>NW_017731379.1:1551511-1589435 GCF_001890085.2 Hipposideros armiger
CCCCGACAGTCCCAGCCCAACCAGCATCAACAGCCTCCTGTGTGAGTGAAGAAGCCATCTTGGACCTCCAGCCGAGTCCAGGCTGTCTCTGGCTCCAGCCCCAGCCACCATCTGATCGCAAATACATGAGAGACCGCAAGCAAGAGCCCTGCTGAGCCCAGTCAACTCACAAAACCATGAGAAAGAATGATAAATTGTTGCTCAAAGCCACTAAGTTTGGGGGTAGTGTGTTGCACAGCAGCAGATAACTGGGACATAGTGTGTGGCTGTATGACCTAAGCATGTGACATCGGCTGTGGTGATAGACTGTGTTTTTCCTGTTTGGGTTCTGTCACTCGGTTTGTTCATGCCAAGTTCAGTGGTTTGCACAGGGCCCAGAGGGAGGACAGCAGGGTTTGGAGGAGGATGGTCCAAACGTGGTCTAAGTCAAGAGGCTCCACAGGCTGACAGGCCCAGAAGTGACAGGGGGCAGGTTGACGCGTGTTTACTTGCCTATGTTAATGTTAGGAGAACGAGAACCTGTTCTTTTCCATAGAATGAGGGCTCCCGAGACGGAAGCCTGCCTGCCTGCTTTATCTTTGCACCCCTCCACAGCCTAGCACTTGCCAGGCACATTGAGTTCCTGCGCACCATTGAATTAAGTAGACTGGATCTCCTTGACCATAACAAGCACGTGAATCAGCCCATGCTCTGTACGGAACTTCACTGAGGGACCAGGGAAGGTAGGGGCTGACCCGGATCCCTGCCCTGAGAACGCGCAGTCTGGTAGAGAAGGCATGTTTTCCTCCAGTCCAGTGGGTGAAAGATGTAGTCTCATCCTCAGCCAGCCCTGACCCACTGCAAGGACTCGGGATACAGGCAGATAACAGCGGTGCCTCATGCCCCTTGTGTGTGTTTTCTTCTTCATATGACATCACCCGAGGAGTGGGAGGCTAGGTGGGCAGGCCGCCTGGTCCTGAGAAATCTTTCCAGAAGCCATCAGCGCAGGCCAGGCCAGGCTCCCTGATGCCACTGCTGCCTCTCTCTGTCACTCAAGTGCCCAGGCTGCGCCAGGGTCCCCTAGAGACTGTGCATGACACGGCCCCTGGCCTTAGGGAGCACTCACAGTTGACAAAGTGCTATTTGATAGAACCCACACAGTCAGCGCTGCCCAAAACAGCACCAGCAAAGACAGCAGAATTAAACGGGGCTGCCAGCCCTGCTCAGTGACAGGAAGAGTAGGTGGGTTTGTTTAAAATGTTCCCATTACAGTCAGTTAACCTTTATGTTCCCTAAATGAAAATTGTATAAACCTGAAATTTTCGTTGATCAGGTTGCCTAGGAACAGGCAGCAGGTTTTCATAAGACAATGCAATAGATTGTCACCGATAGGGCTATTAAGAAGTGAGCTGGTTAGCGGTATTATTCTGGCTCCTGGTGTTAACGTTAGGTAATTATCTGTCTACCTCTGCATAGCACACCCATCTTCCCAGGCTCGGGCAGGCTCTTGGAAATGAGGTTTCTCGGCCTGCTTCTGAGTCCGCAGACTGGAATCTGGAACCCAGGAGCAAATTGTCACCCCTATGCTTAGGGGACAAATCTAAAAGACTCAATTCTGATGAATTTCTTTCTTTTTAATCACCTTTTCCCGCTACTTGCAACAGTAGTATTCAAAGCAGAAAACTTGGGAAATAAACAACGATAACAAAATGCACAATGGAAATTAAAGAACGGAGTCACTCTAAGACAACTTCACTTACTATGTCTTTTTTATATATTTTTCCCCCTATGATATATACCCTTGTTTATTTTCCACAAAGTCACTGTAATTTGCTTTTTCCCCTGCTTGCAGTTAGGATGACCATATCCTGGTTTGCCGGGGACCGGCGGTTTCCCAATACCAATGCATGTCACTATCAGCATGCTTTTTCATTAGCTGTGTAGCTTTCAGTCAGCAGAATGAATGAACCCAACTCAGCCTAAGCAACTCCCTGTTCTTGGACAGTTAGACCATTTCCTTAAAAAAAAATTTTTTTTCAATGCATGTGGTGAATATCCTCATCCATGTCTCATCCATATGTCCTTGCAGGATAAATTCCTACAAGTAGGATTTATTAGGCCAAAGGATGTGTGCATGTATGTATGGTTTTTTTTTTTTTCAGGTTGCCCTCCAGAAAAGTATGTGCCAGTTTTTCACCCCTATTGCTCATACTCTCAGGGACTCAACATCAAATAATCCTTTCATCATGGCCAGTCTGATGGGGGAAAGATATGTCTTGTTTTGGGATGTGGGCTCCTTCATTAGCCATTTGTGAATTGCCCATTCGTGTCCTTTACCCATTTCTCCTTTGGGGATGCTCATCTTCTTCCTTTTAATCTACAAAAACTCTTTGTATTAAGCATATCAGTCATGGATGTTGAACCATTTTGTCCATTTTTTTTAAAAGCATATGTGGTTATTGTTCTTTCAAGAACAAGATTAATACCTATTATCTGGTGTCTTTGAAGAAAGAGGAGTTAATATTTGAGGTAATTAAAGTTTCCCCCCAGCCTTAAGCACTAAAATATTTTTTAATTGAAGTATTTGGGATGAGAGTATCTCCAAAATGAACAACCCACGTAGGTCCCCTTTAAAGCATACTGCACACAATTTAACTTTTTCTTCATATCTCAGACCGGCTATAAACAATGGCAATTTTCTGTGTGATAGTGATACCCTCAGCAGCTGTTGAGCTACATGGGGTTTTGGCTCCTATACCATATGGCCCCCAACTGCTTTTTAAATAAGATACCTGATTCTTCTGTTTCCCCCATCACTATCAGGCTGTCATGCTGTTACTTTTGCTGCTATAAGCACCCCTGCCTCAGCCTGTGACATCCCATTTTCATCAGCAATGGGATTGATTACCGGCTAACAATGCTTGTTAAGTTTATCTGTAAACTAAAAACAAGTAAACGCTGAGCAAGGGGGAGACAAAGGAACATTAGTGGAAACAGTGTAGGAACTCACTGTACTTATTTCCTGGACTTTGCAGTATATATCATATATATCATATCATATATACACACACACATACATACACATACATATACATATATATATACATACACACATATACATACCATACACACATATATGTATAAATATATGTTGTTAAATAAGTGACTCCTGGGTGTATAAGCGGTGCACAATTAAGAAATTTTGGAGGCAGAAGAGAAACAGAAAGAAAAGACTAGCAACCACTTGAAGGCGTGGCTGCAGAATGAGATACTGGTGGTAATCCAGGTGAACAGAATCGGTGTTTCATCTCATTACTTCCCTCAGGAGTGGGCCAGGCAGGTTTTATGGAGATGGTGGCATCGCTGACCTAGAAATTTTAAAAATCTGGCTTTCAGGCCTGTTCCTGCTAGGATATGGTTTACAGCACGTTATGCAAGCCTTCCGATGTTCGGTTTTTCTCGAATATCTGAAATGGAGCTAAAACT
This sequence comes from Hipposideros armiger, assembly GCF_001890085.2. Lineage (NCBI taxonomy): Eukaryota > Metazoa > Chordata > Mammalia > Chiroptera > Hipposideridae > Hipposideros > Hipposideros armiger. The sequence continues at coordinate 1,554,977 of NW_017731379.1, forward strand.
AACTGGCCCGTCTATTTAATAAGAGGTAGAATCAGATGGCGCAACGTGAAAAGTCACTGACCTGAAGAAACCTGAGGGGAATTTGTAAACATGTCAAGGGCCAACCAATCAGGAGGGATTGTTACTATTGCCATTGTTATTATTCACAGACACATCAAACAGCCATTGTCTGCCTCCTTACCTCTCACACCTTCCGTACAAATTTCAATCTGAGCTCCCAACCCACGTGTGTGTGTATCTTAAGCTTATGTCCTTGCCACCCTTCCAAACCCAATTTCATCCTTTGTAGGTTTTTCCAAAGCAGGATTTGCACAAGTGGTGTGTTTTCTTAAATATTTATTTTGCAGGCCATTTACTCAGCACGGCTATTTTTACAGTGAGTAAGGAGCAAGGCTAAAAATAACCTAGCTCATAACCAGATCAGTTCTGCATTTGACATTTACGTGGAATTCATTTGCATCTCATTTGTTCGCCTTTCTGTTTAACAGGTAGAATGTAAGAAAGCTCAGCCGAAAGAAGTCATGTTCCCACCTGGGACGAGAGGCCGGGCCCGGGGACTGCCTTACACCATGGACGCGTTCATGCTTGGCATGGGGATGCTGGGTGAGTCTGGGTGGGACACTGGGGACCCAGCAGAGTCACCATGGACTGGGGGCTTTGGAGGCCTGTACACCCAACTAAGTTTCCTTTCCAGCTCGGCAAGCTGCTTTACCTGTCTGAGCCTCAGTTTCCTCATCTGTAGATGAGAATGATAAACCTCCTTGCATGAGTTGTGACTATTAAATGAGCAGAGATAAAGAGATGGATGGATGGATGGATGGATGGATGGATGGATGGATGGATGGATGGATGGATAAAGACCTAAGGACTCCTGACTGGCTTAACTTGTGTGAGCCGAGGCTCCATTTTCTAAAACTTGGGAAAGGAGGGGAAGTGGTGAGGGTGGGCGATAATCCTGTCTATTTAAATGATTAACATTTTTCTCCTGGGATATCAAAATTTGCATTTAAATGGATGTTTTAAATAGCCTGTTTTACTCTTTATTTGCAAAAAGAAAAAAAAAGAAAAAGAGAAAAAAAAAGATGATGAAAGACAAAGTGTGTTTGTCCTGACGAAAAATGATCTCTCCTGGCTTTTAGAGAAATTGAGTTGCATATTATGCCCCTTCCTTAAAGGTATCTCTGTCCGTCCTGCGTAGATAATTGAAAATCTTGCTGCTTAAATGGCATGAAAGATGGAGAAAGCAGTGGAGAAGCGTAATGGTGTGGGTCGCAACAATAATTAGAAATTTCAAGGCGAGAGAACAGTATTTGAGTGCAAGTTATTGTGTGTCGGGAAAATACTAATTAAATGGGATAAATGGTAGTTAATGGTAAAATTCCATTCAGGTACATGATCTGTCTAGTTTTAATGGGTTTTCATTTGGTTTGGCTAAGAGTCCCTCCTCTATATTGTTTGATAAGCTCTTGATGTATTTTCAGATTTGCTGCTGTGTAAGTTATTCTGTCTTAGTTTTAAATTTATAAAACTTTCCTTGGTTTTATAAAATTATTGAAAAGCATTGTCTCTGTTTTTTTGAGGAAATAACAAGGGCAGGTAAAGTTATTTGGGGAACTTAAAATGGTGAGAGATGCCTTGAGAATATAAAAAATGACTGAGAGGTTAACTCCTCTCAAATTAATGTTTTAGGTTTTAACAATGTCAAAGAAAAATCCTATTGTAATTCTTTAAAAATCGGGGAAGTTATTCTAAAACTTATCTGGAAGAGGAAACACATAAGAATAAATCAGAAGATGCTTTAAAAGGAGATGTGACAAAAGACTAGTTTGCCGAGTACCAGAACATAGCACAAAACTACAGTAATTAAAATAGTGTGGTATATAGGAATGCATCTATTCATACAATAAGTTAAAGAGCCTGAACTAAATAGATTTCTATGTAAGAGTGTAATTATTATAAGATTATTTTTAGAAATCAGTGAGAATTATTTCCTGGTTGACTCTGAGATTTGTTGGGCTGTTGCTTGGAAAAACACATTTTATTTGGTCCTTACCCTATGTCATAAGCCAAAAAAAAAAAAAACTGAGTGGATTAATAGTGGGTTTTTTTTTTAATCAAAACTTAAAGAGTTTGAGATTGTTACCACCTGCTGGCTATTGGAGTCTCATATAAAGGCCTTAGGGCATCAAATAGGAGACTTTTGAGGACCTCTATCTTTAGGAAGTGCCCCCACCTTTTTTAGTCTAACTTGATGCGCTTTACCTGCAGGGAGAATGAACTGGGTTTTCTTCAGGGAGAAGCAGAGGTATAGAGGGAAGCCGGTTCACTCTTGTCAAAGAGCAATTGTGAAGCAGCCGTGTCCAGCGAGGGCTCAGACACCCAAGTTCAGTCCCTGAACACAGCGCACCCAGTGGTTTCATAACGGGAGCCAAGGCAGGAGGACCTTGTTGAATGCCCTGGGTCTTTGCACACCTACTGTGCACCCAGCACCTGGGTGAGCACTGGGAGACAGTACTTAACAAGGCAGATGTGGTCCCCACCCTCGTGGAGCTTGTGGTCACACAGATACCTAATTCATCATAATAGAGCTGTGGGGTGCTTTAAGAGCGTACAGTGAGGAACGGAAACTCACCTGAGGAATCAGGGAACACCTCCCTGTGGAGGTGACATTTCAGCTGCAATGAGAAGAATGAGTAAAGCAAGGGCCATCCAGACAGAAGAAACAGCCTTGGAACTCAAGGATCCTGGTGTGACACCCCAGGAGCTGACTGGCCTGAGTAGGTGGAGCAGGCACGTGTGAGAAGGAGCTGGGCTTGACCGTGGTGGTGGTGGGCAGACCCGAACGCTTTCTGTGTTCCTTTAGATGCTGTCCGATGGTTTCCTGCTCGCTGAGGGATGGATATGTTATGAATGCCAGGTGCTCACTCATCTGCCCCAACTCATTCCCCTTCCTCTCATGTCTCAAGTTATGACTTCCTCAAGCCGCAGTAAAGAAGTAATTGTTAGTTTAAAATGTCTTCATGGTTAAGAGTCTTTTAGTTCTTGAGTTAAAACCTTCCGCAGCCCACCCCGATCTCACACACACACACACACACACACACACACACACACACACACACACCCGTAGCTTAAGGTTTTGCCCACATAGCTCTGGTTGAGACTGCCACTAGGCGGGACTCCCAGACCCCCCAGGTCACAGACATGCTCCCCCTCCCCCAGCCAAGCAGAGAGCCCTTTGGGTGGAATTGATGGCATCGGCTGGGCCCCAGGGGGGCTCTGTGGACCTGAAAGAGCTCAGGACTTCAGAATCATACCTGAACTCCTCACCCTGTCAGCTGTGTGACTTGGGGCAAGTGGCGGCTTCCCTGTCCTTCAGTTACCCATAGATCGGGATATGGGGACCCTCACTTCATGGAGTTGAGGATAAATGAAACCATGTCATACCCGGCCAGTGCTGTATTTCATCAAACCCAAGCTGCATGGCTGGTAAAACGTACCTTCATGTACCATTCAGAATGAAAAAATATATATATGCTGCTAAACTGCACTCAGGCTTTCTTACCACATCGATGGTGAGATAGATCCCACTTTCAAGAGATGTTAAAATGTGGGGGGGAAAACGTGTGTCTTCGGATCAATGAAGTACAGTAGTAGGTATTCAAGCTGCGCGCTCTCCTTAATAAGGTACTGGGGAGCCCTGGCAAATTCCCACTTGAGTAGGTGCCCAATACTCTTCCAGTTGGAGTCCCTTCCTGCCCTCGGCTGAGAACATAGCCAGACCCTCAGGTGTGACTTGTGCTGTGGTACTTGGCAGCCTCCTTCTCGGTTCGGACCCCCAGTCAAGGAGCTGGATTATCTTCTACCTGCCAACAGAGGTCCGTGTTACACTTCAGGCTGCAGCAGCGCCCAGCCCTCCTGAATCCCTCAGTCCCTATGGTGAGACCATCCAGACACTTGCTGAGACAGGGCCTCCTAAGAGGTCCCCAAATATACCCCCAGCCAGGAACCAGCTCAGCCCGAGGTCTGGGCAGAAGGGATGAATCAGGCACAGGACCCAAGGAGCAAACTCACAGCCTCACAGTCGGGTTGGCCTGTTGCCTCCCTAGCCAGGTCGGAGTCTCCACCAACACAGCTCTCATGACCCTGCTGGAAACGCCCAGGGCTGCCCTCCATTTCACCCATTGGCACAGCTTGCAACCTGGGCCTCTGGATTCTGGGCGAGGACAGTGCCATCGACTATGCTATGATTAAAGCCCGTGTTCCTTCCCTCTAAAGTGGTGGCATCAGTAGGAGTCTAATCCTTTGGTAGGATGGCCTGACATGTCCCCATTAGTCAAGGGGGTCACCCCTCCCTGTGCACTGTGCCTGCATATGTCCTAGAATCATTACCATCGCCACCAACAACAATTGGATGAACTGGGCTCACCCAGAGAAAACATTTAAAAAAAAAAAAGAATTCATTAATGAAAGGAATAAGATGAAATCTCAGTGATTTAAACTTTTTTTGTTGAAAGAGCAGAAAAAGCACTTCTAGGGCTTTTTAAAAGTGAGATGATAAAGCATGAACGTTTTTAAATCCTTTCATTCAACCAATATTTATTGAGTGCCTGCTAACTGCCAGGCGCTTTTCTCGACGCTGAGAACGCAGCAGAGAGTGAAGCCACAGATCTCAGGGAGCTGACGTTCTAGGGAAACCACAGACACACTGGTCTGTAAATGACCTGGAAACTGTGGAACTAATTTTTAAATATCCTTTAAGATTGTTCCATACGTGGGGAGGTCTCATCAAAGGGAGGCTGATGAGCCTATAGTTATTCTTTCTCGATCTCTCTTGATGGGACTACAGACGTCCTTGGGGGGAACCTACAGCTGTTTTGGTTTTAGCTTTCACAGCCTTTGACAGAATCGTAGAATAATCGGCCCAATGGGAATTCCTTATAAAAAAACGGAGGAGAGAAGAGGAGGGGTCAGGTTTCCCTGCCTTTGAGCTGGACAAAACCAAAATCAACTGAGACCCTTAGAAAAGGTCGTTTTGCAGCCCTCAAACTCTATTCCACTGCCTTGCAGCAGCCAAGAGGTACCCTCCGTTATCCAGCTCAATGCACTAGAATCTCTTTAGTTTATCTTAATGAAAGTGGACTTAATAAAAGCAAACATGATTATGGTTGATATGTTTGATTCCTCTTGGCCTTCTCAGCCATATAATTCTACTTCCTTTCACTCCCTTGACCTTGCTGGGCACACGCTTTTTAACAGGTTGGATACCAGTGGCAGAGAAATACATCATTGCTGAGGCCTTGAAAAGCTTCACCCTGCAGGCCCAGAAATGGAGAGACACTTGACCAACTGAAGAAAGCCAGAGAGACATTCTTATCCATGCTCGTACTGGGAAGGCCCTGTGAAATCCTGACCCAGGATTCCCTGATATTAAGCCCCTCTGAAATGAAAGCCCAAAAAAATCATCATCGAGAAGAAATGAGCTGTAATGTGCTGGCATTCACTTACAGACCAAAAGATGATGGACTGGCATATCTGAACTCATTTGTAATTTCAACTGGGATTTGTCTTGTCCTTAATATCTGTTGCAGTCATTCCCCATGAGGTCTCCCTTGGTTCAGCTGTTTCCTGGTAAACAGAGGAAACTCAAAATTCAGCCTTTCATTTTCCTTCTAGAGCAGCGTGGTCCATTAGAACTTTCCATGATGGTGGGACGGTCCTGTTCAAGATGGTAGCCATTAGCTACATGTGGGTGGCTGTTGATCATTTAAAATGTGGCTTGTGCATCTGAGGAATGGAAGTTTTCGTTTTTATATAATTTATTTTAAATCTAAGTTGGACAGCACAGGTCTGTGACTCTGGATGATTCTGGAGCTGGGCATCTTGGTAGCCTTTTTGCCTGGGAAGGACTCTTGGCACTTGGTGTTGTGTTTGTGTGCAGACCTCATGGACCCAGTGTGGTGCCCCAGGCAGTGCTGTGCACACCACACCCCGCAGCAGATGCGTCACACTCTCACAGTTCCCTTGTCTCTTGTCTCTTTCAAGTTGGGGGCCTGGTGGGAGCAGTTTTCCATGACTCTGGGTAGCTGACTACCAGCCTGGGAGAGGATGAATCATGTGCCCATCTAGAATGCAAACATCTCCTAGGGTTGGAGCAAAGATCTAGAACCACCATTCTGAGAATTCTGCCAGCATCCCCTAAAAGGGACCCTCCAGTGAGCTGTCAAATTCAGATTCTCTTGATTTCCGAATTTTTTTTTCCCACAATAGAAAGCCGATCTGTAAGAAAGGTGGCCATCCAGGCAGAAGGCTTAGTTTTTTTTTCTTTAGTGACAAGAGATAATTACTGTGGGATTGATCAGGCGTCCAGAGTACTGGAGCAAATAAATTGTGCAGTAGCCAGTGCAGGAGGGGCCCGGCTGCTAATGGAAGTGGTGGCTGGGTCATCTCACCGTGATGTGGTTTGATGGGGCGTCTGCATGGGTCCGCTGTAATGTGCTATTGATATGCAGCCAGCCAATTTCCCTTGTGTGGCTGGGGCTGGGAGCCATTCGAGCAGAGCTGGGCTGCACAGCAGTAAATGAAGAGGAAAATTGAAGTAATGTTGTATTATAAATTTATGATTTCATCTGCCTGACCCAGAGGATGTTTGGCAATGGGGGGGGGGCGGTGGAGATAAGCTCCCCCTCTCTGGCAGATGCCACATTCTCACCTTTGTTGTGTAGGAGACAATATTGATGTCTCCGAGAAGACTGGGGTACGGCCCCAGATTGGGGTGAACTTGACAATGCTTTTTCTTCCTCCTTGTTGAAGACTTTCAAGTAGGCCAGGAAGAAAGCAGATTATAATGGAATCTTCCTACTGGTGGACTGAGTCAGGGAGGGACTAGGCATTCCACCCCCAGCCACCCTGAGGGGAGTCTTGAAGGTGACACATGGGCCCACACTTTTGCTGTCAGATTAACACTAAAATATTTAAGACCCCCCAGCACTGAAGTTAAAAGCAAAGGAGTCATTTTTCATCAGGAAAGGCCCCAGGCAGCAGTGATTTGGCTGCTTGCATATAATTCGTTTATCAATATTGTTGAAATAATGGTATAAGAAATCTAGTGCTGAAAGATTTGATTTGATAGCAGGTGATTAATTGGGAGGAGAATTGAGCTGGCCAGCCATGAAATAAATACCAAGGAAGGAGCCCGTGTGTGTGTCCGTTTAAGGCATCCGAGTCTTGGGCTCTGTCCCTCATCTCTGTCCCTCTGTTCCTCTTCTTTCCCCATCTGGTGCCAGAGCTCTGCATCTCACTTGGGTCCTGCCCCTCAGAAGTTGGTGCAAAGCTGCCAGGTCATCCCGTCTCATCTGGGCAGCCTTCTGCCAATGAGACACCCAATGCTGGGAAATAAACACATGGGGAAGGAGCAGGTAGCAAGACCTTTTTGAGGGAGAAATAGGTCAATTGGCCAGTGAGTTGTGACTGCAAATTTGGAAAGGCTCCGATGAAGCAAGGGAAAGGAGCCACAGCTGGTGTCAGTTGAGAATCGGGGCCCGTCAGTGCTGCAAGGGACCTGCAGAGCTTTCTACAGAGGGTAAGACTCAAGCCCCCAGAGAAAAGGGAAGACCCACCATGTGCATGGTCTTGGGCCAGAGGTAGGGCTGGAACCCAGGTCACCTGACATTTTGTCCAGAGAGCTTCTGTGCTGTGACTAATGACAGATCCACTGGTCAAGGCAGAAGCTACAGCATCAGCAAGCACAGAGAAGTGAGGAAGGATGGGTCCCATCTCTGCACGTCTGAGACATAAAAGCCCTATGAACAGGCAGCAGGAAGACCAGCGAACTCTGACACATGGTGCCAGAGTGCACACAAGATGGAATTTAGCGAGTGATCCTTTAGGACCGCCCTGCAGGGTCAGAAAATGCTTGTGTAACACGTTGAGAGTCCACTGAGGAGGTGGACAGGGAGGCCCCAGAGCCTGTGTTCAGGGACGTTTAAGGGGCTGTTCAGAGCTGCACAGACTCACATGGAAAGCTGTTGCTGTTGCCTGCATGGCTGGAGGGTGTGGCGACTGTCCTAAACCCACCCATCAAAGCTGCTTTACCAGCATTTTGGTGTCAAGCAGCAGAAACAACTCTGGCTGCTAGCAACAGCCAAGGAGATTACTGGACGGGCTTGGGCAGCACACAGAATTGCCAAGAGGGCTAGAGAACAGGTAGGGACTGCAAGCTGGGTGGTCAGAGCCACAGCCATAACCAAGGAACCCAGGAGTGACCTGGTCAGGAGCCACTGTTGCCACCACTGGATGCTGGACTCGGCTGCTGATGCTAGAATAAATTCTGAACAGTTCCCTCGTCCTCTGCCTCTCTGGCCCCACGTGTGGTCCTGGGAAGGCTCGCATTGGCCAAGCCCAGGTTCCCGGCCTGTCTAGCTCAGAGAGCAGGAGGAAGGTCTTTTCTGCTTCTATGATGGGAGGCAGGCCTCTCTCCAAGACTCACAGAGAAGGGGCGTCCAGTGCTGGGCAGCCAAAAAACAATCATAGACAATCACCTCAGAGGTCAAAGCAAAAATCAGGCTGGTGGAGGTGGCAGGATAGGTGGTAGGGTTGCCGGTTGGCATTTGAAGAGCATGATTATACTGAGAATCCTATACATTGAGTGGAGGGGCGATCACATGAGCCTGGCAGGGTGGGAACGGGGAGAGCCATGGGTCTCCAATGGCCGGTGGAATTTCAGTCCAAGGAGGCAACACCCACCTTGTTTGTAGCCTGAATCACGAAGCAGGGACCTGGAGAGTAGAGTATCCTGAGCGGGCATGATGAAGGGTTGGTGCTGAAGTGACCTCTATCTCACTGGCAATTTCCTAACGGATTGGAGATGGCAACACTAGCACCAGAGCTTTCCTCTGCACCCCATGCCCAGCCCTGCAGCAGTTTCTACAAGCACCCCCAGTTAAACCTGTCACCCTCTAGGTTACCTGCTGAGATAGGTGTGTGGAAAATGTGCTTGCTGCGAAGTGCCCATCGGAACACGTGGTGCGAGGCCTCTGGGTTTGGGCCGTGGTTTGGGGAGCATGTTTTAACACCGCCAGCCCCCCATTGTTCCCTGAGGGCCTTGGGGAGATCCTGGTACTCTGTGGAGTGTCCATGCTTGGACGTGGGTCCCTGGGACCCCGCCTCTCCTGGGCCATGCATGGCTCACGGGGCCCAGTGCTTTTCCAGAGGCACAGTGTCAACCCTGAGCTTCACCACTACACTATGACCCCTGAGTCCTCATGTTCTGTCGGTTGTTGGGTGCTGTTGACCACTGCTTGGGAGGAGGACTTTAATCTCCCACTGTCAATAGCTTTAAGGTAAAGTACATTCAGGGTAAGCTCTCCAAATGTCAGAGCCAGCCACCGGCTCTGTGTTTGGTGTTCATACCTGGCATTTACAGTGCAGGTCAAAAAGTGTGTGGGCTTTGGGGGTCTCTCTGCCCAAATACGGGCTAATTACCAGCAGGTGGACAGCAGTGACACAGGCCCGGGTAAAGACCCTCTCGGGAAACAGATCATTTTGTGGAGAAAAATGATTCAGGCTGTTTCTCCTCCTCTCCCCCACCCCCCATTCCCTGAGGCTGCCCCCACAGACCTGAGGCAGCCGTACTAACAGGACTGTGTTCTTTCTCTGTGTTCAAGGCTACCCCAACTTTGTGGCAACCTACGGCCGCGGCTACCCAGGATTTGCTCCTAGCTATGGCTATCAGTTCCCAGGTGAGTGTCTTTGTCTCCCGGACCTCTGGAAACATGGGAGGTGGTTTGCATTTGGAGGGAGGAGGAACCCCTGAAGAGAATACAATGCATGCATATATCCGTTCAAGAAATGACCTCTAGGTGCTAAATTTCACATCCACTGAACCCCGGAGTCAAGCTACAGCTTAGTCTGTGATGAACAGAAGTGTTTCACGGGCTCTGGATGTTTGAGAGCGGCAGCTTTTGGGGGAAAGGGGAAGAATTGAGGCAGACGTCCTCCCTTCGTCCGCCCTCCTTTTTCTGAAGCCTGTTAGAGGGTCTCTCACTGGGGACTGAGGTCTTGGCCCAGGGTTTCCTCTCGCCTCCTGCCTGCTGACTCCCATCCTGATGCTTCTGTGCCCTCTGGTGTGTGTTGGGTGTGCTGCTGGAGATTAGATTTGCTGTCTGTCTCGGGTGGGGGTGATGAGGGTCTCCCTCCCCTCTGTGTGGGGGTCAGAGACTCGAGGCAGAGCGTACAGTGACATACCCAGGCTGCTGCAGCTCCCATGGAGCTGGGAGGCCTGGGACCCCCCTAGCCAAGATGCACAGCACGATAGGCATGATCTTGTAGGGATTGGGGGGCGGGGGGGGAGGGTCCTAAAGGAAGTGATATTGTATGGGACTTGGCTTTTCCCCTGAGGAGGTCAGCAAGCCTTTCCTAGACCTGGAGTATAGATGAGAATATATTGGGGTGCTTGGGGGTGTCTGTGCAAAGGACAGCTGGGGTTTCTAGAGAAGGCGTTAGGAGTGGAGTTTTATATTCTTGGGCTCGGCGGGGGGTAGGGGGGGCTCTGTAGGGAGGTGGGGTTCAGGCGGAGTTTCACTCCTGATTGGTCATCCCGCCTAGACCAGAGGCTAGGAACTCAGGCCTGAGATGCAGTAGGAAGCAGAGGGAACAAAGATGTGGCCCTGAGAGGACAGTGTAGTGAAGCCTGCAAGGAGGACAGTGGGAGGGGTACGTGTGGGGCTTGGCTTGGTGTTTGCCTCAGACTGAGCTTTGGGGTGGAGGAGGGGGCAGGGCAGGAGGCATCTGGGACACCTAGAGCCATGCCCTGTGGGAGACACATCCCTCGCCCAGCAGCAGAGCCCCTCAGCTCTCGTCCTGGCCGCCCATGGCCATGGGCGGGTCACTCTCTGTCTCTGGACCTTACTTCTGTCTTCTATAAATGAGGGGTTTGGGCAGAATGGTCACTGAGGTCTGTGCACCTTTCTGATTGTAGGGGTGAGAGGCAGGTACAGTAGCAGAAGTTCCAGATGGAGGAGTATGAGTGTTGGGGGGGACTCCCCCTTGAGAGTGTCCCCTTCCCCTAGTGCTGGGCAGTTTCCCCACCAGAGTAGGGCCCTCAGCAAGCATCCTTGCCTGCCCTAAGGAAGTCCCCCCCACTGCTTCTCTACAGCAGATGGCTGCTGTGGTGGCCATGGGCCTCTCAGAGCAGGACAACTGGCACCACAACCAGGGCTGCCAGCACTAGGCCAGGCACAGCCCTGAGTTCACACCGTCTGCTCCTCCATTAGATTTTCACTGGTTACAGATGGAGACGCCAAGGCCCCGAGAGGTAGAGAACCCTATTAAAGGGGCAGGGACAGGATTTGAGCCCAGGTGGTCTGGGCCTCACATGCCACCCTCCCCAATCTCTCTAGCATCCATCTGTCCAGTACGATCACACTACCCACATGTAGCTCCTAATTACAATTAAGTAAAACAAAAATTTCATTTCCTCAGTCACACTAGCCTCCCTTCAGTTACTCAGTAGCCTCATGTGGCTGGTGGCTACCATAGCTCAGCACACAGAGCATTCTGACCGCAGAAAATTCTGATGGATGTGCCATTGCAGATCATGAGGGAAGATGTGTATTATGGTGGGAGTTTACAATCCACACACATAACATGCACACGGGTACTGCCCTCCTGGGGAAACCTGGTGTGCTGCCGTCCCTGTTCTCCACTCCTTTCCCTTCCTGCTCAACCCGGAAGCTGGTGGCAGTTTCAGGGAAGCCTTCGCTCTCCATCCCTCCCCTGGCTTCCTCTCCAGGAGAAAAGAATACACACAGACTCACACATCCTGTGCTTGGCACAGCCCACCTCCCTTCACAATTCGGTTGCCATTGCCCCCCCTTGGTGTGGCACTAACCCCAGAAGGGCAGAGTTGGGGGATCCTACTGTGGGATAATTTGGGGGTGACAAAGGGAAGCCTATGTTAAAGCCTCTATTATCTGAGAGTCTGCTGTTGGAGCCCCATGAACGAGCCCAGGAAGTGTCCGTTAGAACTCTGCCTCAGGGGCAGAGTCCTGAGACCCATCCTTGGGTCTGCCCTAAAACAGACGGATGAAAGAGCGACCAACCAAGACTGCATAGAGTGGGATGAGCCCCCCCTCCCCCCGCCCCCGGTGCTCATCCCTTCACCATAAGCCAAGGCTTTGGGAGTGAAGCAGGGGCATGGAATGGGCTTGGAGTGACTGTGCCCAGAGCCCATCCATTTATCGTTGTCACCAGGCCCGCCAGCTTAACACAATCATCTGGGTTTGAATGGGACAGAAATCAGGCATTCAGATCTCTAGACAGAGCTTCCCTGACCCATGGGACTTGGCTGCGCTGTCCTCGCTCAGCCGTTTAACTGTCCATGTCCCCATCTTTCCCACTCACTCTGGGCACCTCTTGTTTGTCCTCACCGGTGGCCATCGGTGGCCACAAGAGTGAAGCTGCCTGCTCTTAGGGAGGGTCACGGTGTGGAATGGTCCTGGGCCAGGATGGGGTGGCCCAGTGGCTGGACCTAGCCACCCACGCCCCTCCAGGAGGAGCCAGGCTGGTTTCCGAGTCCGTCCTCTCCTGACCCCACCCCGTGAAGGAGCTGCTGCTTGTAGTGTGGTGGCTCCGTCTGTCTGTTCCAGACGCCTCCCCAAGCAGCCTGGGGTCCTAGACCACAACGCCTAGGTAGGCCCTGTGGTTTTCCAAACAAGAGCTTGTGACGTGGTGGCCCCTTGAGAACCAAACTTGACCCCTCCAAGAGCCTCTGCTGCAGGGCAGGGTCCCTGGGGAGGGAGGCTTTGCAGTGTTCTGATATCTGTCTCTTGCCTCGTGCCAGTAAAGAACGTTCCTAGGAGAGCTGGCCCAGAGGGCTGGGGTGCAGAGTGGCCACCCAGAGGAGGGGTACCCCAACTCGCTGCCTTCTCCCCTCCCCCATCAGGCTGACTCTGTTGACCCCTCCCCATGCCGAGGGATCCTGTGAGTCAGACATCGGCACCACCAAACTGTCGGACGTTTTTTCCTTGGTGGTCTTTCTTTTCCACGTCCTCACTGTGTGCGCACTTTACCTGCTTCCCACCTCCAGTGCCTCCTGTGATGTGTGAGGACCCTGCACCCCTCCCAGCCTTTCTCTGATTCCCATCTTACTGGGGCAATTCAAGATATTTAGCTGAGAGAAACAAACGACACCTGGGCCCCACAGAGTGGCTAAGGTTCTTTATCCTGTGTGTTTTCATTCACGTAACCACGTAGCCCTTTCAGGAAGGTACAGTCTGACCTTTACCAAGGGTCCGAATTGGCTCTTTCTATGAATACCCATCTTACCTGCTTGGCTGTGTAGCGTCCCTCTCCGTGGAACCCCATTTTACCTGTGTGACTGTCCTGGGTCACAGAGTAGGTGTTCATGCCTGCCTCTGCCCACCTTGAGGTTCAAAGAAAATAAGTGGGGTGCTCCAATAAAGAGGGCTAGACGCCTTTGGATAATGTTTCGAGTGGGGAGTCGTTCTTTTCTAGGCAGGTAGAGTGGTGATGACCAACCACTGTGGAAATGACCTCTTCTTCTCAGGCCCAGATGTCCCCCGCCTGCGCTGTCACCCCACCCAAGCCCCACAGCTCAGTATGTGGGCTCAAATTATGATGAGCCTGATCATTGTTCGCTCCTGTTTCCTCTCTTTCCCCCCTCTGGATTCTCAGTTTAATCTGTTAATTTCTGTTCTTATTTCACTTTGCAGACTATTTGCCGATTTCACAAGACATAATTTTTATCAACTAGCTCTTAAGAGAGGCATAACAAATTGGGGTTTGCTACCATTACTAGAGAGAGGATACAGTTCCGTCCGGGGCCACCCCAGCTGCTGTCAGTGCCCATTGAACCTGTCCTAACTGCCTGTTTGAATGAATGTTCTTTTGCTCATTTTTAATTCCTGGAAAAGACTCATGTCCTCATTGCTTCACTCAGTTTTTTTTTAAATAATTTTATTCTCCAGTCCCTTTCCATTTTGTCTCTTGTACACATTGTGAACATCCTCCCCACCTCCCCCCCCACACCATCTCCCTCAGAATGTAGCAGGACCAAAGGGAAACTTCTCACAAACTTGGTAGCGTCTCCTCACGGGGATCCAGGTAGAAGGCATCAAATTATTTTAAATACTGACCAAATAGGCTAATTGGGCATTTCATGGGATGAGCTTTGAAGTGCTGGTGGCCCACAGGGTTGGGGATATGTGACTTGGAGCACCTATGTCCTGTGGTGGGCGGTACTAAAAGTGAACACACACACACACACACACACACACACACACACACACTTCTATAAATACCAATGTGAAAAACTTAATCTGGAAGAAAAACTATCAACGTGGTCTGGTTATCTTTGTCTTTTGGGGCCAGTCCCTCAATGGCTATTGTCATAATAATAAGCACATCTGTCTTCCAGAAGGGACAGTGGAGTCACCTGGGCACTGCCACATCTCAGGCACCGTGGGTACTGGTCCACGCTGGGCCCCTCCTTCCCCAGGACCCCCCCACCCTCACCTTTCTGCCTGTGCTGGCCTTGCTGTCCCTGCTGGCTTCAAGGGCCTCATGGCCCACTGGGGTAGGCGGGGACAGAACTCAGAGGGTCCCTCCTGATCAGGTGAGCACCCCTGATGGTTAACCCCAGAAGGGCTTTCTTTTCCCATGAACCTGACCCCCTGCACTGCCCATTTGAAAACGCTCCCTCCAACTCAGTTGGTCCCTTGGTTCATGTTCATAGTTTGTGAGAAGTAACCCGTGTGCTTCCACTGGGTGCATTTGATGTGAGGAAATCCACGTTTGAATGTTAGTGTCCTTGAGACCCAACCTGTGCAGTTTTGCTCATTTCATTAAACACGCTTGATGTAATAATTGGTTAGTTTTCTTTTCCCACAGGCTTCTTCATGAGTGCTATTTTTTTTTTCTTAATCTGTATGGCTCCCCCCCCCCTTTATTTTGTTCTATGGATTGCTTTGCTTTGATGAACTTGTCCTAGTATGCTTGCCTGACAAACATTTTAGCCATTGTGAATTTTATTCATCTCTGTAAATAGCTCATCTGTGCTTCTCCCTAATGACGTTTTATTTTCCCCCCTGTAAGCAACTGAGGTAGAAAAATAAATTGTTTACCACGGACATGCTGTGTGCTGCCGTCTCTTAGCCTTGACAGTGTCCTGTTCTCGCTCCAGGGGAGGTGAATGCGTTGAATAACTGGTCCCCGTGACAGCCTAGTGCAGTTTCTGAAAGCATGTGAACTCCCCCTGGCTGCTGCCTGTCCCCAGCCCCCACCCCTGCTTTCTCATGTCCCCTGCACTGGATTGAGGTGGTTCCGTCCTTGAGCAGAGTGACAGATCACCTGCATGCAGTTTCCCCATGCCCCTTCCTCTGCCATCGCCCCTGTCCTTGAGTGAGAACGCCCCTGGAATGTCTGGAGCCCTTCACACCTGTGCACCAGGTGTATGTGAGCTCACACACATACTGTGCACATGGGCCTACATGTGATTTGCACGTGCCTTGCTTGCCTGACTCCCCTGAACAGTACAGGTTGGAGGAGACACCTGTAGTGCCAGACATGAAGCTAGAAATCCTTGTTTCCAGGTCCTCCTTGACCACATAGTAGCCATGTGACCTTGAGCAGGTGGCTTAGCTATCTAAGCCCTGGGGATAATAACAGTGCCTAGTTAGTTAGGTGGTTAAAATGAAATAGGATACTACATATAGGTGAATGTGCGTTGCACAATAGATTGGTAAATACTCTACAACTGAAAATGTTAGAAATTGTGGTTACTGAGGTTCCTATCATGTCAGCCTCCAGCGTGCTTTTCTCTTCCTCGTCATCCCAGTGGAGCTGCCTGCTGGTGGATCTGCTCATCAGTGAGAAAAATGATAGAGGATCCCTCACGCCCCACCCATCCTCTTTTCTCCTTCCCTCTCCATTTACTGGTCATCAGGCTGTGGATTAGGTGCCAGATATCTGGACGTGAATGAGACTCGCTCCTTCAAGATGGTCCTAGTCCAGCCGAGGGAGAGAGAACCAGTGATCAGACCCATTGAGCATCACAGGACAGGTGCTTAGCTAGAGATAGGAACTCTGTCTCTGCTATGAAGCGACAGAGGCAGGCTGCTTGTCCAACCTGGGGGGCAGTCAGAAATGGTCCCCTGGAGAAGGTGACACCAGAACTGGGTCTTACAAAGTTTAATCGAATTACGTAGCTGAGTGAAGAAGGGCAGAAAATGGCACACTTAGACCTTGAACCAGGAAGCTTTAAGAAAGAAAGAAAGAAAGAAAACACAAAATAATAATGGCCTAAACAAAATAAGAGTTTGTTTCTCTCTGTCATGTAAAAGAAGCCTGGATGTGTCTCCACGGTATTAGGGATCTGGGTTTCTCCTATCTCCTTGTTCTATCATCTTGAACATAAGACTCCACCTCATAATCTAATGAGGCTGCTCAAGCTTCAGCCATTACATACTCATCCCAGAAGAGTGCATCTCTTCCCTTTAATAACACTTCTTAGAAGTCCTGTGTGACATTCTGCTTAGATCCCATTGGTCAGATCTTGGTCACCTGGCCAGTTTTAGCTGCAAGGGAACCTCAGAAATATCTTTATTCCAGGTAACCATGTGCCCAGCTAAAAATAGATACTAGGGGACACTTCGCAATCCCTACCACAACCCCGAAAAAGGAAGCATTGCAGGTCCCAGGATTATGAGCAGTTCAGTGTGGCAGCATCTAGGGTGGGGGAGGGGTGACTAGGCTAGAGAGGGAGGCTGGGCTGAGTTGGGGTGGGCCTTGTAAGTCAGATTCAGGAAAAAAAAAATTCAGATCTGATCCCCAAAGCATATGAAAGCCCTTAGAGGATTTTAAAAAGAAAAGTAATGTGGTCAGAGTTCCAAAGTGAGTCACAAGGGATTTGGAAAGGTAGGGGGGCCAGTGAAGAAATGACAAGGGTGAGTTCAGAAGAATGTTCCCTTCTTTCTGTACCCCCACCTCCTCTCCTCACCGCCTCACCCTCTCTTGGCTCCATTCCTCACCCCCTGCCTCCAGCTGGCTGGTGACCTCTACTGGGTAATGCAGGGTTAATACGACTCCAACCGCCAAAAAGTTTCTGGGCCAAAGTCTTAGCTACTGAGGTGTCCTCAGATGTGGGCACTTGAGGCAGCCAGGAGAGGCCCGGCTCTGTCCCACAGCTCACTGCGCACACCTCCTTCCGGGCACAGTGTTCGCGTGTGAATAACGGGTCAGCGGGGTGTCGGTCTCAGGCCCTGTGAATAGCAGGTCAGCGGGGTGTCGTTCTTAGGCCAAGAGACCTTGGACTCTGGTTCTGGAAATGCCAGTTTTTGGTCCTTCCTCCTTAGTGATAGAGGACCAGTTCCATTGCAGGGGCACATGTTGACTGATGGGTCCTGGCTTCCTGGAGCACTGGCTTAAGCATGATTTTGAAGCCAAGTCCCAGCTTAGCAGGAGGACAGTGATTGATTAGCGATGCCTGCACAGTTGCTGGATCAGGGACTTGCGCCCACTCACCTCATAGTTTGTCTTCTGTATTCCAGTCTAATGGTAGTACGTGGGTGCCGGGTGATTTTTGGTCAATCTTAAGGATGGCCATCTGTTTCACATGGAGGAAGGGCACGTGGTCTGAGCAGAGGGGCCGTACATAGCTCAGGGCTATCCGGTTCCCTCTGCCGGAGAAGCCCTGTAGTTTCTTGTCAGTAGGGGCTGCTGTCAGGTAAGCTTCCCTTTCATCCAGTGGTCTGGTCTTTGAGCAGAGACAAAGGGCTTGGTCTGACTTATCTGGGGGGGGGGGGGGGCGGCGTTGTAGCTTGTGTGTGGAAAGCAGAGTGAAGAGAGCCTGAGTTCTTTGGAGAGGAAGGGGTTTGCCTTACCGGGATGACTGTGGAAAACAGCCTTGGCCTTGAGCCAGCTCTTGCCTAGCCTGTCAGTTCTGTCCGGCGTATGATGTTTTATAGGATTCAGACATGCTGACAGCTGCCACACCAGAGGCCTAGGCCCCTGCCTGGGTTGGTAACCTGTGCCACTGCAGGGAACGACTCCAGGGCCCTTCTGCCCACTCGCTCCTCTAGCGCACCCAAGTAGCAGAGACCCTCATAGTCCTTGGTCTCTCCCGAGTTCTGCTTTCTCTGGCCAAGTTCTCGGAGGGAAAGGAAACTTGCTGTCCAGCCTCTACAGCCTTGTCAGGGAAGGGGACTCCAGGGCCACTTCGGTGCAATCGTCGAACCAGTGGCTTAGGATGACCTCTTCCTTGGGTATAAATTTAAATGCCAGGACTCCTTCCTTCTGTTTAATTTTGTAAGGGGCTCTTTCCACACCCCTCTGCCCCAGAAATCCCTTCATGGGGAGCCCCCAATATGGTAGCGCTCCTGGCTCGTGGCTTTTGGATAGGTTCCAGAAAGGAATGCCCAGTGAGCAGTGGCTGGCTCCCCGCTAGTAGGCAAATTAATCTTGAAACGCCAAAACAGGATGGTTGGCTTCTCTGGCACATTGACATAGCCACAGACCCACGCACATGGGCGCCCACGACTCGATGTCCCAGCGCTCTAAACAGAAATGCCCCCGTGTAGCGGGAAGCCCCTCCTGACACAGCAGCACCACACATCTGCTTCATTGGCAGCCCTCAATCTGCGCATCCCTGCGGCCCAGCGCTTCGTCTCTAGGGATTACCCTTTCACAGACTGGACCCGCAGCCAGACTTTAACATCACAAGCTAGCTCCTATGGCCCACCCACTCCTAGGGCACCTGACTCTGTGTACTTGGGGCTTCTCCTCTCGTTTCAATATTAAAGGCAAGCTTAGTCAGGAAGGTGTACCTGCTACTTCAAAGATGGAAAAGCAAAATTCAGCAGCATACCCCCGAATCCGGTGTGAGGATTGTTAGGGCTGTGGGTGGGCAGTGCCACTGCTCTCCCCTCCCCCATGTGGAAAATCAGGAGCTGACGCTATTCCCAGATGGAAGCAGAGTGCGGTGCCTAATAGGCACTTAATAAATGTTTGCGGAAATGAATTGGAGCAATCTGAATTGACGGGAATTGCAGGTTTCACTTTCGATCAGTTTTCTGTGCCTCTTAAAGCTCCTCTGCATAAATAAACGGAAATGTGACTAAACGCGCGCTCGGCTTCCCGCACTAAAGCCCAGAGCACTGTGTTCTCAGGCGGGGAGTCAAAGGCTGAGTTCTTACCCCCAGAAGAACTGAGCTTGCTGGCAGAGTAAGGCCACCTCTGGGCCTCAGTTTCCCCCTCTGTCAAATGGGGCTATTGATCCTTGTCCTGTCCCCCTTCTTTACAGGTTGTTGAGAGGGTCCCTGGGACCAGGGAGGATCCAGTGCTTTGGAAAAGGGCAATGTTTTGTCCAGGGAGGGAGACCCATGCAGAATCAGAGGCCCCAGCCAGCTCCAGTAGGGCAGCAGTGAGTTAGACTGTGGACGTGGCTTCGCACTCATCCTCCGAGGGCTAAGCATGGTCAGCCCACCAGATCCGGGCTCTCCCAGCACTGCCATCTCACTCCCCTCATGCCTTCTAAGTGCCTGTACCACCAGGCTCACAAAGTCCCCAGTACATCTGCCAGCAGGAGTCGTTCAGTTTTCATTTCCATCAGCAAAAGCCAGTGAAAGGTCACAGCTTAAAAAACAAGACAATAAAAACATAAATTGCTCAGGCCTGAGAGATGGGCAGCTCATGCCCTCCAGGACAGCTAAGGACAGACCAAAAGGCAGAGGTGTGGCCCCCCACTCTCTGCTCCTCCCACCCAACGGGATGACTGCCTCTGCTCCCTCTCCATCCCCCCTGGGGATGGGGGGCAGGAAGTGGGGATGAGAGCACATTCTCTGTGCAGCTGGAATGGTTGTCAGGACCTGCTCCAGACTGGGTCTTCTGGGCACGGGGTTGCTGAGCAAGCGAGCAAGGAGGTTAGAGCCTGCAGGGGCATCCCACATGTGGCCAGATATGTCCCTGTGTGGTCTGACTGGTGTGCAGAGTGAGCATGGGGGAAGAGTCACTGACGCTGTCCGGAAAGCTTTCAGGAAGGGGCGACATCTGAACTGGGTTTTGAAGTACACATAGAAGTTCGCCAGGCAGACGATGAGGGAAGGGTATTCCATGTCAAGGGACCGGCAGACAGAAAGGTACGAAAGCATTTTAGGTCTTCTGTCCCTTGCATTCTGGTCCTGTTGATCCTGTGGCCCCCACCTGGGCAGATGCTGTCCCATTACCTAGGTTGGGACAGCTAGGCAACAGACTTTAGCACTGGGGAACCAATGTTACTTCTTCTCAGACCCAGGGGATCCCAGGCAGACACTCTGGACCAAGAGTGCTGACCCCACCATGCCGAAGGAGGCTGGTCCCTGTCCTCACCTTTGTGGATACCACCGAGCGGACCCAGTGGGCTGTAAGTCTCTCTCCTTTGAGGTGGAGAGCCTCACCCAGATGCAGTGACTCACAGAGAGAGAAAAGAGCACAGCCTGCTTTGCTCCCAGCAAAGTCCCCGCTGTGAGCCTGAGCAGGTGTTCAGCTGGCCCTAGAGCACCCCTGATTTTTCAGAAGCGCCTCTGGGGCCAGCCCTGCAGCTCTGTTCGTGAGTGGTACCTGGTTAGGGCCCTTCCTGGCTTCCTCCATCTAACCTCTGGTACTAGCCGTGAACGCGCTAGGACTCACCTGCCAGGGACAGGAAGAGGCACCTTCTCCCCTCACCCCCTTGCATCCATCCACCCTCTTCCACCCACCCATCCTTAATGCAGTAAGCACCTAGTTATGAAACACCTGCTGTGTCACAGGTCCTGCCCCAGGTGTTGGGAACATGGTGATAACCCAGAGAGACACACCCCTGCCTTTACAGGGTGCTTGTCAGGGACAGAGGAGCACACAGGGTCCCGCTTAGATGGAAGGACCAGAGCAGTTCTGGCCAGGCCCTTCCTAGAGGAGCTGGGAAGAGCTAGACGAGCCTGAGGGCAGCACATCTGGGCAAGAGGGCAGCGGACGTCACCAGTCCCGCTGCTGAGCACAAGCACCAGAGCACCAGGATCCATGTTCGCACCTGTGGTCACCACGTCACAGGGCCATGGCCACCCCAGCCAGGCCCTCCCTGAGCCCCTGGGAGCCTCCTGCCTCCTGCCATCACATTACCCCACAAGATTCAGATCTTGCACTGCAGATAAAACGTATCCTTATCACTCACAAGCGAATTATAAATGCTATCTATGAAAGCCCTTTGGATGTGAAATGTCATGTAAATTAATAGGATTTTAGAATAGGAAGGCACCAAAGGGAGTTCTCAGCTCCGCTACTGTTATTACCTTGAGCAATAATAATAAAAATAGAAATAGAAGTTATCATTCCACTTACTGAGCGATTACCGAGTGCCAGATAACTGTGCTGAGCAGCCAGCACCGTCCTCTCACTGAATTTCACAGCAGCCCTAAAAGCAGGTACCATTAACCACGTTTACAGAGGAGCAAAATGAGGCCAACAGGCAACTTACGTGACTTGTTTTGGGTGACACAGCTAATGAGCATGGAAGATGGGATTTTATCCCCTTGCTTTAACCCCGTCGTGTACGGTTCCCTTTAACCTCTCTGGACCTAGAGTTCTCTATCCGTTACATGGGACGAGTGATGTCTTTGTAGAGTCGTAGCGACAGCTCATTGAGATGACGCTGGCCAGCTCCTTGGCTGTGGAAAATGCTCCAGTGGTAGCTCCTATGACTATCATCAGCATCATGATTTATTTTCTTATTATCTAGGCCAAGCTCTTTATAGGTGAGGAAACAGAGGCACAGAGAAGATTCACCCTGTCATCTGGGGCTGGTATACAATGGTGTGACGTACTGGCTGTTACAAGTTTTACGTATTTCTATGCTGGTTGGTAACTAGTGGCCGCCCTGAGCCTTCACAGGTCCTCCCCGGCTGCCTGCTCTCCTTCCAAAGACTTCCGGATCATCCCAGGTCCAGCAGCGATGTGCAGTACAGCTGTGGTCTGTCCCTCAACACCTGAAACATCCTATCTCAGGAGACAAAAAAGTGGCAGAGCCTGCCTGTTACAGGGAAGGAACTTGAGATCACAGATGTTAGTTGCCTCGCCGAGCTAGTGATGAGACTAAGGTGGGAACCTGGGGTCTTTCAGCAAAAAGTCTGGGAGTGCTTGAGACTTGAGGGGTTCCTGTCCTGGCCCACAGAGGCGGGCACCCTAGGGCTGGTATTTGGAACCCTGCTTTCCAGAGTTGTACCATTTAGATTTAAATGGCTCAGCATGAGACCCTGTGGGGAAAGAAGTGAAATGTTGGCTCTTTTTCTGGCAATTCCGCACATGAAATTTTGGAAACAGGGAGAAGTAAAAAGCCATCTGAACAGTGAGCTGCAGAAGGACCAATGGTCAGACCAGTGCTTTGTCCTGACACCCATTGGTGGTGGGCAGGAGGGTATTTCAAAAGCAGAAATTGTAGCTTCTATGAGGAGACGGGGAGGAGAGGCAGCACAGTATGGAAGGAGAAAGTCTCAGAATGGTTTGCTGATGTCCTCTTAGGAACTACCTACCGTCTAGAATCCCTTCGCTTTGAAGGTCTTGGTCTTCATCTCAGAGAGACCGGCAGATGTTTGTCCTGTGAGCACGCAGCTGTCCCTGGGTCATCCAAGGCCACAGACTGCCAGCACAGAGCAGCAAGAGCTAACTTTGGAATAAACTCCCTTTGGCCATTCTCGCCCTTGAGGTCTTGCTGGGGAGAGAGAGTGATGATGGACAGTGTCCTCGGGCCACACGCCAGCGCTGGAGCCCTGGTAATGTGTCAGCCATTCGTGATGCTGGCTCTCCAGCCAGCAATGCGGAGGAAACGCGCCTTGTCCTTCAGGCCCTGCATGGTCAGGCCACAGCTGAGTGAAGCTAGAACTCTAGAGTCCATACCCCCAACTCAGTGGGTAGTGACTAAAAAGTTTGTTGTGGGACCTGTGTCTTGGTCACGTGTGCCAGGGCCTGGCTTAGTCTTTTTTTTTTTAACAGAATTGAATTGCAGTGCTGAGAGCTCTGAGGACTAGGTCAAGATCATAGCCATGGGAACACTCTATTCTTTTCCCTTTGCTTCCTTGACCTTGAAGAAAAAATTTAGTTAGAATGGCCACTCCCTAGGTTCCACCATCCCAGAGGACTGATCTGTTTGCTGCCTCCACCTTCAAGCAGGGTTTGGAGTAGTCACACCTATATCTTAGCTCAGCTGTGAGAAGACCCTGCAGCGGACATGGTCAGGGGTCTGGCTCCCAGCTAGGTGGGTCCGAGGAAGATTGCCCCTTCTCCCTGGCAGAGTGAGAGTGAGCCATCGCTCCCCTGCAGCCTAGGGCCCCGCTTATCATTAGCCAATTTTCTCTCCTTTCCAAGAAGTTGGTTTGTGTGCAGCCTGGTCCCACAGATGGAGCCCTCTTACCTATCATGGGCTAGTAGTGACTATCGGCTCCACGAGGGCAGAGACTGTGTTTAGTTCACTACTGCGATCCCAGTGCTTAGAACAGTGTCTGGCATGGGGGAGGTAGGTGCTCAGTAAATATTTATTGAGAGGGCGTGGGTGGGGCTGAGGAAGCGTCTGGAGGTAGGCAGTTCCCTGCAGAAGTGCTAGGTGAGTGGGTACTGTGGGCTCCAGGTCTGTTGTGAGGTAGTCAGGCCCAGGGAGAAGGATGCCTGCCCGCTGGGCCAGAGTCCCCAGAGAGAGCGTCCTGCTTCCCGCCTCCCGGCAAAGCCCCAGGACCTGAGCAAGCAGTACCTAAAGCTGTGTTCTCGAAAAGTTTCGGCTGCAATTTGGCTTCCTCTGGGGAGCTTTGAAAGTTTCCATTGTCCAAGCTGCACCCCAGATGGCGTATTTCAGAATCTTTGGAGTTAAGGCTCAGTATTTTTCGAGCTCCTCAGGGGAATCCGGTGTGCAGCCCAGCTGGAAAGCGATGTCTCCCAGAAGAGGAATTGCCAGCGAATGTGGGCTGTGGGCTGGGAGTAGCGGCAGGTGGGTCAAAGTGCTCACTCTCCAAGGGGGTGCTGCTCTGAGCACCTCCTGCTCTCCTTCCCAGCCCTGCACTCCACGCTCTGAGCTGCAGCCAGGCCAGGCTTGAGAGCGAGGCCCATTGCCCAGCAGCAGAGTCAGTCACCAAGAGCAGATCAGTGCCACGTGGGGGGTGGGGGCCAGCCTCAGCCTGCCCTGGTCCTCGGGGCATGGTGTTAGTGGGCACTCTGTTTTGCTCCCTGAACACCTCCGAGTCGGAAGGGCAAACACACTTGCTTGGACTCCTGGCCCGGCACCCTGGGTCTGCACTTGCCTCTCCTGGGAAGTTTCTTTTGTTTCCAAAGGATGCTCCCTGACCTCCTATTTTATGCTTCTACAGCCCCTTTCATCCAAACAGAGGCTCTCTGACCACGAAAACATTATAAAACCTCACAAAGTTTTTATAACAGCACGCCTTCCCTTTATCCCTATCTCAACATCTCAGGAATTACATATTATTTAAAAATTAAGCTAAACAGCAGTTGCATTAAAAATGATTTGGGGCAATTTTTGTGCCACCCCTCGGCTGTAGGTGCCGATACCCTTAGGGCTGTTGACCCCAGAGTCTCTCACCAACCTTAGGCCACAGGAAGGACCCAGGACCAGGCCCGAGCTGCAGCCCCCTCCCCACCCCATCCCCTGACAGGCAGGCCTGGCCTCATTTGGACTCTCTGCCTTCCGCTCCAGAGGGACATTAGCCAGGTTCTAAGTGACTGTCATTTTCCCTGCAGAGAATGAGGCATTTCCAGCCCACTGTCTCCCGCACCCCTGCCCCTAGCCCTCTGCTCCGTCCCAGGGTCTCCATGGGAATGACCCTGTTGCTATCCTCAGGGAATGTCAGGCTTGCGCCTCAAAAGCTGCTGGAAATCAGATTCCTGTTTTGAATGCCAGGAACTTGGGTTTTTTGGTTTTGTTTTGGTTTTTTTCCCAAATGGTTATATATGTGCTTCCTTCAATGCTAAATTTTACAGTTGATCGTGTAAATGGGTCCCTTTGGTTATCAATTGTCCCTCCTCTTTGGGCCCCTTTGTTCTGTTCTGAATCCCTGGGCCCTCTCACTCCAAATATATCATCCAACTTTTTTCTACCCTCACCCCCTTTCAGCCACCACTCTCTCTCTTTCTCTGCACAGACGAAAAGGCTATGGGTTTCCTTTACAAGAACTAGCCCGGTCACCCCAGGCAGGCCTGCCCAGGAAGAGAGCGAGGGTACTGGGCCAGCCAGATCACTGATAGCGGTGTTTCTATACTCTTGTAGGACGTGTTTCCTACATCCTGGGTGACATTTTCTTTCGGTTGCTTATTTTTGAGTGTTTGGAGTCAGTAAAGCAACATTGGGTTTAGCCAAGAATGTTGGAACCATCTATAGAAATTGCTGTCGGGGGAGTTGGAGCGGGCTCTGGGAAAAGGGATGGAGAGTGCTGTACGCGAGCCCAACAAAGGAAAAATTGTCTTTCATA
The DNA here is from genome assembly GCF_001890085.2 of Hipposideros armiger. Taxonomy (NCBI): domain Eukaryota; kingdom Metazoa; phylum Chordata; class Mammalia; order Chiroptera; family Hipposideridae; genus Hipposideros; species Hipposideros armiger. Next base: position 1,580,470 of record NW_017731379.1, read on the forward strand.
ATGGACCATTCAGGGTGGTAATACGCATTGCGGGAGTGTTTTCTAAAGCTTCCCCTCAAAATCACAGCCTGTTGGAGCGATAAGGGACCTCAGAGTTCTCTCATCTCCTCTTTTTGTGAGAGGCACAGAGGAGCCCCCTGACTCATCCAAGGTTACAGAAATAAGTAGTGACTGCGCCAGAAGCGTGTCGCAGGCAGGCCACTTCCAGGGGGCACCTTCTCATACCGAGAAGGGGAGAGGACTCGAAGACAGAGGCATGACCCTGTACCCCACACTGGATGGAACAGCAGTGCCCTCTCAGTGTTTGCTAAAAACTGAGGACCCCCAAGGCTTCCTCTAAATCAGGGACTTTCGCCTCCACTGTGCATCAGAATGGTCAGGAAGGCCTTTAAAAGACAGGCGCGGCCCCTCCTGATTCCTTGTGTGTTGTTAAAGCTCCCCCAGCCAGGATAGAGACCCCACTGCCCTGAATGGGGGCTCTGCAGTGGCTCTCCCTGAGGTCTGGTGCCAAGAATCCGTTCGCCACAGTATTCTCAGGAGGTCCTTTCCTTCCACAAGGTAACAGGGTGACAGCCTGTGCAGATAGCACCGCGATTTAACTTTTTTTAAATTTTGAAAGCCTTTAAGTCAAAGGTACTCGCTCTTGGCTGCACACTGGGATCACCTGGGAAGCATGTAAAGGTCCCACTGACGAAACTGTACCCCAGACCAGCTAAATCTGAACTGCAGGGTGGGACCCAGGCCTCAGTAATTGTTAAAGCTCCCCAGGTGGCCCAGTGGGCATCTAGGGATGAGGATCAGTGTGTTAGACAGTCGAAGGGGAGGGGGCTCCCATCCCATTGGCCACAGCCCAGCATCCTTAGCTGGGTTAATTATGCGTCCAGCGCATTTGAGTTTGCCACCCCTGGGGTGGAGGACTTGAGGAAGTCAAAAGGCTGCTTAGACGCCAGTCTAGTGGAGGCAGCTCTGCCTTTTGGCTGCGGTTTACCGGGGGCAGTGACTCCCAGGCCTGGCACTCATTCACCACATTAGAGCATCCTGACGGTCATCGGCTGATGCTCCGTGAGAATCTTCTGTGGGACAGATTCTGGGCTAGATCCTAAGTGGGACGTGTGACTCAGTCCCTGCCCTAGAAGAATTTGTCACCCAGCAAGAGAAGTAAGATGTGCATGTAAAAATAACTGTGCTTAGGGCAGGCAGAAACTGGTAAGTGCCATAGAAGCAGTAGCATATAATTCTAAAAAGAAATCCAGAAGTGCCATTGACTTCTAATTTGCAAAGTCTCACAGCTCCAAAAATGAGAAAAGGGTCTCATTCACTGTCAGTGGGACAGCGACAGCTTTCACTTTGATGAGTTACTAACCCCAGAGGTATATTAGCACCAACCCTAGAGTCACCGCTCTCCAGTGACAGAGGGACTACTAAGCTTTGTCATCTTTTTACACAGGAAGACGGGCTCACATATGGTCAGAGGTAAAGGGATTTTAGAGGTTATCTGATCTAACCCTCCTTGCAGTAGAGAGGAGTCAGTTACTTGGGGCTCAGAGAAGTGAAGCAACGTGCCCGAGTCACACAGCAAGGCAGGGGCAGCCAGGCCTGGAAGCCAGGTGACGACAAGCCCGGTGATCCTTCTGTTATCTCACTTGAAGGGCAGAGGAGCTCCAAGCTAGCAAGTTGGGATCTTGGAGTCTAACTACAGTTAAACAATGACAGTCCCTACAAGGCGTGGCACCATTAGTGCTTCATTTCTTTGTCTCCAAACACCTTCTTTTTTAATGTAAGGCTCCCCAACAGGAGGAGCGTACTACATTCCTAATACCTAAGTTCCCAGGCCCTGAGATTCTTTTCAGCAAAACATTTTTCTCCTTTCTGCCTGATTTATAGTACAACTAAGAAATGGAAAGATTAGACCACTGGGGTCATGCCAGCCCCTTGGCCCAGGCGTCGTTCTTACAGCTGAACAGAACATATGTTCTAATTTGAGCTGTGGAAATTTAGCTCCACTGAAATAACATCATGAAGTTGGGACATGATGAAGGATTACAGACCACTGTTACCAGTAAGGAATAGAAGGCCTCCTGTGTGTTTACGACAATCTGACCACATGGCCCACCATGGAGAATGTGGAACAGCCCTGCGTGCCAGAGTCCTCTCTTGAAGGCAGGGCTGATAGATGGACAGAGACCTAATAGACTTCATCAAAATGACAGCTAATACTCATCTAAGCTTATTCTCTGACAGGTATTCATCTAAGCACTTTGCATATATTAATCCCACACTGATATCATCATCTCCTCTACATACTGGGACATCAAGGCACAGAAAGGTTAAGCAACTTGCCCAAAGTCACACTAAGTGGCTTAGCCAGGATTTGAACCCAGACAGGCTCCATGTCTGGGCATGTAGCTATTGTGCTAACCTGCCTCACAAGGTGAAGCTTGGTTGTCCCCTTCATGCGTTGGCCAGGCAGGCCATGTTGAGAGGGAACCCTCCTTTCTCCACATTCCCAGTGCTGGATGGGGGCTACTCATCTCCCACTCTGGGCAGCGGGGTGCTAGGGCGACCGTGGGCACTCATGGACCAGGGGCCTCTGCCGTAGCTTTGCTTTGGGCCTCAGCCCAACAAGAAGCCCTGAGCCCTGCAGACCTTCTGCCTAATTCCCCGCAGCCTTCTCTTGAATCCCCCTGCCAGGGCAGTTCTCTCCTCGGCAGCCCAGACCCCTGTCCTTGTGAAAATAAGAGCAGTTTCCCAGGGAGGTAGCCGGCCACCGGTGACCCCTGGCTCCTCAGGGCCTGGGGAGAAATGCTGAAAACAGGACCTCGAAGCCAGTCTGCAAAGCTTCTCCTCCTTGCACGCCCAGCTTGTCCAGGTCCAGCCTGGGAGTGTGCATTTCTACCAGGGGCCACATGCTGGCCTGGTCTTCATGTCCCTCCTGCTGTCCTGGAAACAGTCTGTACTATAGCAGGACAGCTTTAGGCCAGGGTCACTGTGCTTCTTTGGCCTCTGACAGCCCCTGGTGGGGCAGCCCCAACCCACTCCTAACATACATACAAACACACACCGTTTTCCTGGATCTGTGCTTACCCATCCTGCATAAACCCAGCCACCAAGGCGAGCCCGTTGGCCCTGGAAATAGCATCGGGGTTTATCCACCAGGGCATCTGGAGAACACATTTGGTGTGACCAATGAGGCTGGATGGCCCAACAGGACAGGAGGGGGGTGGCAGGGAGCTGGGGAAATGGGCCAGGAGGACAGGCTGGGTGGTGAGGTCTGTGGCCCTGTTAGGCACAGATGCATTGTGGGGTAGCGACCAGGGAGCTGTGCTCTGAGGTTCTGTGGGCTCTTAAGGGGCAGCAGGCTGGATGGCTTTCCTCCCCCAGCCCCTCATCTCACTTATCACTCCGTTTAGCCCTGTTTTGATGGTTGAGATTAAACTCCAGCCCTTAGCAATGTCTGACGCTCAGTATCCAGCTGGAGCCTTTATCTGAGATTAAGGATAATAGATTTCCTTTCTTGGATAAGTTTTTTTTTTTTCTTTCCTCTTTCTCAGACTTTTTGCCCAAAATGCGCTCAACTCCAGAAAACTGGCCTTTGGTTTAAAATTTTTTTATTGACTAAACTCCCCTCCCCCAGTTCTATCCCCTCTACCTTCCCCCACCCACCGCCTTGTCATGCTTCCAAGGAAACCTTCTGCTTCAAGTAAGCAGTGAGAGCTACAAAAGTTTACCTTGGCCTTCCTTGTCTCTCTACCTGCGCCCTGCTCCTTCAGGGCCCCCGGAGCCCTGCTCTGTGCCTGCAGGGAGCCTGGTGTACGGAGAGTTGGGACAGGGAGAAATAACTCGACCTCTTCCTTATATTCCTTCAGCATATTACACCAGCACCCACATCTTCAGAAATCTAGGTCCTGCCGGGAAGAAATGGGGAGAGGACTTGGTGGGGGCGTCCTTTCCTTGGTGTCCAGCACGGGGAGGGAGCAGCCTCCAGGGGTGCGCGCGTGGTCTTCATGGGAGCTGGGAGACCTCGTCCAGCAGCCAGGGTCCACCGTGTACATTTATTTCACCTGGATCTTTCTTTTTCCCCCTTCAACAGCCCTATTACCATATTTAAATGCAAGTATGTCTCTTTTCATTGGCATTTTAAGTAGCTTAGCCTGGCCTTCTTGGAGTAGCGTGTTCCCTGTTGAACTTCTTTCTTCCCAGTAGTTCTGTGTAGCTAGGACGATAGTCGTAGTTTAGTGGGCTTCTAGTTTGCTCTGTGTGGGGATGGCCCCTCTCTCCTTGCTCTCCTGCCCTGCTCCCTACACTCCATGGTGCATGTCTTGCCCCTCTGTCTGCACCCATCCCTTCTTTGGAAGGCTCAGTGGCTAACGCTGAGCAGCTCTGTATTTGTTAGGAGCTGCTGGCTCCTGGCACATCGTTTAAGACCACAGCCGTTAGGTCTTGGGGTCAGGCCTCCAACTGTCTGCCTAGAGGGCAGACGGTGTTTGTTTCACGTGTGTGGGAGTGTACTTGTGTGTGTCCCAGTACGTGGCTGTATGTGCACACGCTAGTGGCCAGGGCAAGCCCAGAGAAGGGAACTCGCCCGTTTCTCCCTTCACCTGGACATTCTCTGGTCACACTGGGTCGCCTTGTGCTTCTGCCTTTTAGTCCCATTGCTGGGACAGCCTTGCTGCCTGGTGCAGTATTAGATAGCCCAGGGCTTGATCAAGACCCCCGGGAGACCCTTCAGTGCCAGCTTGATTGAGACGGTGGTGCTCAGACAGAAGAGCCAGATCTGAATCCACATCACTGTGCCTCGGAAGGTTGAAACACTGAGAGAGAGGACAAAGCCACAGGGCTCACCTCATGTAGGTCTCTGCAGCCCCACACCCCCTCCCACCGCTGGCTTCATGCACACGCAGTGGGCCCCCAGAACGTTGCGGACTTGACAAAGTCTGGAGTTAAGATGACTGAGCAAACCTGCAGAGCCTTTGGAGAACAGCTAGAGTTAAGCCCTTTCCTGGCCAAAGTGCCGATTCCTCCCCGAGGGCCTCCTGCCTGGGGCTCAGGGCTGACCAGAAGCGATCCAGCCGTGCTTGGTCCTGCTCTGGACAAATCCTGGGTAATTACTGGGTGTCCGCGCAAGGTGGCAGGGAGCTCACCCCGGCTCTCAAGAGAAGTTTCTCCTCATCCTCTTGGATATTTTGGTATTCCTTCTGCAACCAGTTCCCTGGGGGACAAATGTGTGAGAATCAAACACACCCAAAGATGCTGTGCCTTCCAGAAGCCTGAGAGCCAGTGATCTGTGTCACCCCTAAACGCTGACCCGTGGAGATGCCTTCCCACTCCTGTCTTGTGTGTGGAGACGTGGGGGGAGTGTGGCCTGTGAGACAGGGCTGTCCATGACCGTTTCAAGGATCCCACCTTGACTGCACCTGCTTTCTCTCTGCCAGGCTTCCCAGCAGCAGCTTACGGACCAGTCGCAGCCGCAGCGGTGGCCGCAGCCAGAGGATCAGGTAGGAAGGTGTATGGGACAGGTGGTTCCCAGGCATGCCCCAGTGTGCAGGGGACGGCGAAGGCCCTTCGGGTCTGTGTGGCTGCGTCTGTCCACTCCTCTCACCACAGCCCCGAGGGTGGGGACAGGGAGGCGAGGGCCAGACCCTGCCACCTGGGGCACCTCCAGCCAGCGTTAGTCATGGGACCTAAGGTAGATGATGAGTCTGTCATTGAAAACAGAAAAATGAATTTCTTTTTGACTTTGGATGACCCCTTCACGTACCTGACAGCCAGCCGACAGCAGGGCACCTGGGGTCATTTTCCTCCTTGGCTTTTTGCCGGTTCTCAAGGCTCCCTTCCCCCAGTCTCCGACCCAGCCAGAGCAGGTCTAGGTTGTGAGAGGGAGGTTCAGAGCCGATCCATGTGTCCCGGCCTTGCAGCAACCAGCCCTCTTGGGTCCTGCTGCCCCTGCAGGTGGGCTTGCTGATCCGGCTAAACCCCAGAGCTCCTGAAGGCCAAAAGTGGGGCCAGCTCTGTCCTCAGGGAATGAACTACAATTTCCTGAAGCCCCTGTTGCATCTCAGACACACTTCTTAGCGGAGACCAGAGAACTTGGACTTTGGCTGCCCAGGGAAGCAGGGTTTTCGCTCCCCTGAGGTTGTCCCGGTCCTTTGGTCTCTAAATCCAACTTTTTAGAAGGTCTGGAGCCCCTCAAGTGAGGTGGGAACATCTTCCCAGGGGCACTGTGGGGTCCGGCTGGAGTTGGGGTATGTCTAGGGTGTAGGCCCCAGGAAGGCCTTTTGTGCCTCTCCCCCAGATGCTTGCTGCCTTCCTACTAAGCAAGCAGGGCTTCTGCTGTGTGCCGGGCTTCCAGCGAGGCCCCACGGCCTCCCCGCACTCCCCCTTGGCCACCAAGAGGCCCCTTCTTCTGCTGAGCTGTGATTTGCAGCTCCCCCCGCATTCTCCCCCTCCACACACACACACACCCCGTGGACACGGCATTACAGCACCCAGGGAAGCGATTAGTTAATATAATGGGGCTCTGAGCAGGGTGGGGGATTGAGTGGAGGGAGGAGCTGGTGAGGGTACCAGGAAATGGGGCATTAAAAGCCCAAAGGGCAAATGCCAAAAACCCAAACCCTCAGTGACAAGAAACTGGCACAGTGAGGCCCATTAGACATGTCAGTAAAAATCCGTTCCATGCAAACTGGCACTGCCTCGAGCTACAAAGGATCCACTCCTGTGAGTCACCCACTGGGCATTTATTTGGAGGGGCCAGGGAATTCTCAACGGGCTGCTAAGAGGCAGCTCGCCAGAGAGCTGGGCGCCCTTCCTCCGCGCCCTCCTGCCCGAGCAGCCTCCAGAGGCCTCCTCTGCCCTCTGGCCAGTGTCCCTTGGTCCCCCCTGCCCTAGGAGCGGAGCACACAGCCGCCTCGTGTCTCCCTGTTCTGTTTGGTTTTTTAACTTGAGTGCTTTTTGGTATCGTTATGAACGAGCCTCTATCCTACCTGTGCCTGGTGGGGGGACGACAAAAAGAAAACTTGAGATTTTTGAGTGTTGTTGGTTTTGTTTTCTCCGTTCAGTTTCTTTCTTATTATAACTTGGATTATGAAACTAAACTTTAACCCGAAATTAACCCTGCCTCTCTCCCCACCCCATTCTCCTTGACTTCATGGCAAGTTTAAAGGGCAGCATGGGGTTCTCTGTGAGTCTGAGAGTGGTCTCCCCGTGGTCTGTGCCCCCTTCCGCCACCTGCACCCTCTGACAGACCGCCCCCCCCTACCAGGGAGCTGTGCTGTGAGGTTCTGTGGGCTCTTAAGGGGCAGCAGGCTGGATGGCTTTCCTCCCCCAGCCCCTCATCTCACTTATCACTCCGNGGGCAGCATGGGGTTCTCTGTGAGTCTGAGAGTGGTCTCCCCGTGGTCTGTGCCCCCTTCCGCCACCTGCACCCTCTGACAGACCGCCCCCCCCTCCCCCCAGAGCCAGGCGGGAGTCCCACCCATCCCCTCTAACTCCTAACCCCCTAAGGTCAGAGTCATCTCCAGCCACACTTTTTTTTTTTTTCCAGGATCAGTGGTGTTTTATTTGTAGCCATTTCCATCGGGAGCGAAGTCTCCCACAGGCCATTTTAGGTCAGCCATGCTCATCGCTGCACTGTTAGTGAATTCTATTCAGGAGTGTGTGCCCAGACCACCTGCCCCACACCAGCCTGCTTAGTTCAAGGAGTAAATCCTCAACTCCGAGGTGTCCACCCCCCCAGGGTGCAGCCTCAGCCAGGAAGCTACAGGCACCCCACAGTGCTGCCTGGGGTCAGGGGCTTGGGATGTGCCCAAGGGCGATGACTAGACTGCCCACCAATGTCAGAACACCGCCAGGGCAGAAGACACCTGCCCCTGTGTAGACAGGGTGGTCCTCACCCCCTACCCTCCTTTGCACCTGGAGCAGGGTTACCAGGTTGGGGCAGGAAGATCTCTGCCTTTCTATTAGTGCATTCGGGCCTGTGAGGATTATCCCCTCCCACCCTTTAGAAAATGATCCGGACTCCAAGCTTGGCAGGATGGTCAATTTATTTACCTGTTCGTGGCGACCCTGCTGTGTCTCTGGCATGGATGTGAGGGGGCCACGAAGACTTGGTAGGGTTTGTGCATCAGCCCGGGCCAGCACGGGCTCATTGAGGACTGACTGTGAGGTTCTACCTTCACCTGCTTCTGCAACCCCCACTCCAGCTCCTTCCCAGGGGATAGGAGTGCTCCCTCGGCCTCCTGAGCCAGAGCCAGCAGTCTCGGCCAAAGGAGGGAGTCGCAAGTTCAATTACATCCCCCCGTAGGGAGAAGCTGGTTCAGGGAGACTCTGTGGAGTACCAGCCTGAGCTTGGTACCGTGCTGGACGTGGCAGATGACGCAAACAGTGGGAAGTGTGCCTCTCTCTGCTCCCCTAGGGTTCTCAGGTTTGGCTTAGGGATGAGGCATCATTTGGAAGGCCCTTTTTTGGTCTTTCATTTTTGTCTAGCTCCACAGTTTTGTTTGGGGCTTTTCCTTTCGTTTTGACGCACTGGGAGAGCCTCCTGAGGAGGAAGCATTTGCTGAGGGCCGTGGGGTGGGAAGCAGCTTCGATTTTGCTCAGGTTGGCAACTTGTATTCGTGAGGGCTATGGTGTCCGGGTAGGAGGTCCAGGGGGGCCTTGAGCGCTGTACCCACCTCAGCCAGCTCCTCTGGGCCAGCCTGCCCACCTTTTCCTAATTCAGTCAGAACCTGGGGTGAGCTGGGCTCAGGGGACCCCACCAGAGGAGGTCCCTGCCGACTCCTAGATAACTTCACTATCAGTGGTCACTTTTCTTTTACCTTCACCCGGTAGTTTGAAATGTCATCTTTTCTTGTGCTCAGTCGAGAGTTTGTTTGTTTATTTTGATCGTATCCATTCAGCTCCAATGGCCCCTGATCACATCCCGCCCAAACCTCAATCCTGTTTGGCAGACGACTCCCCCCGCCCCC
>NW_017731379.1:1589508-1648345 GCF_001890085.2 Hipposideros armiger
CCACCCCCACAGGAGAGGGAAGTGGTTCGGATTTTCAGGCTATTTTTATTTCTGGGTGACATTACGGGTGGGTCCGTGTACCAGTCTTAGAGCTTCTGAGCCCCCTCCCTCTCCCATCCCATCTCCGGCCCCAGCCAAGACCCCTTACTGTACTTTATACTTGCCAGCTTTGTTCCAATGTAGTAACATGAGCTCCCGACGGTGGTGGTGAGTGTGAGAGTCATGTTTCTGTTGTCTTTTCTCTTGCTTGGTGGGGGCTGCGGTGAGAGAGTGTCTCTGAGGCATACTTTCCCGCCTCTCTTACGCTAGGATCTGCACACCTCCTCTCAAACACTCTTCTGAGCACGCTCAGCGGGAAGGTTTGTCCACACCTATTAATCCTCTCTCAGTGTCCAGCTTCCTGTTGGTACCAGCTGGTTTGCATGTTTTTGCTTGTTCAGATGAAACAGTTCAAGAAACAAACTCATATCCAACTCTCGAGAAATGTCTTTTTTTGTACTTTCGTTTTCGATTTTTTTTTATTATTATTATTATTAGTTACAACTCCAAAACACCTGTTGTCCAGTAAAACATTTCACACCTCCCTGCCTGTTCCTAGAGTGTATGTATCTGTGGGACTGAACTAAATGCATGCACCGTAGTACATGTACTGGTAGCTGTAGTTGTAGTTGTAGAACATGCATTGTTGAGTTGATATTACAGGGTCTCCGGCAGCTCGGCACAGCACGGCTGTCTGAAGGACAGCGTGGGGGACAAGGACAAGAAGGGGCTCCACATTTTCAATGTTGCCGGGGGGGGGGCTTGGATCCATGTTCTTGCCATCAGCCACCACCACCTCCCCTCACACTCCCTGCCCCCACCCCAGTCCAGAACTGGGCCACCACCCGTCAGGTCTAGCTTTCCCGATGGAGACCTCTGTCGATCGTGTCCAACTGTAGTGAACGGAACCAGAACTGGAAGGAGTCTTATTACAAAGTTCCTCCTTGTTTCTGTCTTCCTCATGTGGTTCTTGGACAGAGCAGATCTTTTCTTATTTCTTAGGGGCTACCAGCAAGGCTCCTCCAAGCCCTCTACTCTTTGAATTCTTGGCCAGCTCACCGTCGTCCCTTCAAGGATACAGAATCATGTGGCAGCCCTGCCTACGTGGTCTCCTCCCTAGGATGGAGGGGGAATGAGATGTGGTAGGGACAGGGATGAAGGTGTTAAGGTCCTCCGTGTGCGGACGGGGAATGCATTTGGTCCTAGTGAAGGCTGGCATTGGTTCTCACAGTTGGTGAAGGTGAAGGAGACGCCTTTAGATGAGCTCCCCAAGGGGTGAGGGCAAGTGGGTGAGAATGGCGACATGCCCAGCATGGAGATTATTGGCACGGCTTCATGGGGAGCAAGAGGGGAACTGGAACAGTCAAAGAAGAGGCCACAGTTTTTCTCCATCTCCCCAGGAAGACTTCCCAGTCCTCCTGCCTTTGTCCTCAGCTCAGGGGCATGTGCAGTCAGTCGTCTTTGGACAGACTGTCTCTCCTGTATTTGTGGTGACAAGCCATAAGGGAGTGCCAGAGGTCTCTGAGAGCTTTTGGAGATGTCCCTCATCTATCATGGAAGGCAGAAGCCCAGGAAGTCGCAACGTCCATGAAGTCACCAAGAGTGTGAAGGGTCAGAGCAAAATGGTAGCTCTGTGGAGAGAAGCGGTCCTGTGGAAGTCAGTGGCACAGTCAGGGTGAAGAAGGGTTGCATGTGAGCAGGCCAGTTGGCCACCAGACCGAATGAGGGCCCCGAGACCCAGGAAGGGAAATCTGGAAGGTGCTGTCCTTCTGGCTGGGCCTTCATGGACGTGGTGAGGGGGGCGGGGTGGGCAGAGGGAAATATCTGGAAGGGTGAGGCTTCCAGGCTGCTACAGCTGCAGATTGACCCAGGCTGGGGAGCAGAAGAGGGTGGGGACAGAAAACAGAGTGGAAAATCCACCCTATTGACCTAAATCCTAGGTCTGGCTTTGCTAAGAAAATGGCTTTGCTGTCCCAGGGCTGGACATGCTAAGAGTTTCCATTCCAACAGGTAAATTGAACAAAAGCAAAAGCAAAATTCGTAGAATAACTAGTTTAACTTGAACCATGAAAGAAAATGCTCTGGTGAAGAGAGTAGCTCTCCCGAAGCCGGCGTGCCCTTCCCACCTGTCTCAGGATGTTTTTCATGTCCCCCCTTTGCCTAATATGTGTTAGGGGCTGAGGGCCGTGAGTGGTAGTGTTGCGGCATAAGCTTTAGGGTTCCCAGATGTTGCTTTCAACCAGCGTGTGTTGGAGGTTGACTTCGTGCCAGACATCAGCCAAAGAATATCAAGGCAGATACCTCTTCTTGCCTTCAGTGGTCTGAGGATGCAGATCCCACCCCCTGAGAGCCCCTGTTTCCCATGAGGCATTGTTTCTGGTACTGTCAGCTTCACTCACACACACACACACACAAAATAGGAAAATGAATCAGGGTGCTGCTTTCCTTTCTGAAGATGGCTTTCCTGCACCTCCATCTGCAGGAGCCAGTGTCCATCCAGGAAGGGGAGGCTGCTGTGCAGCCATCTCCACTCTCCCAGCCTCCCTTGTGTTAGCAGCAAGCATTCGCTAGAGGCTGTGACCCCCAAGACGGCCCATCTGTGGGTAGGGTCATGGGGACAGACTCTCACTAGTATAGAGCCACATCTGTGGCCATGGAGTAGAGCCAGTGCAGTAGCCCAGAGGGAGAGCAGCTCTGGGACCCGTTAGGACCATCTGCTGCAACCAGCCAGACTTACCCCGGAAGACCTTCCCTGAACACACATCTCCCAGCCAACGGCCTTGTGCTCTGGGGGTGGGCACCTCGTTTCTCAGTGTGGTGTTAAAACCTCTTTCTGAGAGAGCCAGGACTTTCCCCATAAAGAGTCCAGCATTTGATTTCAGTAACCCCAGTGAATTTATAGTAATGTGCAGAGCCACCCGCCGCTGACCTCAGCTTCATTCATTTTCCAAGGGCTTTTGGACCAACCCTGTTGAGGATAAAATACATCAACTCTAATCAATAATTTTGTAATAGAAATACCATGCACTTGATAAATCAACTCTAGTGCAATTAGTGACTAGCCTTGAAGCCCAGACCTAAGTATAAGTTAATCCTAAAGTGAATGGAGTGGGGGGATGTTAATGGTCTTTTAAATCAGTGGAATTATTTTCAGTGGGTGACACATCTGTGCCTGCCCCCTGAGCAGCTCCCCTGCGCTCGTGCTGGCTCAGGAGGAGGGGTGGAAAGTGTGGTGGTGCCTTTGCAAACTCCCTAAGAGCATGGAGGCCACAGTAGAGAGAGACAGAGGGATCCCCTCCTTGCACCCTGGGCTGGGGAGGAGCACTGCAGGATCTGCGGAGCCCCGAAAGTTGGTGAAACCCCCCCATGTTGGTGAGAATCATCAAAGGAGACATGCCTGGGTGCAGTGTGGGTGCTTACGTTCCTGTAGAGCTTAGACTGTCATATCTGTGACTGCAGCTACCCTACGAGACAGGCAGGAAGGCGGAAGTTTTTACCTGGATTTACTTGTTTATTTTTATTAGAAAGCGGGGCTAGAGAACGGTTCCATGACTTAAACAAAGTCTCACAAGCTGGTTACCTGGATAGCAAGGCTTTGGTCAAGGATAAAGAACCCTGGACTTGAACCCTGGTCTTGGGCCTCCTTTAAGTAGCCCTGTGGAGGAGCCATGTTTGTTCACGTAGGACTCAGCTGCTGCCCGGACACCGTGCACATGCAGGAGTGCCAGCTATGCTGGGAGAGCCCAGCAACCTCAGCTGCCAGCACTGTGTCAGCCAAGGACTCAGGCTCCAAGGCCTTACAGTCCGACTTTCAAGACGAGATTTCAGAACTGGGCCCAGGGCACATTTGCAATGGAGTTCAGTTCAGCAGATACTTATTATGTGTATAACAACAATAATTATTATGATATGTGGCAGGCATTGTCCTACGCTTTGGATCAGACACCCGGCTGTATCAGAAACCCAGCTCAGCATGGTTAAATATGATAGGGGATTTATCGCCTAACAACGTATTGGGTTGTCGGAAAAGTCATGACGCATCTTTGCAACGCAAAACATAGAAAAAATACATCATGACTTTTCCGACAACCCAATAGGAGCTCCATAGAAGAATGGGCCTTGTATGTGGATTATCCGGGGCTCTTTTCCTACAGTTCTGTTAGCTTTGCCTTCCTCTTTTCAATATTGTCTTTATGTTGGATTTCCTATGGTGGCAAAATGGCTGCAACAGTTTCCTGCTTCATACCACCCCGTCTGGAAGAAGGGGAGTGGCTCACATGGTCTATAATTCTAGGAAAAATCCAGCAGCTGCTTGGCTAAGGCCTGGGTTACGAGAACTAATCTCTGAGGATGGGATCCATCCCCCTCCACACTGAAGAGCTCTTCCACAGTGGGAGAGGGGTGGATTGCCAAAGGAAAATCTGGGTGCTGACAAGAAGGGGGAAGTGAAAATGGTGTTGGATAGACAAGTAGTGAATGCCCACCACTGTCATAGAAGTTCATAGATGACTACAGAGCAACAATCCCTGCCCTCAAGGATCTCCCAGCCTAATGTGGAGACTAAGAGGTACTCACAATATGATGCTATAAGCCCAGTAACAGAAGCACAGAGGAGGAAGTGATTAGCTTTGTCTGGGAAGACAGAAGTTTTCACAAGGGAGTGAGTGTTTCTATTTCTAAAAGACAAATAGGAGCTTCCCAGGAGACCAGGGGGAACCGCATGTGCAAAGCCACCAGAACCAAGAACAGTAGCGTGAACTTGAAGCCCTGCAAATGGTTCACCCTGGCTGGAGAATAAAATGCAGTTGGAGGTTGAGGGGGATGGAGAGCAACAGATAAAGCGGGAGAGCTGGGCAGAGCCCGAGCAGGAGGCCGTGGTGCCATGCTAAGCAGCCTTGATTCACGTGGGCAACGGGGAGCTTCAAAGAGGCCGGAAACCAGGATATGACATCAGATTTGTATGTTAGACGAGCCTTGACAGTAATGCCCAGATCAGAAAGACGGGACTGAAGACATGTGACACCTAATTCATGTACATTGTAAACACTCCATAAATGTTCTTGGACAGCTGACCAATAAGATGCTGCAGGCCTTTAGCTCTTACCCATTAGCTGATCGATTCTGGGCTTAACCTCACGCTGGGGTCTGGGGTGGGATGCAGAAGTCCAGGGCGTTTTTCTTGCCTTCAGCCAGCTCCCACTCTTTTGGGGAGGGGACAGTGCACAATCAACATTAGAGCAGGTCTTTAGTGAGACTAGACTCCTGTACAGAGAGCACTCAGCAGGGAAAAAGCTCGGATGGGAGGTGAGGCTTGAAAAGTGGGCCTTGAAGGATTTGGATTGGGAGGTGAGGGGACATTTTAGGTGAGAGAACTTGAATAAAGGTTGGCAGTGGGATGAGCAGGCAGGCCAGTGGTTGGGTGAAGGAAGGGTTATAGGCGTGAAGAGGTAGAGACAGGCTAGATTCCGGGAGACCTTGAAAGCCAGATCAACATGGTCATATTCATGGGAGAGAGAGGTTCGCATTCTTTATGGCAATGGGGCTCGGTAAGGACAGAACCAGCTAAAGATCAATCTGACAGTGACCCCACAGAGCACAGCCTGACCCTTAACCCCCAAGGCTGGGGCTGGATTTAGGACCTGGAATGCAAGGGGACGGGAGGGGAGCAAAGCAGCTAGGAGGCAGGCATGGGAGGGCATTGGACCTTAGTTTCCTGTGATTCTCCTTTACTTCTGCCAGCCAAGTTGTTACTCATTTCCTGCTTGGGGCTGTTGGTTCCCACTGCTGCGCCCTCATGCAGCCGCTGCCCTGTGCTTTCTGCCAGTGCATTTCCCTCTGTCTTTGTGTTTGCTCCCTCCGTTAAAATCTGGCGCCGACTGCCAGAAGCCACACCTAATTAAGCCTACCTGGATGTCCCCTCCACTGCTCTAGCTCCTCAGCACAACCTTGTGTTCTCAGTCTTCTTCCTGATTGGGGAGTTCGCCTGAATGAAAGGTGGAGTTCTCAGTCCTTAGAAGTTGTCGTGCATGTATTTCAGAGTGGCGCCTGCCTTCTGCAACAGTATAAACCATCAGTCCTCTAGGAGGCAAAGTCAGCCTCATTTTTAGTATACATGCATAATTGCTATGCAATTAGAGAAAGCAGAAAATAAAGGGGCCTTTTATTCCTGGATGCTAATTAATATTAATAAAAAGGTCTCCCTTTTCTAGCTTGGGATTCTGTAGCACAGGAGGTGGGCAAGTAAAGCTTTCGAACTATGATTGGCTTTGGAATCAGATCTGTCAGGATGAGACAGCCACAGTGAAATCCACTACTCGATAGCATGGGTACGAGGGTTCCGGCCAGCATCTCAAAATTCATACCCACCTGGGAGACTGCTTAAGGGAAGGATATCTTGCAAATGGTTGACAGAATGCTAGTGACACTTCTCATCCAATTTTAATTAAATAATAATAGTAATATGTTAATAATAAAGTATGTATTTTGAATACGCCAAGTTCTGTGCCAAACCCACCTGTCTTATCCCATTTAATTCTCATAATCCTATGAAGTGGGCACTATCATTCTCACTCCCATTTAAAGATTTTAAAACTGTGGCTTAGATAGCTTGTCTGAGGCGGCCGAAACAGGATTGGAGCCTAGGTCCATCTCATCAGATCTGAGCTCTCAGCCACCATCAGCGGATACTCCATCGTACCAGCCCAGAAATGCCTGAGCAAAGCTGTGCATCTTTAAATATACACTCAACAAAAAAATCACCGCTGCCATCAACTCAAGTCTCCATGTCCTTGGAGGAGAGAACTCAAAATCATTTACACGAGGCCTCGGGAGGCATTATATGTATTTTTTGCACCAGCTTCTTCTGTGGCAGACTTAACATCATGGTTCTGTCTAGCTTCAGCTGACATTTCTGACCTGACTTCTGGTCCCTGAGTCCTTTCAGACCAAAAGCAGACAAAGGAGGCCCACAGGAGGCCTACAGAAGGCGTGGTAGGGCAAGAGGGAGCCAGCCTGAAGGTAATTATTTGAAACGAGCTTTTAGCTAAAACAGGACTGGAGGAACTTAGTCACTGCCCAAAAGAAATTGGGCTATAGAGCAAGGCCTCTTTAGGCCGGACAGACATTTTCCTTAGAGATGTCAACATCTCTTCCTGTGAGCTGTGAGGACCGAATCTGGAAGGTCGCTGGAAAGGCCAGCCCAGTCCTAGGGTTGGAAGGGGATTGGCCGCCCAGTTGCTGCCTTTGCTTTGGGCCAATGACTGAGGAAGGGCGGGCCCGGGGCGGGAGCAGTGGGCTCCTTGGCCAATCGTCCTGCAGGAAGGCTGGGCTCCTGGTACCATGGCAACCAGGAGCAAGAGCTCATTTGTTTTGTAGATGAGTAATTACTACGCAATTAGGGAAAGCTAAAAATAAAGGGGCCCTTTGTTCCTGGTTACTTATTAATATTAATAAAATGGTTTGTCCAAGTCTGTGGTAAACAATTAATGCAAACCTGTGTGCCTGTGGTAGAGCCCACTGTAGAAAGCAAAGGCTGTCCAGCCTCACTATTCCCCCCTCTCTCTGGAAGTTATTTTTGACTGTAACCTGCAGAGCATTTGCTTTCTGGGCCTTGCAGGGAGGAAGAGAGGCTCAACCTCACAGTCACACGGAACCCAGGATGCCCTAGAGACGGCGGGTCAGTTACACACTGACCCAGGGGAAGGGTCTGGCAGTGTCGACCCAGCCTCCAAAGAAAAGACCAGCAGCAAAACCAGAAAACATGGGCCAGTGTTGGAGGAAACCCCTTGTCCAGTTTTGCTGTGTATTCTTGGCCACAATATTTGACTTTTGTGGGTCTAGATTATTCAACTCCAGATGCATAAAGTCGTCATTAAACCTTCCACTGAGTTAGTCCCCAAGATTTCAATGTCTTCCCTCCCACTTGGCTTGAAGAGAAACAAATCTGGCTTGGAAATTACTTGCTGGAAGGTTCTGGGGTATTCAGAGATGGGCAACATAGCTTCCTGTGCCCTGGCCTTGGGGACACAAACAGTTCAGAGGCTTCTCTTATATCCCTTACCTTTGGGGGTTGGGACACCTTGTGGATTAATCAGATAAGGGTGATAAAAATAAGCAGCTTTGAGGAAAGAAAACAAAAAGAGGATTAGATCATAGAAGGAAGAGTAGGGAATCTGAAGACTTGGTTCCAGCCCTGCTTCTGCAGGCTGGGACATTGGGGGGCAAAGGATTTTAGACTAGAGGGTTCTTGGGGACCATTCAGCTCTGTAGCTCTGTATTGTTTCTATTTCCAAAGCTCTCAATCTCTTGTCATTGGGGGTGCAAGGGGTGACCGTGTCAGTGCTTTAAGATCTGAGAGGAGTAACTGAAGAGAAAGCCAGGGACTTCTAAGTGAGGAGGCAACTTGGTGCGGACACAGTCATTTGAAAACAGTCATTCATGCATTTTTTAAATACATGAAGGCAGTAAGAGGGAAAGAAATATTTCCAGAATTGTGTATCAGTAAAACCTATAGTCAGATTTCCATCCTCAGATGTGGTTGATTAAACCTTCAGGGTTTGGCTCTCAAGGTGGCATTCATTAATAAAGGTGGGCCTGCTAATAATTGCTGTCAATGAGCAAATCAGCTCTGAGACCAGGGCCAACACAGGGGTTCTTGAACTTTGCTGCATGTTAGAATCACCTGGGGAGTTTTTAAAATTGCTAGTGTCCAGGCCACACTGCAGACCCATCAAATCAGAATCTACCAGCGTGGGCCTCAGGCCTCAGTAGTAGTAAAAGCTCCCCAGGCAAGTCCAGTGTGTATCTGCGGACTCAAGTACCACCAGGTTCTTGCAGGATAAAGAGCCTCACGTCATCTCTGTGACTTTGTCACCGGCACCTCTACCTCAGAAACAGATAAATAGAGCCAAACCAGACAGCTCACCCAACCTTCTCTAACAGCAGGAAAACTGGTCTGGGATCCTTAGCCTTGGAACGTCCAGCAGGGCCAGGAAGTCCACCCCTCCCAGGAGGGCTGAAAAGGTCTTTGTCTTCATGGATGGATTCTCCTATCTCTCTCTAGGATAGGCCTATCCTGGCTGAGATTAAAAGCTTATACACAGCACTAGCAGCCTGGAGCAAACATAAACAGGGAAGCAGCCATACTCCTTGACTGTTTGACGAATGGGGGCCTTTTGTTAAGGTCGGAGTTTGTTTGTTATTAAAGACCTAATTAGAATCATGAGAGGGAGCTGAATGGCTCCGTGCTTAGCTAATTAGTGACATGTATGCGACCGCTTTGAACTTCAAGGACACAGAGCTATTAACGCTTACATAAAAAATGGATTAAACTCCAGTGCCTTTATAATCATTAAAGACAGGCTGCTCAAGTGGGAAGCCTTTTGTGCAGGTCTAAAAGGGGCTGCCCCTTGGGCGTGCTCCCCTCCCCACCCCTGGCTGCTGGGGAGCCTCAGGCAGTGAGTGTCCATTTAGTGTGATTGGGCAGTAAATACTGATGAGTCCTAGGGCATTCCAGCTCCCCACAGGACTGCCCTCAGCAGAATGAAGTGTTCTTTTCGGGACTGAAATCCGGCCCTCTGGTAGCGCTTTCTGGAAGGATCCCTGGGAGGGCTTAGGCAGAGGAGAGCTTGCTTTCTGGCCGTCT
Source organism: Hipposideros armiger (assembly GCF_001890085.2). Classification (NCBI taxonomy): domain Eukaryota; kingdom Metazoa; phylum Chordata; class Mammalia; order Chiroptera; family Hipposideridae; genus Hipposideros; species Hipposideros armiger. The sequence goes on from NW_017731379.1 coordinate 1,599,191, forward strand.
CCACCTCTCCCTGACTCCAGCAATACTGTGTGCTCAGCCTTGTTCTCCAGGATGTGGCTCAGAGGTGGTCCGATCCTCAGGAAAGCGGCAGTCCCCTATGGCATGTGGCAGGCATGGCCCCACCTCACGGAGCCCCCAGTCTGGTATATAGTGTTCTGGCCTTGAACTTCATAGTGTTTTCTTTTCAACAGTAGCACATAGTACAGAAAACATATGCTGGGCTTGCGGCGAGTGGAGTCACAAGACACAAGCAAGGACCTGACCCCTCTGGCTGGGGCAGACAGGGTGGGACTCAGTGAGTGACCACACAACAGCACAGCAGCACAGAGGGCGGCTGGGTACCTGTGGGAAAAAAACAGACTGGTTTCTTTTTTGAAAAGAGAGGGGTGGATATTGCCTCAAGGACATAGACAGTCACCAGATCAAACATTCTCAGGGTTAAACTAGGAGACAGTTGGAGCAACCAAACTGTTGGAGTCTGGGGGTGTGGGGGAAGTCCTTAGCAGCACCGTACCCCCGGTCTTAATTTCCATTTGATTCTCTGGTTGGGGAGGGCTGGATAAGGAAGCAAAGGCTCTGGCATTGACCTGTTGTGGCGCCTTCCCGTCTTTGCCCAGCCGAGTGATGATGGAGACCGCACCTGCCTTCCCAGGGCTGTGTGCGCAGCTGCTGGCTGACTCAAGAAAGCATCTCATGGGTGCTAGTCTCCCCGTCTGTTGCCCCTTGCAGGTTCTAACCTATGTGGGCCTGGAATCTGAAACCAGTTAATTTAGGCAAGAGACAACAGGATGTGAGTGTTAAAAACACCACCTGCTTCAGCCAAACCCTAAACATTTGTCTGCCAGGTTGATTCCCCCTGGTCTTCTAAAGTGCTTCTGAGGCTCAGGGTGGAGGGGCTGTTGAAACCGTTGTTCACATTCGAGAGGGATCAGGCACCCCACCTTGTGTTTGAGACGTGAGGCCTGAGCTGGGGCGATCTGCTGAGGGCCCTTCATTGTTCATTGGTGAAGCTGTTGCAGCCCAGCAGACAGCTCACATGGCAGAGCAAGTACCGCACAAGCCCCAGTGACTCCCATCCTCACAGCACGGCCTTTTCTTTCCTGGGACTCCTCTACCCCTCCTTCCTTAGATACATGCAAACAAGCGCCATCCCTCAGGACCCCTGAGGTCTAGGGGAGATGGGAACCTCGCCTGCCTCCAGAAAGGCACTTCTCTTCCCTCATGACAAAATCCTGGTTTCTTTGGCCACCAAGCCCAGGCCCACTCAAGGCTGCCGCCTCCTCAGAATTTACACCAGGAGCATATGGCCGTCAACCGTTAATCCCCCTCCTATCGTCACCCACCTTCCCAACCAGCCGGACCTGGGCCTTTCTGAGGAGGAGACATACCTACAGACCCAAATCAGATGGTAAAAGAGCATCCAGATGGAAAGAGAAGGAGTTGTTTTCTGTCGCAATTGTACCTCAATAAAGTATATAGTCGGGGCCACAAGGCCCTCCTCGGATAGGCCTGCTCTGGGTATTGGGGGCTTTCTCCCTGCCCTGATCTGAGTGATGGTGGGAATTTCCAGGTTCACCACTGACACATGATGTGAGGGATTTAGATCCAACCAGTAGTGAGGTTAATCTCTTTAGGGGCGTGTGATTTGACTGGAAGCTCAGACCATTCTACAACATTATTAGTCCCAAATCTTGGGTCCTATTGTCCGTCAGTTCCCTACTTGAGATAGGCCAATATTAACCAACGGACATCAGCACCAACCAGAGCAGTCGAAAGCAGGTTAGGTTTTGAGAGAACTAGCAGAAGCTGTAATCTTATAAGATTGGCACCGCTATCACTGACATTTGAGGTGTTTTTGTGACATCGACTTCCCTGTCAGGCCAGCAAATGAGCAAACGCTCTCCACGTGTCCTGTGCGGTATTAAAGGGAGCCAGGCATCTCTGGGTATGTCAAGACCTGTTGATACCAGGCTGAGTTTGTACCTCTCTGTAATATCTTTGTTTGTATTTGGAGACAGGGAAAAAGAAATACCATCCCGATGCCCTCTTAACTACTCCCCTAGTTTTGAAGTATTTCTTCTCCTCCCCTTCTGAAATAGACTGCATTTTAGCAGAGCTTAAAAAAAAAGTATTGCATATAAAATGGATTGTTCCTTCATCGGGGTCCCTGAGCTGATTTGATTTTCATTAAGTGTGTCGTACAGTTTCCCCAGGTTGGACGTACTTGCTGGCCCTCCCTGTCTCTCCCACCTTCAGGCGAAGCTCTAGAAAGAAAAGCGGAGCCAAGGATTCCTAGGACGTAGTGACCGGGCAGACTGCGGGGGTGCAATGCCCCCTTGCTCCGCTCAAGACAGGCCATAATAATTCACAGCTGAGTGTTTTCTCCGTCTGTTATCAGAAACAGGCTTACCTTTTCATGCTGGCCCTTCCCATTTGATCATCTGTATTAGTCTATAGCGGGCATTCCCTTCATCCCTTCAGAGGGCACAGAAAGAAGACTGTAGAGGGAGCTCCCTAGCTCTGCTCCCAGGAAGGCCCTGGGCTGCCCAGCTGCCACTCTTCAGAGCCCCCAAGGAAGGAATGGCTGGCTGGTTGCTAAGAGGGACCCAAGCAGGTCTCCACTGTTGACAGCCAGTTGGCATTATGGACCCAGCATCCACTAAGTGCCCAGTGTTATAGGGGAATACAGGCAGGTCAGTCTTGCTCTGGAGAACACAGGGTTCCGTGAGAACCCTGAGAGCCACCTGCCTGTCCACACTCCCTACGTGGAGGAATCCCTTGGTAGTAGGGGAGGCAGAGTCTTTGTGCTGGTAAGTTTTTAATCAAGCAGACAGATGCATGATATAGACAAGGTGAAGGTGAGTGTTGGAGGGGCCAATGGCTCTGACTTCTTTTTGTCTCTGGCTTCAGCCTATCAACCATAGTCCCTTTGCTCATTCCTTTTTCAGTCAGTTTCTTTAAATTCTCTAAAACAAACGAGAACCCCTAAAATCCAGTGTGATGAATTAACAGAGCCCTGGCCTCAAAGAATATCGCATGGGCTGATGCTCGCAGTCCTCCATTGTGTCAAGGGCTGGGGCTGGGAATGGGGGCCATGACACCAGTCAGCCCTCTCTCTCTGCCACCTGACCCTAAATGCATGTGTAATGAATTCTATTTTGGCAGCACATTACCTTCTGAATTGGACATGGTAGGGACAGGCCCACCATTGCATTTGCCTCGCCGTGAGCAGCTCATGCTCTGTCCCAGAAATGTGCCAGGGGTCACCAGGGCTTCCTGCCTGAGATTAAACCTGGCAGCAGCAGATAATTTGCAAAGTGGGTGATTGAAATTGTCTTGAGAGCTGTCCCTGCTCTTTGGGGAAATGTGAGACCCACCAAACCAGGACCTGGGTCCAACCAAGGCTGGGACTTGGCAGGGCCCAAGCTTGTCCCAGATATGTGGGCTGAGCTCATCTGGAAAGGACTTTGTAAACAGTTCATTTCTCTGGATCAGTTATAATCCACTTTTGAGGCCTTTGAGCCAGAGGGGCCCTCTCAGGGGTTGCCCCCCTTACAGTCCTACGGTCTAGCTTTTTGCCTCAGGTCCAGTAGCGTCACTGAGGGATACACAGAAATACACTTCTCCTAGACCTACCGTGAGGCTGTTCTGATTCTCACAGCCCTCTTCCACAACCCCCCCCCCACCGCCCCTTGACTAATTCTACTCTCAGCCCAGCCCTTTGTGACCCAGTTGGGCAGAGCTGCATGCAGACTGTGTGTCAGCCAGAAGCAGGCATCTCCTGGGCTTGCCCTAAAACCCCAAGGGCAAAGGTACCCAGAGCTTTGGGTCTAAGCAAGGTCTAGATTGAGCATCTAAGCCTGCAGGACAGACCTTTGTCAAGGTCTCAAGGATAAGATTCCTTGGCTTTCCAGGGTCAGGTATTTGTTTTGTTTTGTTTTGTTTTGTTTTGTTTCCTTGATGGGCAGGAAGTTTCTCCTTGTATCCAATGCAAAATACCTCCAACTTTAATTCAATTGTATTTCCTCTTGCTGGCCTCAGTGAGATTCCGGGTCCTTGCTTTTCTGCCTTGCTCCCCTCCCCCATCCCCCAGAATCCTTTCTTCAGGTCCAAGATGATTAAATGCACCAGGTGGGCAAATTGGATCCTTTTGTAAATCACCTCTTGATTTGGATGGCAAACAAATTGTATTTTCCTATATCAGATTTTCCTAAACCTGCATACGGTACCTGCTTTGTTGGGCTCTGCATACACAGCTATTTCAAAAATAGGTGTATTTGTTTTAAACTGGACAGGTTATAGAGTGATTTCTCTTTTTCATTCTCGCCACAGCCCACTGAGAGTCAGGCTGACTAAGGCAGGCAGCACTCACAGATGAGGATGCCAGCGGGTAAGGGGCTGACACGGAGGTCAGGGCCGGGGTCACACTCAGGTCTTCTGACTCCAAGTCCAGTGCTCCCCCTCTCCACACTATAGCTGCCTCCCTGAGCATATCGGCTGCCTGGATGGATAAAGCACACAGGATGCTGGGGAGGAGGGGGTGAGGAGTGAAGAGGAAGTTTCCCAGGATGAAACCGCTGCTGTGGGTGCTCCCCACAATGAGCCCCCAAACTGCCAGCCTGGTGCAGGGCTTGACCCAGGCCATTTAACACTCACAGCTTCTGCCGCACAAATGCCAAGGTGTTTGCAAGACATTGTCCTCTTCTGAGACCGGCCTATAGGAGTCATAATGTCCCATTTATAAATCCCAGCACTGTTTATTTATTCAGCATCACTGACACCCTCCCTGCGCGCGCGCGCACACACACACCCTACCTGCGCAGTAGCAAGTGCCCTTGCCCATTGAAAATGATGTCCCATCCCCTCTTCCTGACCCAATCATGGTTTGTGGGACTGGTTCGGCCCCTCAAAATGAGGCTCGGTGGCCAGCGAAAGGCACCATCCATCCAGGTCACTGAGCATTGACTGCAGGGTGACTTGCGCAGAAAGCACCCTCACCTCAGGAACTCAACCTCATGCCTTCTCCCCCTGCCCCTCCTCTCAAGGTCACAGCTTGGAGGGAGAGGGGGTCCTCGAGTAACTCCCTTTCCTGTGGAGCCAGCCAGTGTTAAGTATGAACTCCCCAAAAGAAGAAAACCACTTGGTCCCTAATGCCTTCCCACGTTCAGACAGAAGGGGCAGCTGCTGACAAGTTTGAGTGCAAAGTGACGGTCCCCATTCTCTCCCAAGCAGCCAGAGCCGTTTGTTTGTTATGAGCCTTTCCGGAAATGCATGGGTTTCCGGATGGCTTGTTTGGGGACTTTAACATGCTTTCTGGAACCTGGGTCCTCTGCCCACAGAGACAGAAAGAGGGGATTGTTGACTGTGAAACACAAAGACACATCTCCGTGCCCCCAGCCGCTGAGAGGTCAGGTTCTACTGCCCAGAAGCCTGGAGAAAGGGGACCAGCCGCCTACGGGCTGCATCTTGCCTGCCGACAGCGCCCCCTGGTGGGAACCCACAGCCCAGACTTTCCCCCTGGACTGAGGGGGGATACCTACAAGGTGCCTTTAAGCTGTGGCTCAGGCATTGTGAGGAGCAAGGGTATATAATAATACAGGACCTGGAGTTTTTTTTTAGTTTTTGTTTTTTTTTTTAGCTGAGCCATCCCGCCACCTGTTGGCAGCTCACGGCTGCTCAGCTCGGGCTGACTCGAACCGCTGTTGCTCAGAGCTCAAACTCTTGAGCGAGCTCTTAACCAACTGAGCCACTCGGCCGGCCCTAGGACCTGGAGTTTTAAAGCTGCGTTCTAATACTACCTTCTCCGTGGTGATTTTAGTGTCATTTGATGGAAGATGACTGAGCGGGGAGGGGCAAGGCCGGCCTAAGAGCAGCTTATTGTGACATTTCCTTCATACCAACTCTTAAGCTACAGGCCTGGGCACATAGGACTGAAAGAGGTAGCCAGGGATAGGCAGAATACCACCAGCCCTTGTGTCTTCTAAGCCTCTGCGGGGGGTGTTTCTAGACAGCATCTTTCTATGGGCATGCTGCGTCCTGCCTCCCAGGCTGCCTCCACTGGCTGGATGGTCCTCCGCTTACTGGAAGGAGCCAAGACTGAAACCACCCTTCTCTCTAGCCCCTCGATAGGTAGACCTGCCCAGCGTCTTCCTGGGTCCTCATCTGGCCAGAGGAGAAAGAAGCCAAAAAACATCTGTCTTCCACTGTGTCCCCCACCCCTTCCCCTGAAACAGAACAGGCTGGTTACTTGTTAGTTTATATAGGAGAGTGGTCACCTGCCTGGGTGAACCAGGAGTCCACGGTCTGAGCTCTCTCCATTTTCCCTAGCCCAAAGGGAAAAAGTGTGTTCGACCAAGATAATACCGCCTTTTGAACATCTCAGCTTGATATTTGCCTCCACGAGTGAGAAGGGCCAAATGTTATCTACGAGCTTAATCTTCTATATTCAAAAATCCCATCCCCTTTGTCTGCCAAGAGCATTTCCAAATCAGCCATTCACTTGCTCTAAGCCTCTGTGATTTTTTTTTTTCTCTCTCTAACCTGTTCTTTTCATCAGCCAGTTGATGCGTTTCTCGGCGTTCCAAGGGTCCTCACCTTGGGGCCTCCTGCCGCAGGTAGCAGCTTCCCGTTTCTCTGCTTCGTTCGGTCCCTTCTGGTCTCTTCTTGTCCCCATCTCAGTCTCCTACCATCCTGGCTTGAGTGTATTGTCAGTCTGTCCCATCGGTGATAAGTGGGTAAAAATCTACCCACGTCTGGCCCTTCAAGCCCCACCAGAAGTGGGGGACTGCCACCACAGGCTCCGGGGCGAGCTCATGGCTGCAAGGGGAGTTGCACGTGTTCTTTCCTTTCGCCATTGATGGCTGGTCACAGGGCAGAGAGGGAAGTGCTGAGCTGGGCAGAAGGGAGATTGCTGTGAGGAGCTGCCCCCTTGGAGCCGTGGAGATGTGTGGCGCCCAGATGGTTCTTTGAAACGGGTTAGCTATCGTCCTGACGTGGCCAGCCCCAGACTCACCTTCGGCTTTAAAAATCAGTGAGAACTTACTTTTGCAATTAAAATATATATATATTTTTTTTCTTTTCCATCCTGGAAAACAAAAAGTTTAAGCTACTAAGAGGAAATAAAGAGGAAATAAAATTAACTTGGTTGACAGGCTGTGGCCCTCACTGGGGAGGGAGTGATGGAATTGGGGGGGAGGCAGCGAGAGGGGGCCCGAGGCAGTGTTTCCTCCCCCTGCCTCCTCCCCGCACCCCTCTGAGGATCAGTGGGTGTGAAGTCCAGCCTCTGTGTAGCAAAGGTACATTCCTTGCTCTTTTTCTCTGCCTGGAGTTTATACCTGAGTCTAACGAACAGCAAGCAAGCAGGCATTTCGGTCCGAGATGCGTTAGCGATAAATGGGTTCAATCAGTATGCTCTGCATTCATACTTCTTTGTCTTTTTTTTTTAAACAAAAGGAAAAAAAAGTTTAAATCCCCCCTTTCCTTCTACTGCAGGAGGTGAGTGTGTGGGTGTCCTGTAGACTATCATTGGCATTCACCCAGCTTCGGCCCCAGCCTCCAGACTTGCCATCGCCACCCCATCCCCTCCCTCCATCCCCTGCTCTCCACCCCAAAAGGGAACCCTCTGCCACCATCATTACGGTTATGTTAAGATGCCCAAATTTTCCATGACATATCCCATCCTCCGACCACGTTCAGTATGGACGACTTTCATGAAGGGGCTATAATGGGAAGGGTGGAAAGGGAGGGGGTAGCCAGTGGGGAGGGGGGACGTGGTTGGTGGGGGAACGGGGGGTGGGGGCTGGAGAATGGAGATCTTTTTTTGTCTTTTTGAAAACAAATTTGCCATTTAATGGATCCAAAAACAAACAAACAAAATTAAAAATCCCCTCCCCAAAGATTTTTTTTCCTAGACACAAATTGCTTTGTTTCCTGTCACGTTTTAATATCAATATTAACACAATGTGTAGTCTAAAACTAGTTCCTTTGTAGTTTGCATGGGATGTGAATGCTGTCTCAACGTGCCCAGACCTAGACAAGACTGCATGAGCATCAATTCAGATGTGAAAAAAAAAAAAAACACCTCTCTCTTTCTCTCTCTCTCTTCCATATATATCTCTATTTCTATTGTGATAATTTGGTGGGCAGTGAAGCACCTCCGGTTGGTTGCCGTAGTGTGTTGAATGATCGTTTTTTTATTCTCTATATTTTTGGAGCTCCGAGCTTCTTAGTAGTAGCCTGGGCTGAGTATTCTTGAGTCCCTGCTGATGTTTTCGCATGGCCTTGGTTGAGTGTTAGAAGTTGGGCCTCAGCTGTTTTTTTCTCGAGTGTTTGGCTTGTAATGACCGGTGCATGCCTGGCTTCTGGCCTCATACCCAGCTCTATTCTCTGCACACCAGTCCTGAATAGCTACAGTGCTCAACCGAATTTTGGCGCGCCCGCTTCCCCGGCAGGCTCCAACCCGGCGCGGCCCGGAGGCTTCCCGGGGGCCAACAGCCCAGGACCTGTCGCCGATCTCTACGGCCCTGCCAGCCAGGACTCCGGAGTGGGGAATTACATAAGTGCAGCCAGCCCACAGCCGGGCTCCGGCTTTGGCCACGGCATAGCTGTAAGTATCTGCCTTCTCCTGTCCTCCTGCCCCCTCCTCCCTGCCCATCTCCCATGACTTATCATGGGGAGAGCGTACTGGGAAAGCCCAGAGTTGGGAGCCAAGGAGAGGGCGGTGGGTCCCCATCCACGTCACAGCGGACACCTAGAGCTGAAGCTCCTCCGTTTAAATGTTACCCAAGCACCTGTGGGCCAGGGCATGTGATGGAGTGGAAGGAGCGAGAGAAGGTCAGGTTCAGAGCACCACTGCCATCACCTTCAGCCCATGCAACCTTGAGCCACTTATATAACCCATCACTTCCCTGGCTGCAAAATGAACATAAGTGTGCCTCCCTCAAAAGACAGTGAGAGTTCGTGGAAATACGATGCGTCACCTGCTGGCACACAGTAGGTCCTCAGTATCAGCCCCTGACCCTTGATAGACGCTGCCTTCTGAGACTGTCACTTCTGAGGCTGGGACCTCAGAGCTGCCAGTCTCCCCACCCCAGGGCAGCCACCTTAGTCGTTTGAGTCCCCTGGCCTAAAATCCAGTGGCAGTGCTGGTGCCTGGGACGCAGTGCGGGTTGCCAGCCCTCCCCAGGAGGTTTCCTTTGCTAATGTTTCTTACGGTTTCCAGGTTCCAAGTAAGTTCCCATTTGCGTTCTTTAGCTGTGCCCTGCCCCAAGGCCAGATGCATTTGATATTTGTAATGCTCTGTGGTTCTATAATCTGACTAATCCAGGCCATGGAAATTTGCTTAACAGATTTGCATGCTGTTTTCAGATTGTATTGTTCTTTCCCTTCCCGGTGTGTGTGAGCATGAATGTGCCTGAGCCCACTCGCTCGCTGTCCCTTCCATTTGGGAAACAGAAAATCAGCCAACCTCTGCCCTGGCCAACCAACCTCAGCATTTTGGAGGCAGTTTGGCTTTGAGCTAAGATGGGAGTGTCTGCTGTCCCAGGTCTTGTCCCTGTCAGAAGAGCCGTGTCTCAGGGGCTACTGCGCTGGGGAGAACAAAGCACCAGTATGGGTAGTTCCCTGCCTCTGGAGTTGGAAGCCACACACTCACAGCCTCACACACACACACATGCACACTTTCTCTCACACATGCACACACAATCTCTCACGTACACTTTTCTCTTACATATACACACACAATCTCTCCTCTCTCTCTCNTGTTCCACCTGGGCTCACAGCTGTACTTCATTTCCCAACCTCCTTTGTGGTTAGGTGAGGCCACGCGACTGAGTTCTGGCCAATGGCATGTGGGTCTCTCTCTCTCTCTCTCTCTCTCTCTCTCTCACACACACACACACACACACACACACACACACAAACACTTACTCCTGCCAGCCCTGGCCTGTGCATTCTGGGTCCTTGTTCAATTCCACTCCCAAGCCAATATCACTTAAGTCAGTAGTCTGATGAGTCAAATCCCCTCACATCAGCTGTAGTACCAAATCCAGAGTGTTATTATTCAGCTAAGAGCTGCATCAGTTTGGGAGACCGTCTATCACCACGTAGAACACAATTCATTTCCATTGTCAGCACCCACAAGCACAGGCCCTGTTTGTTCTTGAAAAACCTGGCTGTCTTTACCTATGTGCTGTGATGGTTTTCAGAAATAACCACACAGCATCACGTTCTGTCTGCACAGGGCTTGCTTTCTCCCCAGCTGGAGCCACTGGGACTGTGGACAGAGACACTGTGATCTTTGCTCTCCAGGGTGCAGGGCACCGGTGCCCCTCATTTTGGGCATAAGCGTCCCTTTCCCATCACCCACCTACTCCTCTGAATCTGGCTCTCGATTCTCCCCTGGGTACGAAGACAGGCTTGGGGTGGGGAGTGGGGAGTGGGGGCTGGAGGGGTTGGAGCTGGGGAGGATTGTCATCCTGGCCCCCGATGGCACGGTGTCTCAGAATTACATATTCATGCTGGCAACCACAGTCTAGTCCTAGACATAATTTCCTTTCCCAGAATATGACAATCTGTTCCCATGTATAGCGTGCTGATGACCTTAACAATTGTGCAATTTTAGGGACCTTTGATTGCAACGGCCTTTACAAATGGATACCATTGAGCAGGTGCTTTCGTTGCCATCTCACTCTGAGGTATTACCTTCTCTGCCATGTGTCTCCGCTGTGCCGGGCGTGTCCGTACATGTATGTGCACTGGGCATGCAAGTACGCACGAGCCCTGGTCTCATTGCGTCAACACCTATCTCCTCTATCTGGACCCCTTCTCAGGGGGGTGGGGGCAAAACCATCCAGTCTTTTAATTTCTCATCCCTTTCTCCAGCTTTAATCATGACCCCCACACACACACACTTTTTTTTTCTTTACTGTCTTTTTTTGTCTCGATTGGGTTCTTTTGATTCGTTTTCTTTATCTTCCCCACCCCTCATCTTTCTTTGTCTTGAAATACAATCAAGAGTGTGGGAAACTGGAAGGAGATCGCGTGCTGTGCCAGTCCCAGGGGGACGGAGGCAGGGAAGCACTGGGCGTCTGCCAGGCCTCCCCCCACGGTTCTGTGAGCTGACCTTGTGGGCTGCTGGGCCTTTTCGGCTCCCTGGAGCTCCCTGGCCTCAGCCAATGGGGTTCCTGCAGTCAAACAGCCAGACTCCATCTTTTAGTGGAAAGAAAACATTTTTGCCTGTAACTACTGAGTAATTACCCAGATTACCGCTCGAAAAGCAAATTAAATTAACGATATCACCTGCGTAACACGGATTTGGATCCCTGCCAGTTTCCTAACCTTTTAAACTGAGCTCAAGTTAATTAAACATTTTTTAAAATCACTTTGATGGGGCTATGGAAGGGGTGGAGTGGAGGAGAGGGAGGTTGGGGCAGTCGGTGAGGGAGCCTCTTGTTTCGTTTGAAAATTAATATCTGTCATTCTTGGGAAGAGCACCAGGAAGCCAGAGGGGTTCTCTTGCGGAAGCTAAATGTGTACTGTGTTAGCACATTAGCTTGGGGGTTGAAACATGGCTCTATCTCTTTGGAAGAAAGAGGGTGACTGTGGAAGCCTGGGAATGGGTCCCACTCAGAAAATTCCAGCTAGGACTTGAGCGCCTGTTTCTCTTGGAGTTGGAACGTAGGAGAAGCCAGGCTGGAGATGGATTTGCCACTTTGGTTTGCAGTTCATAAGATGCCCCTCTTGTAGAGGGGGTCGCTTCAGACCCCCAAGTCAGCCAGGATGCTGTAGAGTGGGCCCAGTTGGGGGACCAAGTTGAGTTGAGTTCCGTAAATCTCTTTTGGATTTCTCTAACGTTGCTGCTAAGGAATCACCTCAACTAACGCAACCGCCTCTTTTAACCAAATAAACCCATGTGTGGATTCCTCCCACCCCTCGCCTCCACTTCCCTTAGAGCACTGACCCAGCCATTGCTGGCCAGAGCCAGAGGCCACTAACAGTTTGAAGGAGAGCTACTCACTACTAATTAAGCTGGGTTTGGGGCCCAAGGGGATGTAAGGTTCCTCTGAGATCTGAGAGCAAGGCGAACTGAGAGATCCAGGAGCTTTGGGGATTGAAGGTGGCTCCAGCCATTTGTAGTCAGAAGATGAGGGGATTAAACAACCACAAGGTGCAGCAGATCCCTGGTAGGCCATACACTGGGGCTGCCGGCGCTCCTTTCCTCCCTCCCCTGGAAAATGAGGGTGGTGTAGGGCTTCGGCCACAGCCCATGTCCTCCAAGGCCACTGCAGCCTTTCCATGGGGTAGGGGGAGGAGCAAGGCTGCCGCCAGCCCATCCTCCATCCAACTCTAGGATTCAGTTTCCACAGAAGGATAAGATAACCGAGAGTGGAGGTAACAAGCCACCCCACCCCCTCCAAAACGGATTAAGTGAGCCGATTGGGTCACACAGCTGCGCCAAAACACACACTTTAGTGCCATCAGACACTTAGTGCCATCAGCAAATGAGGGGCTCAGGTTCAGAGTCAATTCAGGGAGACTCAATCAGCAAGCCTGTGACTCCTGGACCTGTTTTTATTTCCTATAACCAAAGCTGGTTATTTGGTGTGGAAATGTTTTAATAAGTGCCCTGCCCTTGAGCCCTTGGTATGCAATATGATTCTTCTTAGTGGAGATTTGCATTTTCAGCTATTGACAATCATTGATGGGTATCTAATAAAGGCAGAAGTTTTTTAAACATTTAGCTTTGAAAGCACAAGTCTAACCAGAAAAAGCACTGCTGGTCAACGTGCACTTCACCAATCTAGCCAAAAACCCGGCGTGACCACCTTTGCTGGCCACATTTCCTGCCTACCTCAGGAATTCTGCAGTACTGGATCAAACCTGCCACCTGAGTTGTCGAGCTGCCCTGTCCCCAGCCTCAGGCATGGCTTAGATGTCAGATTCCCCAAGGTGTGCCCCCCAGCAAGCTGTTAGCCAGGCCATTTTCAAACATGCTCTGTAGCCCCGTGTAGTCATACTTCGAAAACGCGAGTTAAAAAGTTGGAATAAGCGGTGTACTTGTCTGACACTTCTTCTTTCTCCTCCCATCCCCCACTTTTATGTTCTCTTCCGGCCATTCCCGACCTTCTATACCCTGCAGAGCATACCTGGATGTCCAGGCAAGACTGGGCGAAGTTTCTGAGTGGCCCTTTGTTTAGGTGATGTCATCAGACCTGGACCCCCACCAGCCTCACTCCCCATCCCAACCAGAGATGGCTCACTTCGGATCGAGGGTTGACTACATCTCATCATCTCACAAATCTGCTGTAATATAAGACAACAGCTTTTAAATGTGTATATAACCCATGATTTTGGTTTTGTTTTGTTTTTGTTTTTCTTGATGGTTTCCCTTCCCCGTCTCTCTTGCCCCTTCTCCTTTTAAATCTCTTTGAATCCCATTCAGTGGTGATTTTGACGTAGTCCAGTAGTCATATAGCTTTAATATCTAGTTAAAAGCTAACCATAGTATAATTGTTATATTAAGGTATTATTTTTTTCTTTAAAAAAAATTTTTTTTGGCTTGTTTTGATTCTGTTCTCACTTTTAAAAGGATGCTGAGATGGTAATATTACTCTCAATATTTTGGTACCAATTCTGAGACTGTATGAATTTTCAGGTGGAACTTGAGCACACACGGAAGTGACGTTGTGAAGTGTGGAGCGGGAGGTGGGCATCAGCTTTCTACTTTGCATTGTATAAGAAGTGAGATGTAGTAGGCTAATTAACAGACTATGGCAGTTCTTTTTTGTGATGTCTCTTTGTTAACCTAAGTATATCTATTTTCGGCAATAAGGTAAGGACGACCATGTTTCGAGTGTCCTCCTTTTCTATAAGTGCTTTTTTTCTGTTGAAAGAGGTGATATTATAAGGTTTTTTGAAATTGTGAATTCTAAAAAAAGAAATGTTGTAAATACAATTCCATGAACTACATAGAAACTATTAAGAAAGAGAGAATCAAAAAATATTTTTGTGAGGGAGTCAGTCCCAGGCAGTTTGATGCTCTGTGGAAGGAGGAGGGAAAGGAACATGACGCCAGTGAGTTACTGAGACGGAAGAACACCCAGCTGCCAGGACGACCCCGGGAAAAGTTAGAACACTGTTTAGCTCCTTTTGTCTGTGTGATAGACCTAAGAACTCTATTAGTGTCATACCAGCATATTAACCTCTCGTCTGTGCACAGCTTCAAATGTTAACCGTCTAGTTAGATTTTTATTTAAAATAATGAAAAACCGCTTTTCCCAAGACGTTTTTTAAAAACAAAGCTACAATTTTAATATTTAACATATTTAAAGTTTCAAAGCACATCTGTCTGGCTTGGGTAGGGAGGGGTGGGGAGACACCCTTTTTCAGTCTTAATTTTTAAATATTTGATCATTTTCTATTGTCCAATCATTTCAGCACCTCCAAAGGTCCCTGGGACACTTTGCCTCTCTTCTCCCCCTGCCCCCCACCCACCCCCAGCTCTGGGGCCCTCGGGCCAGGAGTGAATAAGCCTGCATTAATGAAACCTTTTCTCCATTCACTTTCTATTTACAAATTAGGAAAGCAACCTTTTGGTTTATATATTTTTTTTAATACCTCAGTGCTGCAAGTATCACCAGAGAGGCTATGGAAGAATTTTTTTTTTAATTTATTGTAGATGTACACAGAATTTTAAAAATAAAAAAAGTATAAACATCGCTGCACTGTGACTGGTGGGAAAAACTGACAGTTTCCTGTTTGCACATGTTAACATTTGGCTGTTATAATATATGGTCCTCGGTTGGGGAAAGATACTTATGATGAAGGATATTTTTTAATTTAACTTTTTTTTAATATTGGTAATAGGTCGGCAACAGCAACTATAGAAGTACAACTCAATAGATGGCATTAAAACATATTGTAGTGTGGATATATATTTTTTCCTTTTTTAAAATGTGATATTGCCGTTTTATTAATATTTTTTAAATTGTTACGTTTATAAATTTGGTACTTAAGGCACAGCCAGTATGAGACACTGAATGCGACATTTATTATAAAGAGCTGCTGCACTCCTATTTTTATAAATTTTACTAACAAAGTAGACTAATGTAGACATTCACAGACATGGTAGGGCAAATACATCTTCAAACAAAAGGCTCCAAAATGCTAACTCCGAAAGAAAGAAAAAAAGCCTTTTTCAATTCTAATTCAACAACACTTAAAACAAAAATCATGTTCTTTGTTTTTCCAATAAAATGTTAGGTTGTTTGGTGATATGTTTTTTGTTTTCCTTTCTTTCTTTTATTTCCAAACAACCAGGTTAATTAAAATGCTGGGCGCTTCTAAAATATCCAAACTTGTTCAAATAATAAAATAACAAAATAGAAGTTTTATTTAAAAAAAAAACACAAAGAAAAAAAAGAGACAATAAATTCCCAGAAATTCAGTGTCTAGACTAGGGAATTTAATTACTATTTTGTCCATGCCGGTGATGTACTGTACTACCCTGCCTTTCTCTGCATCCCCCATCACCTCATAGAAGACTCTTTGTTGATCACTGTCTGTTAATAATGTATAAAATGGCTATCTTGTAAGCGTGCTGTCCTGGTACTAGTGTAGTGACTTTTTTTCTCCTCTTTCTTCTATTACATATTGATAGGTATAACGTAATTAAGGTTTAAAAAATTAGACATAGTTATTCAGATTTAGGACCAGTAAGGATAGAACTTTCTCTTATTTATGAAAAAAAAAAAAGCTAATAATTTTGGGGCAGTTTTTTTCTTTCAATCTTTTTGTTTCAATTTCAAGTTTTAATTTTATTTTTGCTGATCTGGTGTGGTTTCAACTAACCCAAGGTCTCACGATGTTCAAATGCCGGCAGACTCAACGGCGTTTTGTAGATTCCCAAACCTCCCCCCCCAACTGTGAAGGGGTGTGCCATACTACCTTAAATGCTAATGCTAGATATGCAAAACTGGATTTTTTTAATTTATTTTTTAAAAGAGGGAGGCATGGTATATTAAAATGATTTTACTAAGAGAAAAAAAAATATTTTTTTAAGAATGCTCAGAAGAAATTGATAATTTGTGTGAATATGTTTTAGATGTTTATAATACCTTTTGAAGAGACCCAGTAGCCCATAGCACAAATCTTGTGGAAATCTGACATGTTTTAATGTGGCTACCTAGGTTAAGGTTCACGTTAGCACCCCCCATTCATCTAGAAATCCATTATGAAAGATTTTTGTAAATTATGTTAGCACTGATATTCAGCCTTGTCTTTGTTTCAGTTAAGCTCAGTGGCGAACATGGGAACCACCTTTCGCCTTCCCTGGGGGAGAAACCCTGTTGGCTGATGGCTTTTCCCCAGAATCATACAATAGCCACCGGGTGACTTTGTGGCTTCCAGATCCATCTGCCTGGGACCCCCCGGACTCCTCTCCTCACATACAGAGGAGAGTGAGTGGCATTAGCTCCTGGACCCATTCCTGGTTCTCCCTGGACGTGGAGCTGACGGGGATGACCAAGCTTTTGGTCGTCTCTCTCCAGGAGCTTTCACACACCTGGTTTGTGGCCTTCCTCACACCCATTGGGAAAACCAAACAGCCTTTCACCTCTATCCCAGTCGTTCATTGGCTTGATTCAAACAAAACCCCGACAGGCCTTTGCGTTTCTATCCTTCATAACTTGCATCTTAATTTGAACTCGTAGCTTGGACTTTAAGGTAGCATGGCTCTATTGCTGTCAATTGATCTTTCACTGCACAGCAATTCACAGCCAGTAAATGTTACACACATCTTGCTAGACTAGTATCAAAATCATTGGGCAATTAATTGTTGGTTCTAATGACCTGAAAGGTGTTCAGTTTTTGTTTTCAGTTCTGTTTCTTTTTTTCTTTTTTTTTTTATGGGTTTCTTTTCTTTTTTTTTTTCTTTTTCATTTGGGGATTTTGAAAAAAAAATTTTTTTGTTTTGGTTCCAAATAGAAAAACAAAACCTGTTTTGATCTTTAGTGCAAACGAGGGCTAGGGACTTAGCCTCCACCACCACCACCACCACCACACTGCTTCATTCTGCCATTCACTCACTGCAGCATAATCAGAAATAAAGCAATATAGTTTACTACATTTTTTATTGAAGGTCAGCCATGCTTTCTGTATTATATTGCATATGAAATTGTTTACAAAAGAAACACTAACTCATACTTCTTTATTGGTTGGGAGTGGCACGCAGGGACAGAGGGAGACTGCAGGGTGGGCGGGGCGGGGAGAATTTTTTTCTTGGATGTGCTTCATCAGCCGGGCTGCCTTCCAAGGAAGGCAAAAGCAAAGGAATAGCGGGTGGGGCAGTGGGGGCAGCAGAGGGACAGATGCAGGCAAGCACATTGAAGAGAGAACACTGGCAGGCTCCCCCATCCTCACCCTAAGCAGAAAAGAAACAGAAGTCAGCTCAGCCCAGTCCTGGGCACAGACACTACACAAGGAGATGCTGTATGTTAAGCAATACTTTAATACTGTAATATGTTTGTTTTCTTCCTTTTTTTTTAACCAAAAAAAAGTAAGTCAACGAAAACACAAAGAAATATGAATAAAACCCACCCCTTTGGGGAAACAACCTTAATCCAAACACTCAGCTATCAAATAATCAGAATGTATTGTCTCGAACAGGATTTCATTTCCAGGAGGCAGGGGCGTGAGGGGGGCAGGGAATGGGGACTGAGAGACAAAAGTTCCAGAGCCTCCCTAGAAGGCGCTCTGTTACTGTATCTATACATACTATACCATCCCGTGTGGAATCTGTGAGTGTCCTCTTGAGTAGCGTGGGCTAGCCAATCTGCCGTTCATGGTGTGTTGTAAACTCGGAATTCCATATGTAATAGGATGCAAGTCTAAGCGTTTCATGTGGACATAAATGTATCTAAATAAAACTTTCCCTCGCACTGTGGCTGACCTCACCCTTACTTTTATACTTTAGTATGAAACTGATGACAACTTTGGTAGTGAGTATTTTTTTTATATATATACATATATATGTATCTATATATATATATATCTCAAGCATCTTTCAGGTCTTTGTGTGTGGCTTTCTTAAAGCCCTGTTGTAAAAAATTACTATGTGGATGGCAGTCTCTCACATCACAGATGTGGAAAGTATAATTTTATATTTGTATTTTCAAATAAATAAGTTTGTGAAAGGTTTCCATCCTCTACTGTGGTCCAGAAATCAATGTGTTTGTCTGACAAAAAAAAAATAAAATAAAATAAACTGTTTTGAACAGAGTCGTTTGGTATGTTTTCACTTGAAGAGGAGGGCTGGCGTGGGGGAGAGCTATGGTTTGGTTTAGCAGGGTATCACCACTCACACCTGCCTCTCCTCACCATGCATGTTGGTCACAGGGCCCCCAACAGAAGAAGCTCTCACCCTCTCTCCAAGAAGCTTGTGGGACTATTTTTATGAAGTGACAAGATAGCACAGCTATGGAAGAGCAGGCCAGAGAGTGCCTCAGAACCTGTGGGTGGGCAGGGACCAGTCACCAAAGGTCCTGTGACATCGTAGGACCCAGATGGTAGAAGTGTGCCGAAGGAGCTAAGTGGCTTTCCGGATTGCTGGCCTCAGCTAGTTATCCACAGCCCGTGGGAGAACATTGAACCATGACCCTCGAGTAGGGGTCTGAAAGGGTATAAGGAAGCCCAGCGATTGCTCTCAAGGAGTTCAAAGTTTTGCTTATGGCAAGAATTTTATACAAGCAAAAAGAATTAAAGGTGTAGAAATAGATCATCTATGACACTTCTACCTTCTGGCTCTCAAATAATTGAGAGAAAAGAAAATAACTGAGACACAGTTTGTTGAAGGCAAATCCCAAGACTTGGTGGTAGCCATCAAAGCATGGTCTGACCAGAGGGATTCCTGGGCTTTTAAGTGCTGGAGATGAAGAGCCAGGCCGAAAGGTTTGTAAGGGATGAAGTGTGGACCTCAGAGTGTCCCTGTAACTGTTTCGTCAAGGCCTTGAGTAAAGCCCTGGTCCCCAGGGCATGGCCTTTTTGAGTCCCTCCAATTTCCTGCCTCCTGCTTATTTCAGCTTTATCTTTTGGGTATTTCTGCTATACGAAGGGCCGAGACAAGGTAAAAGGTGTCGCTCTTTATGTGAGGCTGGAGATGAGAATGGAGTTCCAGGCCTACCTTTTGTGTGTCCACAGCAAGGCATCAGCACTCTACAGTGTCTTGTTACTTTGAGGACAAGGCAGTATATAATCCCTGTTGCCCTGCAGACATGAAAGACCAACAAGAACTGATGTAAGAAATTCTTCCCAGGAACTCTGAGAGAAGTGGGCCAGAGACATGAAAAATGTCATGTCCGTCTTTTTCATCCTGATGGCTCGTCTCTAAGGCAGATAAGGCCCAAACCCATTCCAGAAGCCTGAGGAGAAAGGAGGGAACAGGAGCATCAACTATATGTTTGACAAGTCACACATATGGTCTGGTTAGGTCTCCATGTGCTGTGTGATTGTCTACTTTTTAATGTTCGTAGAGGGTAGGTAATTTGCCTACAGTCGCACAACCGCTGAATGGCAGAATTGAGATCTCATCTCCAGGACATCCTGCCCCTAGGTTCAAATCTGGTAACAAATGTCAGCATCATTTGAGTGTGCCCAGTAGGGGGTGGGGTGTATAACCTAAATGCCCACCTGAGCCAACAGAATGTACCTAAAGAGACAGAAAAGTATCATCAATCTAGAGAAAACCCAAATTTCAAGGAGAAACACTGAAAAAATAGAAAACAAATCGGCAAAAACTAGGAAGGGAAAAAAAGGTGTTTAGATAAACAGAAGCATACTAAGCAAAGGAATGGAAAGAATGCTATGAAAGGAATCCATCGTTATCTAAATATGGACTGAAAGGACTGAATTGTCTACCATTATAAAACAGGTGTGTTTAGAAAAAATAAAACCCAGTTATGTGATGTTATAGAAACAAATGATAAGGCTGAAAATAAAGGGGTGGCAAATGCAAACAAAAAAGGGCATGATTTGAAATATTGATATCAGATAGGGTGGAGTTTAACATTAAAAGCACTCAACAGGTATTCTGTAATGCAAAAGACACAATGTATTAAGAAGACACAGAAATGATAAACCTTATGCCTCAATTACCAGAAGAACTAAACATTTAAATCAGAAACTATTAGAATTGCCAAGAGAACTTGGTAAAAATTAAAATACAATTATAGACTTCAGCACATTTCTCTCAGAACTAGACCATGTTTAATAGACAAAAATAAAGACAGGAATTGAATAATGCAATTAATAAATGATCATCAGACTATATATAGAATCCTTAAATAGTTAATGTATATTTTTGTTGTATACCCATGAACATAAACAAAAATTCAATACTTGACAATAATAAGTAAATGATAATTACGTAGTAATAGTAATGATATTGACTCAACACGTAGCAATTTTGTAGTCCACATTCCATTATCATAATCCAATAAAATTGAAAATTAAAATGTGGCTATGGGGCCGGCCGAGTGGCGCGATGGTTAAGAACTGGCTTGGGACACCAGAAGGCCCCGGTTCGGATCCCACATATGAGGGCCAGTGACACTGCCCTCCACAGCTAAGATGCTGAACAACAGCTCAACCTGGAGCTGGGCTGCTGTGAATCGCCGGCGACGGTGTAGGCTGCAGCCCCTGTGGCAGTGGGTTGCCATGGGCTACCGTGTGTGCCCAGCAGCCAGCGTGAGCAGCCAGCAGCCGCAGTGAGCGGCCGTCCAGAAGCCGGCGACTGATTTGCCTCGCCTGGGAAGAGAGCGATGATGATGCCAACTTGGGCCAGTGAAGCAACGCCCTCCACAACTAGACTGAAGAACAAAACGACAGCAACTTGTCTGTTCCCCTTTCCCCAATTCCCCAGCACTGTTCCCATCCCCCCAATTCCCCAATAAAAAAATTTTTTTTAAAATGTGGCTATGACCATTGTAACTGCACAGAAATTAAGAAACACAAATCCGTACATTCTTGGATCTAAGAGGAAAGTTTTTTAAATGTCTAGAAAGTGAACAGAAAGCACACATTATACCTGAACCTGTAACATACATCAAAAGGTGTACTCAGAAAAATGCATAGCTTTAAATACCTTCAATGGAAACAAATATGTTTTTCAGCACAGAAAATTGCTATTCATCTTAAGGTGGGAAACAGCACCTAAAAAACTAGAAAGAAGAAATTGGTGGAAGCTGAAAGCAGTAATATAGAAAGCAATGAAGTCATAGAAGGGATAAATAAATCCAAAAGCTGGATTTTATACAAAGACTAACAAAATAGACAAATCGCCCTGAATAAGGGGGAAAAGAACAAAAATATACAATAAAAGGAAAAAGGAGACATAACCACAGGTAACAGAAAAGAATACTACTCAATGGCCTTGAGCACGAATCTAAAATATTGGGGGACAGAAAATTTCCTAGCAAATACAAATTACCAAAACTAGTAAGTAGTACCCAAAATAGACTTATTACCACAAAAGATATTGAAAGGTCAATTAAAGATCTAATATTGGAAAATAGGCTGGGTACAAATGGATTTACAAATCAGTATTATCTCACTGTTGATTTCCAATGCTACTTAAACTATTCCAGAAGATATAAAAATATGGAAAGCTCTCCTACCTGTTTTATAAAGCTAACATAGCCTTGATGTCAAAACCCAATACAGAAATAAAGCAAAAAATACATCTACAGACTTACGAGCTCAAATGTAAAAATTCTAAATACAATGTTAATAGCAAGCAGAATTCAGCAAGATATCAAGAGTATAAGATACTATGACCAAGCATGATTTATTCCAAAAATGCAACATATTTCAATATCAGGAAATCTGTCAACATAATTTGTCACATTAGCAAACTAGAGGAGAAAAAAACATGCTCGTAACAGTCAATGCTCACAAAGTATTTGAAAATACATCAGCTATTCCTAATAAAACTATGGGAAGTTGAAACAGGAAGCGATTACATACAAGATAATAAAGACTACCAAACCCAGTGGCAATTATTCTAAATGGTTAAACACAAAACTTATTCCAATTAAAATAACAAACTTCTGGGGGGTGCTGCTGTCATTATTAATACTCATTTTTGTTTTAGAGGTTCTAAAGAAAGCAATAAGATAAAATAAATCATATAAACATTAGGAAGAAAAGACAAAGGTGGGCCGGCCGAGTGGCGCGATGGTTAAGAACTGGCTTGGGATGCCAGAGGACCCCGGTTCGGATCCCACATATGAGGGCCAGTGACACTGCCCTCTACAGCTAAGATGCTGAACAACAGCTCAACCTGGAGCTGGGCTGCCATGAGTCGCCGGTGACGGCGTAGGCTGCAGCCCCTGTGGCAGTGGGTTGCCATGGGCTACCGTGTGTACCCAGCAGCCAGCGTGAGCGGCCAGCAGCTGCTCCAGAAGCCGGCAACTGATCTGCCTCGCCCAGGAGGAGTGCAATGATGGTGCCAACTTGGGCCAGTGAAGCAACGCCCTCCACAACTAGACTGAAGAACAAAAGGACAGCAACTTGTCTGTTCCCCTTCCCCCAATTCCCCAGCGCTGTTCCCATCCCCCAATTCCCCAATAAAAATCTTTAAAAAAAAAAAAGCCAAAGGTATGATTGGACTCCTAGAAATTTCGAGAGATCCTGGTTTTTAAAAAAATACATAAAAATTGCTACTGAGGTTGATGAAAAATTTTCATAAGCTGGCTGGATATAAGATACATATACAAAACCTGTTGAACTCCTCCTGTCCAATGATAAGCCACTAGTAATGGAAATAGGGAAAAAATACTTCAGGATAGATTTTATAAGAATGGTATATGATCTATGATAATTAAACTATAAAATATTAAAAGCCATAGAACAAGATCTGAAAAATGGAAAAGTCATATTCTTGAGTGAGAATAGCTAATCATAAGATCAGTGCTCCCAAATTTTACATATACTATATATAAAACAATTCCAATAAAAATCCTCACAGATTTTGTTAAATTATTTAAAGAAATAATCAAGCTACATAAAAGAAGAAATGCCTCCAAAATGGCAAGAAAAGTATTAAAAAGGATAATAAAGTTTATCTGTATTACTAGATATTAAGACTTACCTAATTTACTTTGTTCTCATCAGTGTCACAGGTGTATAGAAAAAGTCAAATAGATCAGTGGAACAGAATAATCTAGAAGTAGACAAGAATTTAATACAGTATGATAAATATATTGAGTAGTTTAATTCTGTTGAAAAACGGTGGGTTATTTAATATATGGTACAAGCACAATGGCTTTCCAACTAGAGAAAAATAAAAGCTGACTACGTAGTTCATAAAAACAAATTCTAGATAAATGAAGGATTTAAATGGAAAACTTAAAAAAATTCTTGCAAGAAAGTCTATGCCATTCATGCATAATCAAGAAGCTTTTTAGCTAACATCAGAAACCCAGAAGCCATAAAATAATTTATCTAACATTATAAAAATATTATGACACTAAAAGAGCTTAAACTTTTCACTTGGCAAAAAAAGTTAAACATAAGAAAGACCAATGATAGATTTGGGGGGGAAATATTTGTAATACAGAGGACAAAGGTCATAATACAGACAGAGCTCTTAAGAACTGACAAGACATAGGCAACCATGTAGATAAATAGGTGAAGGCTAGAAATAGGTGATTTATGGAAGAGTCGATCCAAACGGCTCGGACATCTGAAACATGAAAGCGTGGTCAAAATCACAAAATGGGAGAAAAAAATTCAAGCTATCCTCAACCGTCTGGTAGCAAGTGAAAACAGCTGTACTACCTGTTGCTGTGAGGAAAAGGGTTCTCAGATATTGCTGCTAAAAATGTAGTGTTCTGGTCTTTTGGGAAAGTTTGTTCAGCCATCACTGGGGATCCTGAGGGACATGCCAGATCTCTTCCTCATCGGGATCATTTGAGATGGTCCAATCAGAAGTGCCTTTGTAAGAGCTTCCCCACCTTTTTCCATCCTCCTCTTCAAAGTCTTGTAATATGAAAAAAAATGACTATGTTATTTTCTGAACGTTTTGTATTCTCTCCCACTCGAATCTAAGGGATATATCCATGTGCCAAGCCTTCTCTGCCTCAGCTATTATGGCCTACAATATTATAAAGGCCCTTTCTCCAAGATTCCTATCACTTCCAGTTAGTCAATCAGTTTCTCACTGATGGTCAGAATTTATTTCAGAGCGGCCAGACTGGTCATTTCCTCTGCCCGCTAAGAGATTAAATTGTTGGGCAAGAAGAAAGCAACAGTTGGAATTGTTGCTTCTTTTAGGGCTTGAATCCCTTCTGTGCAAATGCCCTCTGCCAACCCTCCAAGGGTGGGTGGGGGCCAGGGAGTCCCCTTGGGGTTGGGGAAGGGGCTTGTGGCTGTACCAAGCAGCCTGGCTCTCATGTTGCCCTTGCCACCCCTCCCACAGGTCTCTGGTTAATTGCTGTGACATATCAATGGGCACTCTCCGAAGAGAGAGCAGGCAAGCCGGCCCACAGCCTCCCAGCTCAGCAATCATCGCTGATTAAAAACTAGTTACAAAGCAATGAAGATGGGATCCTGCATTAACCAAATGACCCTGTCCATGGCCAAGCCCAGATAGATGGCAGTGATTATGAGAGCATCACTTACAACGTCGGCAAACGGTAATAGCTATTTTAATTTCCGGGAGATTTACGGGGTAGTGACAGCGTTTGGCTGGATGGGGACACTGGCTCTGCTTCCTGCCCAGATGTGCTTGTGTTTATGGAGTTCTGTGGGCTCACGGCCTTGCCAGAGTGGTCTAGCTGAGCTGAGCTTTTAGGTGGGTCTGATCGGAATATTGTGTAAAGCTGCAATTTATCATATTGCCAATTTTTAGTGACTCTGAATTAGCTCAGCCACACTTAATGCTGAAACCATCCTGAATATAATTTAATCTTTCTTTAATGATTCAAAAGGCGCTTTGAAGTCTTGCCCTAATCAGAGTCATGGTTATGAATATTAGAACTTGATATTGAAGAAATGTAAAAGTGCCCATAAAAGTATTAGGTGAAGGAGATTATGGAAAATAGGGCACGCGGATTTTTCTGTGAGAGCTATGTGTGTCGGGAGGCGGGGGCAAGTGTGGTGTGATAGGAAGGCTAACCTGACTAATGCTGACGTCGCCAACGTGCAATGAAAAAGTCAGCCTTTCTCCCTGGCTTCTGCCTGCTCCCACGTCCCCCAAGGGGAATTTGGTCTTTGCCCGCTTGGGTCTCAGGGGTCTTAGCTGTGCAGATTTGGAGTGAGGGGGACAATTGTCCTGCCCAGGGAAGGCCCAGGAGCCCAAGACAGTATCTCCTTTAACAAGTAAAAGAGAAATAAGCATGTATGTAAGGTGAGGGGAAGGGGAAAGAGAGCTTTCTAGAGCTGGGTTTAGAAAGAGAAAATGCAGAAAACAGCTGCGGTGATTGTGAGTGTGTGTATGTGTGTGTGTGTGTGTGTGTGTGTGTGTGTGTGTGTGTGTGTATACATATGTGTGTACATGTGTGTGTACCTGTGTATAAAATGAGGATAACAGCACCTGCCTCATTAGGTTGTTATAAAATCTAAAACGCCAGCATGCTCTCTCTCTTTCTGGTGCAAGAAAATTTCAATAGAATCACCATTTGGAATGTTTTTAAAACACTTCAGGGAAGATTTAAATTGCCTTTCAATAATTTTTGGGGTCGGCCGAGTGGGACGTTGGTTAAGAGCTGGCTTGGGACACCAGAGGGCCCCGGTTCAGATCCCACATTTGAGGGACAGTGACACTGCCCTCTACAGCTAAGATGCTGAACAACAGCTCAACCTGGAGCTGGGCTGCCATGAGTCACCGGTGACGGCGTAGGCTGCAGCCCCTGTGGCAGTTGGTTGCCATGGGCTACCGTGTGTAGCCAGCAGCCCGTGTGAGCGGCCAGCAGCCGCAGTGAGCAGCTGTCCAGAAGCCGGCGACTGATCTGCCTCGCCTGGGAAGAGCGCAATGATGGTGCCAACTTGGGCCAGTGAAGCAACGTCCTCCACAACTAGACCGAAGAACAAAAGGATAGCAACTTGTCTGTTCCCCTTCCCTCAATTCCCCAATAAAAATCTTTAAAAAAAAAAAATTTTTTTTGGATGTATTTCCCTGAATATATCGCCACATGAAAACAAAGGCAAGAAGCCAGGAGCAAGAAGGCCTGCCTTCTTTAGGTTTTATAGCAGTGTCATTTAGGGCTTGAGACCCTCCTGGAAGTCCCCCCAGAAGTGAAAGCCAGCAGCAGGGTTACACTGATAGTGCTGGGCCAGCCTGGGAAGTCAGCTCGAGAACCACCTGAAGCCATTGCCTCTGCCCTCACCCCTCGCTTACCTGGACCCTGGAGAAAATGGAGGTGCTTGATCATTGGGGTAGGAACAGAACAATGGGGTGGCCCCTGCAGCCTTAAGGAATAAAAAGTGAATTGTTCCGAGTCTGAGTTGTATGGACAGTTCATTTACCTCCCCAGGAACCAGGCCTGGGAAGTGAGACTGTGCATGCAAGCTGGGGCTGGAGACCAAGCTGGGGTTAGGGCTCGAACGTGGCCAGAGTGGGAATCGGAAGACACAGATGACTAAGGCCTCCCTTACCAAAGGATCCGGCTCTGTGAAACTGCAGGCCAAAACAATGTGCCCAGTTTTTGCCAGAACCCAAATCCTACCCCTGCTTGCCCCCACCCCACCTCTCCCACAACACTTGTCAATGGTCCGTGTGTCTGAGGATTTGGGGAAGCCACAGTGTAGACCAGACTCTGCTGCAGCTTGGGAACCTGTCCCCAGTGCCCTCCACTGCTGACCTCCCACCTGGACTACTGCAAGCCACCAATGTCCTCCCCTGCCCCATCCATCCCTCAACAGCTGCCAGAGTGAGCATGCTACACAGCAAGCCTGCCCATGTCACTGCCCCTCGAACATTTATTAATCCCTCATACCCACAAAGAGATACCCAATGTGAACATTTAGCAGACAGGGCCAGAGCTGTGGATGCTATAATATGTGGGGCTATCCCGCCGGAAGATGACTTGTCCCGGGTCCCACGAGCCCTTCAAGGTCCCACATGATATTCACATAAATGAGAAACAATCTATAATTATCTAGGCCTTTTGTCTAATTTTATTTGAC
The DNA here is from genome assembly GCF_001890085.2 of Hipposideros armiger. Taxonomy (NCBI): domain Eukaryota; kingdom Metazoa; phylum Chordata; class Mammalia; order Chiroptera; family Hipposideridae; genus Hipposideros; species Hipposideros armiger. The sequence continues at coordinate 1,626,371 of NW_017731379.1, forward strand.
AGTCAACTCGAAGTATTTTTTTTTGCACAATTTCAGTATATAATAACTTTCACAGGAGTGTAACTACCATGTAAATGAAGAGCAGAGTTTCATTATGAACTTAACCAAGTTATCCACCAATCAAGTCATCAATAGCAGCAGCCCTCAGTCAGTGTGCATTTATAGTGTCACATTCACAGCGACTGAACACATGAGAGCAGCATCTGACCACTTCGCTATGTCCTCTAGCACAGTCGCTCCCGAATGTTTATATCTTAAAATGCAGACTATTTTATATAAATTACTCACCTTACAGTCCTCCTTTGTATTATACATCGAGCACTTTATTGACGTTTTTTGAAAGTAAAGGTTAGTAAAGATGTCATTACAACGTGTTTTAATATAAAAGGGGGTTGGGTCTGAAAGAGCTGAGAAACAGGGCTCACTGGCGGCTGCTCAAACCTTGTACGAAAGGTTCCAGACCCCTTTGATCCAACCCCCGTCTGTAGCTCCAGCCTCATCGCCCACCACCCCTTCAGCCTGGAACCCTTCACTCCGGTTATGTATTATAACAATACAAACAGTGCCGTGGAAACAGCACAGGTCCCACCATCCCTGTGATAGATTGGCCTCCTACCCCACGCTGCTCAAAGCCTCCATACTCACCCTTTCTTTTGCCTCACACATCACACCCATGGTAAAAAGACAGGGTGGCATCCACCCACCTGACTCATTCCTCCTTGGGAACTGTAACTCCACTGCTGGGTCTCTCAGGAAAGCAAATGAATGACAGCGCTGTTCGAGGAAGGTCTTGAAATGTGTGATAGGTATAGTGTATATGACACAGTTTGGTACCTGAAATTCTTCTTGGTAACAAATTGCCTTACAGTTGGAGTGGCACTAGAGAGTCACGTGCCCAGGTTGAGTCATGGTGAGCTCAGGATAGAAGTGTCCCTCCTTCTTCAGCCGTGGGCTGCCCTCCCCACCCACCCACCTCCATCCCCGTGTCCGTCCAGGGTTTGTCAGCTTGCTGTGGGAGCAGGCCAGTCCGCCAAATAATCAATCGTCCAAATGTCTTATCTACTGAGCTTAACATGTTTACGAGAAATTTGTTTCTCTTATCTATTCAGAAAGTTTTCAGCAATCTGTGTCAAATAAAACCATTTTAATAGCTGTTGAAGATCTCTGTGGAGCGCAGTTATCCACTGTTTGTCGGTTTATTTCAGCTTCATCACAATAGTAGATGAGGGTTGCTGTGGCAGACAGTGGGGACTCCACAGGGAAAAGATGGCTTCAAGTTAGCACACAGCTCAACCTGGGGGTCAAGCCTGGACAAAGACTAAAAGGCAAACCCAGTGGAGATTGGGGCATGGGCTGGGAGGCTGAGATCAGAAAGTGGGGAGAATGCTGGTGAGGGGAGTCTGAAGGCCCAAGAGTCATGGAGCCCGGCCCCCCGCAGCCTTGTGGAGCCTGCCAATCCCCCCACTGGGATGAGAAAGCAACTTCTCACAGGAACTGGTCGCAACCCCTTGTCAGAGTTTTATTTCAAATTAGCAACAAAGGATCAACTTCCATGAAAGCCAGCTCCAAGATCTCTTCTGTGGTGGGGACATTTGTAGAAGAAGGGCATCTAAGCCAGGCTGTTGGGGGGGGGGGCACAATGAAGGAATGTGTGGTCAAGAGCTGAGGGTATACTGAGTGGGTCAATCTAAATTCCTCAGGCGCTGTAGATCATGTCATGCAAAACTGACCTCAGTTATGTCGAAGACAAGGTGTGAAACAGCTTTCTTTCACCAAGAATTGCAATAAAGACTACGTGTATCTAAGAGAAACAAGAGATGGGTGTGAATGGGTCAATTTGGTGAAGTCGATTATTTGGTGAATTGGTTATGGGCCGTGTTGATATGAAGAGGAGTAAGGCTTTCCTGAAGTACTGGCCCATGAGGGAATCATGATCTCTCTCGCGGAGTTCAACTATAAGGTGGGAAGTGGGCGGAGAAACCCATCATTTAGCCATGAAAGCATACAACTAAAGAGAGTCTTGGGGCCACTATTCCTCTCGTGCGGACCGGAAGTCTTAAACAATTAACTTCAAGGATTGCAGCCATGGGCAGGGCCTCTGCAAGGTGACGGTGAATGCAGGACTCTGAGACCGGTTCTAGCGTTCCCGTCCTATGCGCCCACCATCCCTAATGGGAGACAGGTGCATCTACCTCTCTTAGTTGATGCAGTCAAACATTTGCTCCATCCAGCTGCCCCTTGTTCTCATCAAAAACTTGACAAGCAACCTTCCCGTTATATAATCTGGCCTCCAGGTAATCCTCCCAGTGAACTGACCCTCCTGAACTGTCCCACCATTTTGTGTGCTCAGTGTACAAGCAGAGGGAAAGGTCCACTCAAGGTGCTGACGAAACCAGGTGTGCAACCCTGCAAGCAGATGGAGTGAATTCCACGAGGCAATGCCTGCCTGCCTAAGAGGCTTGCCCACCTACCTCCCTTTGGGGAGCCCCCAACCTCACATGCCCTCCCATTTGGTGCAGTGCTCACTTCTACCCCTGCATTTGGTGGGTTACACATCTGTTTCCCACCCAGCCTCGAGGCAGGCACCACAATTTATTCAAGTTTGTATCACCAATACCCGGATCCCTGTAAATGTGCAGGCCTGCGGGGAACAGTTCCTGAAACATGGTAAGGCCTAAATAAAAATGTGTGGGGGGCATGGATGGATGTACCATCTGGCCTTGTAGCCCTTCTTGAGGGTGGAGCTCAGGACTGCCCCCTCTGAAGCATCCCCTGATGCATCCCGGGCCTGCCAATGGCTTTCAGGATTCCCGCGACCCTTCTCTGGGTTCTGCATAGTTGCGAGGACTTCGAGTCTGTCCTGCCCCATATCCTGCACCTCACAGTCTCTGGAACCAGCAGCTCCTGTGTCTAGAGCCAGCTTTGTGACCTTCGGCAAGTGATTTAATCTCTGCACCACCTCAGCTGCTCCTTCTGTGAAATGGAATCATGCCGCCAACTATACCACAGGTGGGGTAGGTTTTTCCATGGCCCCACAGGCTTTGGTGAGAGCGGGAAGGGGCAGGGGAAGGTAAATGTTTTCCAACATCTTCCACTGAATGGTCCAGAAATACAAGCTCCTCTTGCCCCACTGCACCATTGCCCCCACCCCCACTCCTGACATGGGACACTTTGAGCTGTGCTCCTGCAAAGAATCAAAGGGCCCTTTATTTGCCTCTCTTCTTTCCCTACCCATCCCCAGGAGCCTCCAAGGTGAGCCAACTTGGCCTGACAGCTTCAGAGCCTGTCTCCTGTTCAGGAAGGGGTGGGGACCTCCATCTGGAGCAGGGAGGGATGTGAGCTCTGCCCAAAGGAGATCGGTCCCCACAACCCTGCTCTCCCTCCTCCGCCCACATCACAGCAGCTGGCTTCTAGGGGAATCAAGTGACAGCCAGACTCCAGGGAACCCAGCCTGTGAGACCAATTCTGTGGAGTGATCTATAGTGACAGAGAAGCCTTGGGGCCTGGGAGCCCAGCAGGGACCAGTTAACCCATGGAGGAACAGACAGTCGAGGGGCTGCTCCTCTGCTCCAGTGGCACCACCAATTGTCTCCTAATTCCCTGCTCCCATTCGCATTCTGGAAGCTGCAGATGACCTTCTATTGTTGTCTTCCTGTGTGCAGGGTGGATTCTGTCCTCTCAGGGCCTCTTTTTCCCTTGGCACACAATGGCCTCCATTTTAGGCGCCTGCCCATCTACCCACCCCTCCCACTAATTCCTTGCAGTTTCCCAAACACAGGGTGCAGTGCCTGGTCTCTGTCCTGGGGCTCGCTTCCTCTGCCTGTAATATCCTGCAGTATTCTCTTCCACCTGGCTAACCCTTCCGCAGCCCTCTCCTCTCTACTCTAAGTCATGGCCTCTGGGGCAGCCTTCCAGGAGGAATGGGCGGAGTGCCCCTCTCCTGGGCACCCACAGGCCCCGTGCTCCTTTCTGTGGCAGCAGTGGTCCTGCAGTAGTGGAACTACTGACCAGTCTGAGCTCCTTGAGGGCACAAATGCCCTGTGTTTCCTATTTCTGAATCTCAGACTCCTAGTAGAGCCTGGCTACTTTTTACTTTTTAAAAAACTACTTTTCAGTAGGCACTCACCAAGTATGTGTTACATTGAACTGAATTTGGGAGCAGGTTCATTTTTTCTCACACAAATCTCACCAGATTAGGATTACACTGAAATTTATGTGTTGGTGAATCATGCATATGCAGTTTGGTTTGGTTTTCTTCTTTTTCTTTTTTCTTCTTCTTTTTTTTTTTTTTGGTAACAGCTTTGTTGAGATATAATTTATGTACCATACAATTCACACATTTAATTTAAAGTGTATAATTCAATGGTTTTTAGTATCTTCAGAGTTATGCAGTTATCACAACCAATTTTAGAACATTTTTATATCCCCAAAAGGGACCCCATATCCATTCCCATTTACCCCATGGAGATGTCCTCTTCAGCCCTCTTGGGCTTCAGCACCCCATATCCCACTCCCCCACTCCGCCAGGATGCCCCTGCCATGTGGACACCCTCCTCTCCCTGATTAGGCTCTGGCATCCCCTGCTGGGCTGCCCACTGTTGCCACCTCCCACCCCCACCCAGGCTCTGAAAGCCCACCACTCACCAGTGCAGACACTCTTGCCACCTGGACTCTAACTCCTTGTGCCATGCCACATACAGACTCCCTTCACCCTGCTTGGGCTCTGGCTCTCCCCACAGGGACACTATTCTTACCCACTCAGTCTCTGACACCCTGGGTCGGGCAATGCATTGATGCCACCAATGCCAACGTCCCCCACCACCACCCTACCCCCACACTGAAACCTACTTTGCTTATTGAAAAGACTGGGTTCTTGGTGCTGTTTGCTTTTCACAGCTGAGATTTTGCCGATTGCATCCCACAGTGACCTTCAATATGCTTTCCCTTCTCCTTCACAAGAAACTGATAGTTAGATCTAGAAGTTTGATAAAATTCAGGTCCAGTGTTTTGGCAATAACACTTCATAGGTAGTGCTGTGTCCTTCCACATGACATGTGTCCATGTGTCCACATGACACCTGATTGTCTATTATTTCATTAAGGGTTTCAAACGATATTATTCTATTTCTCATTTTTCATATGAAGAGATACCTTACACCAACCATTTGTTTACCCTGTGGCTCATGTAAGAAAGGCAGAAAGCACTTGATTTTTTTTTCTCTTCAATTGCCAGTTTTCAAAAATAAATTAATGGATTCCCTAACATCCTCCAAAAGTGATCAGTTGCCAGTTAGTAGGGTCAGGCATGGAACCAATGGTATTGTGTAGAGTGCCCATATGACCAAATACGCTATGTTTTAATCTATTGCAGTTATAATTTTTATTAATGATCAAATTGTCTTATTTTTGGCCAGTAAGAGCCTCTCCAAGTTGCTCCTACCTATTAATCTTTGATGTGAGAAGACGTTCCAGGGTCATCTTATACACTTTGTGCCCCAGAACTGGAACTCATCATTTCTTCAGAAAGCCTGGATCCCCATTTCGAGGGCAGTATTATTTAGAGGTGTATAGCGGTGTTCACTGTTACTGGGGTGACCGTTTTTCCCAGATTTTTGTGATGGATAGAAAATGGACAGTGCTAAAAAATAACAACATGCCTCCTGAATTCATGCTGATATACCCGTTCAGATACAGGGTTACAAGGCTTTTACTTAGGTTGATCAGTCTTAGAGCTGTATAATCTTTTCTTTCACACTGGACATCACAATTCCCAATAAAACCATCACAATTATTCACTTCCTTATCTCACGATGTACATCCAACAGCCTCAGATGATGATGAAAAGCACTACCATCAATAATATGCATATTGACAAACAATGTAAGGATTTTTTGCAGTTATTTTTGACAGGGTATAGCCTCCCCTCTGGATGATAATCAAATTAATTTGTCTTTCAATAATTTGTCTTGCAATAGTTCCTCTGTATGTAATTACGCTACCATTCCATCAGTACACAGGTTTCTTTCTTTCATTTTGTTTTCACAATTTAGATTGTTTCTATTTCAATTCTTATGGATTAGTTTCTTAAAATTTATTTTTATAACTGTAAACAATATTTACGAGGTTCCAAAGTCATAGCTACAAAACGAGTTATCGTAAAAGAAGCCTTCAAATTCCAATCTATTATCATTTGAGCAGCTCCTAAACGTGCTCAGAGTAATGTTAGGCACCAGAACCTTGAGGTTCTTTCACATCAACAGACTGGCCAATTCTCAGTTATTCGTGTCAGAGTGTTCTAGAATGAGAATATAGCCTTGATGCTGTAACAAAGACCCTAAAATAACAATACACTTCTCACTTCATAGTCCCAGGAAGCTCTCTAGGGCTGATGTGACGTTTCCATGGTCCTCCTTTCACTGTGTTACTCCACTACTCTCAACACATCACTTCCATCTTGATGGCTTTCATAGATCCTGTCTCATGCCAGCCAGCAAGAAGGGGACAGGGGAAGACGAGGCCAATTGCCATTAAGGGCAGGACTCAGAATTTGCCCACACAGCTTCCATTTATATCTCATTGACCACTTAGCTGCATGGAAAACTGGGAAATGTAGTATTTTGCTAGAAAGCAGGTGCACGGCTAAATTTTGGGGGTTCCATTAACTAAGGGAAGAAGGAGAGAGTAAAATATTGAGAGAACTGTCTCTGTTACATCCTCTAAATAATAAGCCAAAGCATCATATAAGCCAAGCATTTCTACCAGCCAAATTGTCACCCTAGTGATATTTTTTTAAGCTTGAGATGAAATCAAATGGCTGATCAAGAATACATGCAGTCACGATATGCGAAAGAAACCTGCACTTAGCCCATGGGGAAAATAATCTAAACTTTTACATAGTCAAATATATCTTTTATGAATTCTGCCTTTGTTTCTACATTTGAATTGAGGGACATATTTATCTTTTTTCTGTAGTTCTTTTCTATATTATTAGATTTTTCTTTTACACCTATATGTTTTATCAAATAAAATTTTGTTGAATAGTATCAGGGAACTACGGTGATTTTTTTCCAAATTGCCAATCATTAAGGTCAGGCATGAGACAGATGGCATTGCTTAGAGTGCCCATATGACCAAGATCATCAAGAACAATTTCAAGTCTTTGTCAATGTTAGGTGAGCACTTAGCACAGACCAGGCTCTCTGCCAGCATGATAGGACATGAAGATAAAGAGACTCAGTTCTTGCTTTTAAGGGGCAATCAAATAACAGACAAATCATAAGCAAATCAGCACCATCAAGTGCAATCAGTGCTGGAAAGAGTGTGGCAGGAGGACACACAAGGAAGCTTCCAAAGGAGGTGACATGTGAGCTGAATCGGTAAAGACCAGGGGATATTTTCCAGGTAGACAAGTGCAGGATGGGCATTTCAGGGCAAGTTGCTAAAACTCACTGAGTCCTGGTTTCTTCATCTAGAAAACACAGGGGGAGTGCCTCCTTCATAAGCTCCTTGTTGGAATTCTGGGATGGCACTTGTGCTGCATTTGTCATGCAGCAAGGGGTCAACATAAGAGGTTAAATGACTTCTCTACCCTTCATTCTCTGAACCTGGGGAGGTAGGATTTCCAAGAAGCCTAAGTCTTCATGGAGGAAGAGTGCTAAGATGGAGCCAGGCTAAGGTCCCATATACCTGGGTAGGAGAGAGGGGTAAGAGTGTCCCTGGAATTGGATTTGATCACCTTCACAGTTTCCACAGGAGGCATACTAAGCCTGTTGTTGCAAAAGTGATTTTGGAGTGGAAAATCCACATGGCAGAGCTGTAGAGGCCATGTGGCTAATTCACTGTATGACTTTGGGCAAGTCATTTCCCCTCACCTAAGAACTGATTCTTCTAGCTCTGGGACACCTGGAGCATTTCCTGAGCCAGTTCAAGGGTGAAGACATGGAAAGGGGGATGTATACCTTTAAGGCTGTCATCCCACCCTTAATGGAGTCCACATGACAACTGTCCCATTGCCAGGTCCTTGGCCAACAGTTGCCATGGTGTGTGGACTTGGGAGGCATGTTGTTATAATAAGATGTGTTTATTTGAATATGAAGGTCAGGGAGTTAAGTAGTTGGTATTCCAGTCATATAGAGTCGTTTGCGCAGTGTCACTAATAATTAAAGGGGGTTTTGACTAATCTAGTTGCTCTTCCTAAATATACTCTGCTCAAGAAACTCATCAAAGCAGCAAAGTAATCTCTGAGGTTATTAATCTCCTCTGCTTCACAGCTGGGGCAAATTTATTTGCTTGAATTAGCATGTAATAAACTTATAATAAAGCTGCCGGAGCCCCAGCTTGGTAGAGAGTGGCTCTGTGTAAAGGGTAGTTACATCTAGGAACGAGATGCTGATTCCTAGACCGTCACTGCAGGCCTGGTAAGGCTGGGAGGCTGCCCCCAAGGCCCTAAGAGAGGGGACTACCAGGCATGGAAGACCCCAAGATGGAGCTGAAGGGAGCCTTGTGGATTGGTGGGTCCACGCTCCTCATCTTTGCCCCACCCCACCATAAAGCTGAGGAGAAACTAAGGCTTGGAGAAAAGTGCCAGATCCGGTGAACAAGGTGGATGAAGACACACCGTAATGTTTTTGTTTGACAGAAATTGCCCTTCCAGAAGCAATGTGTGACACAGGCAATGATGGAGGATGAAGTAAAGACACTCACGAAAGAGGACTTCCAGAACTGCTTCAGAAAGCAGCAAGAACGATGGGATAAGTGTGTTAGAAGTGAGGGGGAATGTTTTGAGGGGGATTAACGGCAATGTGTCTTTTACTGTAATACATTTTTTTATTTAAACATTCACCAATTTTTCTATCACACCTCATATTTTAATTATATTATCATATGTTTATAACTATCTAAAATAAACAGACTGTGAAGAAAAGAGGAAGAGAAAACACTGAATTGTAAATCAGGTAACGTCTCAGAAGTGGATGTTTTCTAAATTTTCTACCCAAAAAAAAATGTATATTTATTATACTGTAGTGGAAAGAAATATAAACAGTTTTATTTCAAGAAATAAAGAGAGCGATGGCAGGAGGGAGGGAGGAAGGAAGGGAGTGAGGGAGGAAGAGAAAGAAGCGAAAGGAAAAGGAGCGGAGGGGAGGGGAGGGAACTGGATTCAACATACGGACTCAGGTCTCTCGGGAAGCTCCCTTGTCCAGGTCCCAAGGCAGAAACCTCAAGTGCAGGTACAGAACCCCTGGCAGGCATCTTTGAGGAATTATAGAGAGTAAAGAAATGCTAGGCTACTGACAGCCCACATTCTGATTTTTTAAATGGAACAAAAGGTTAAATCCCAATAATGACTGGCTTGCAGGTTTGTAAACAATCCCTGGCAAATTCCTAGATGAAGAGAAAGCAGTGAGCCCTAGGAGTCAGCACGAGGTCACCAAGGATGAGCCCAACAGATTTCCTGTCCTGGAGGGACAACAAGGACAGCAGGGACACAGGGGTGCTTTTGACAAAGAATGTGGTATGCTGATTCCAGTAAGACATTTGTCAAAGCCTCTGAGGCCCTGAATCAGCAGGCGGAGCGTGGCCTGCCTGATGGCACAGGTGCTGTGGAAGCCGTGATAGGGCCCCAAGGTCAGCCCTGAAGGCATCTCCAACAATACCCCAAGGCTCAGCCCTCGACTTTGTCCACCTCAACCCTTTTTTTCTGCAATTTGGATGAAGCAGAGTAGATGTGCTTATCACATTTGCTGTTGACACAAAGCCGGAGGGATTGTTGATAGAAAGGATGGCAGAATCGAGACTCAAAAATATCTTGACAGGTTGAAATAATGGACTGAAAAAACATGTTAAAGGGATAAATGTAAATTCCTGCATTTAAGTTTTCTTTTAAGTTTCATAAACATCAGATGTGAGAAACAGGGCTTAAAGCAGAAAAGACAGCTACGTAGGAGCCAGCATAGCATGGTTAGTGGTCAGATCAGGAGAAGGAAGAAAGAAAAGAAACTTGCATTTATTAGTGTACCAGGACCTGTACTGGATGCTTTAAATGATCACACACCATTTCTATGGGGCAGGCACTATCACTGAGCCCATTTGACAGATGAGGAAACAGAATCGGTAATGTTATTAAGTGACTAAATGATTCTAATCGAGCTATTAAGTGATTCATATTAAACTACTGGAGTTAAGCTACAAAGGGATGCACACAAAATTTGAATTCAGGTCTTCCTATCTCCAGGGCTAATGCTTTCTCCTCCCCCATCCCCAGCGGTAAATTGTGGTTAATCTAAGCTAATCACAGTGGTTCCTTTCTCTTCTCCAGTAATGGTTTTGAAAATGGCACATCAAAGGGCCAGCCCGAGTGGCTCAGTTGATTAAGAACTTGCTCAAGAGTGCGAGCTCTGAGCAAGAGCAACAGGGTCGCTGGTTCGATTCCCACATGGCCCTGAGCTGAGCTGCTGCTGAGCTGCCAACAGGTGGCAGGATGGCTCAGCTAAGAATACAAATAAAAAATAAAAAAACAAAAATAAATTAAAAAAAAAGAAAATGGCACATCATCCTGCTGTGGTCAATGAGACATGGGGGCAACGCTGCTTGGGATGCTTTTGGTAAAGTTTTCCTCTTTGTTTAAAAAGAAGTACTAGAAACAGCTGTCCCTGTTCCTCTTCTGTCTCTAAGAATCATCAACATGTGAGGTCTGGAACTGTAGCAGCCGTCAGGGCACCTTGAGAAATCAAGGTACATTAGAAGACCAGCCAAATGAGGCTACAGGGTGGAGAAATAAAAATGTCTGGGTCATTAATGGCTGTACTGAGGCAGTGAACTCACCCAAACCACCCCATCTTAGGACTTCTACTTGGGAAATAATTTATATTCCTAACTGTGCAAGCCTCTTCTGTTTGGGTTTTCTGTTGTGTTCTACCTGTGAGCATCCTGATGAATGAATGAGGCCAAGTGAGTCCACTCAACCAGCCCCTGCAAGATCCCATTGGAAGTGCAATGCTTACAAACTAAATCTGACCTGACCAGGGTGATGAAGAGTCTGGCACCCAGGCCCTACTCCATCCCTCACCCACCAGCCACCACTGAGTGCCAGTGACTTGTGGAGTTTGCCTGGAGAAAAGACTGGAAAGCAACATGATCATGTTCTTCAAATATTTGAATGTCTGCAATTTAAAAGAGCAACTCAGTTTTTTTTCTGAGATCCTCTAGGATGCAGAGCTAGAACCAGGAAGGAGAGGTTACTAGGAGGGAGATATTGGTTTGGTAGAAGCAGAGTTGTCCTCCATGGAACACGTATTGGGCAAAGGAGAGACTGCACCATTGCTAGAGCTGCCCAAACAGCACTGAAGTAGCCATCAGACAGAGAGGTCAGAGAGAGATGTCCTCACTGGATGTCAGGTCGGACTGATTCACCAGGGTCCCTTCCAAATCCAACACTCTGGGTTTCTGTGTTATGCACATGGGGTAGTGCTACTGCCTTCTAGGAAAATAGACAATTAGACGACCAAGAGTCTGCCGGCTTCTCCCTCTCCAGCTGGAGTGAGACCCTGATACAGAGAGAAACCATGGGAATAATCCTGGGCAGGAAATGGTAAGTGCCCAGTGGGGAAAAAGAGCCAGTGTTTCATGGGAAATCAGAGATGGAGGAAAACCCTTCCAGGAGGGAAGGTCAGAGAGGGTGGCTTGGAGGAAAGAGATCTGAGTGGGGCTTGATGAATTGGCAAGATCTGGCTGTTCCCAGGTCTGGCCTGGTTCCCACCACACACCCATACATTCAGTTGAGCCCTTTGGTTCTTTCGGCTGTGCAGATTCAGCCCTATCTCTATTCCCAGGGCCAATCCTAACTGGAAGCAGGAGAGATTTAAGAAACTCTAACTCTAGATTCCAGATCTCAGCAACATCTCCTGTACTGTTGATGTACAGCTGACCTTGTACCCCGGTTTACTGGCAGGGCTCCCAATTGTTTCTAAGATACTTCCTCCCTCCCTTAGTACCCCAGCTTTGCAGGAAGGTCCCTGTATCATTTGATGGGGTACTGCTACCTGCTGATGAACATCTGTTTTTCTCCATAGCTTGCTTCACCAACCCCTTTCTTTTGATAATAAACTTCACCCATAAATCAAGGGTGACTATGTGACCCAGGCCTGGCCAATCAGAGTACTCAAGCCCCTTGCTACAGGGATTGGCTCAAGGATGGGCACATGAGGCCCTAATCTGACCACAGTCCTTCCTCTGTACTGTTCTGATAAGAGTTTATGGGGAGAGACCTCTGGTTCTTGGATTACAAAATAGGAAAGCTGGAATCTATGCCTGGCGGTGGCCATCCTTCCTGCCACGTGGAACAAAGCTGTCTGCCGAAGGAGAGAAGGAAGCAGGGGACTCCAGGGCCGAGATGAGGGAGAGATGGATGGAAGGAAAGGGAGCCAGGGTTTGGATTTCCCAGTTTCCCTGCGTTTCTTCAGAGCTGGAAACTGCCTTCCTCTTCCTCCCAGTAAGCCCCCTCTTTACCTATTAAGCTCTTTGGTAGAGTTTCTGTCATTGTAATTCAAAAGTCCTGACCAATACCCCAGCCTTTCCCATCAGCACACAGGCTGCCTGGCCCCAGAACCTGCCATCAGCAGCCACATGAATGAAGTCTCCGGGATCTGTCTGTCCTCACCCTGTGTATGGGGGCAGGTGTCCAGCCCTGCCTTTCTGCTCTACCTTGCTGAAAGGTCACCAAGTAGAGTTTTGTCCCAGCCCCGAGAAGTGACAAAAACATGCAGGGCAGGGCAGAGCGTGAGCCAGATGGGCCCATGTGGGGGTGAATGCATTCATGAAACTAGTTCTCTGCTCACTTATTTATTCATTCATTCAACAACTGGTACTGAGAATCCATCGTGTTCAAGGTGCTAGGTCCAAAGAAAACACAGGTGTCCACAAACTTTTTCTGTAAAGAGCCAAATAGTAAAGATTGTTCGGCTTTGCAGGCCATAAAGTGTCTGTGGCAACAGCTCAGCTCTGACTTATAGAAGGAAAGCAGCCACAGGCAACACTCGTATGTAAACCAATGGACATGGCTGTGTTCCAATAAAGATTTACAAAAAGCAGGAGATGGGCCACATTTGGCCAGCTGTCCGTGGTTCACCAACTCTTGACTTAGAACATACAGTTGGAGAAGGTGATGGGAGATAGATTAAGTAAAGCCTTGAGTACCAGCCAGAGAAAACATAAATTTTATTGAATGGCTGATGGAAACCTTCAAAGATGTTTACACTGAAGAATGGGGAGATCGAGGTGGGGTGACAGAAGTTTTGGTTCAGCACCAGCATCCTTGCCAGGCACTCACAATTCCTTCATTTATTCGGTAAATCTTTACTGAATGTCTCCCATGTCCAGACCCTTCAAAGCACAGGGGAAGCAGCGGTGAGCAAGGCAGGCAAGGCGCTTGCCTTTGTGGAGTTTCTACTCTATTGAGTTTACAAGACTTCGTGGTCAAGCCCTTGTCTACCTCCCCAGCCTTAGCTCCTCCCCCTTCCCACCTGTTAAGACACTCAACATTCCTAGTGTTCCTTCCCACTTCAGTAACTTTGCTGTTACCTCTTCCTGGAATGTCCTCACTCCCCAGTCATACACCTGTGGAAGTCCTTGGGACCCAGCTGGGCTGCTCTTCCTTGTGAGGCATTTGCCCTCCACCTACCCCTTGTGGAGAGCTGGCCACTCCTCTCCTAGGTTTTCCCTACCTTCTCCTAGGTACCTCCTACCTTAGCTCAAGTGCTTCTCAAGTGGCATTGGAATTCCTCGCTCATAAGCTCCTCCCCTCTGTAGGACCGTCCCCAGCACCTGGCAGAGGCCTGGCACACAGAGGGGGCTCAGTGAAAGCTTGTTGAATGAATGAATGGAAATAACTTGAGGAAAGAAGAGGAGAATTGTGCTGGAAGAGATACGGGAGACGCTCAAACCTGAGAGGAAGACCGTCCACTACTTTAGCGATCTAAACACTTGAACGATACAAGTGGTCTTATTTGTGGGCTTAAAACTCCTGTCCAAAATTATTTGTTGAGTGTGAACAATAATACAGTCCCTTTCTTGGAAACACCGTGGTGAGGGCTCCTTTGTCTGATTAAGTGCTGTCAGGAGTGATTGATGGGCTCCCGCCGGACAGCTGAAACCTCTCTCTTCCTGACAGTGGCGAGTTATCGATAGCCGAGCGGAAACTGACCCCAGCTGACACACTCATCTTAAAATATCTCTGTTTCCCCGCGGCCTAGATAAAATAGCTATCGCACTAAAAGTAAGGGCTCCACTCGGGGGGATGCTGGCTTCTTCAAAGACTGGTGATGGAGGAGTCTGTGATGTCAGGGTTCAGCTGAAGTTCAAATCAAAAGGACCCTAAGAAACGGGCCCTGGATGAATTGTGTTCAGGGGGCAGCTCAGTGTTGAGTCTCTCAAGGCTGGGCCAGGGTGACTGAGATATGTCATCAACAACATCAAGAAGCATTTATTCAGGGCTGGCCAAGTGGTGCATTGGTTAAGAGTTGGCTTGGGACTCCGGCTCTGAGCAGCAGGGCTCCAGTTCAGATCTCACATGAGGGCCAGTGACGCTGCGCCCTCTATAGCTAAGCTGGTGAACAACAGCTCAACCTGGAGCTGGGCTGCCATGAGTCGCCGGCAACGGCGTATGCTGCAGTGGGGCTGGCCGGCAGCTGGCGTACGCATCCATGAGCTGCCGTGAGCCGCCGTGAGCTGCCGTGAGCAGCGACTGTCTCACCCAGGAAGAGCGCAATGATAATACCAACATGGGCCAGTGAAGCAATGTCCTCCACACCTAGACTGAAGAACAAAAAGAACAGCAACTTGTCTGTTCCCCTTCCCCGATTCCCCTACGCTGTTCCCCTCCCCCAGTTCCCCAATAAAAAATCTTTAAAAATGAAAAAAAGAAGCATTTATTCAGCATGTATTGGCACTTGGAGCTAGGTTTGGTTCAGATCTAAGAGAACAATCTAGACCCAGCCTTTTCTCAACAGTATTTTGCAACACACAAAGGATGATAATGATCCCACTCAGCGCTATGTGCTTTTTTGGTTTCCAAAGTGCTTTCAGCAATGCAGTGAAGTAGGTAGAGCAGTTATGAAAATTATTTCCACTTTAGAGGTGAAGAAACGAAGCCTGAGAGAGGTTAAGTGCCTTGTCTAGGGTCACATAGCCAGGAAGGGGCAAAACAGGGTTCCATTTCAGAGCAGGGAACAAATAGCATACTCAAAGAGGTAATGGAAGAGGGTTCAATGAAAGGGTTCTTTAAAGAGCTGGGGGGTGGGGCTAAGGGAAAAACAATGGACTAGGAAGCAACCCAGAATATTATGGGTTGAACTGTGTCCCCAAAGATAATATATTGAAGCCCTAACCCCCAGTACCTCAGAATGTGACCTTATTGCGAAATAGGGTCATTGCAGATGTGATTAGTAAAGATGAGGTTATCCTGGAGATGGGAAGGCCTTTAATCCAATAAAACTGGTATCCTTATAAGAAGAAAAGAGACTCAGAAACATGAGGAGAGAACAGTGATGCAGAGGCAGAGACTGAAGTGCTACACTGTGAGCCAAGGAACGCCACTGATGGCCAAGACACCACGAGAAGCTGGAAGGGGGAAGGATGGATTCTCCTCTTCATGTTTCAGAGGGAGCTCGGCCCTGCCGTCACTTTGATTTTGGACTTTGAGTCTCCAGAACTGTGAGCGAATACATTTCAATTGTTTTAAGCCACCGGATTTGTGGTATTTTGTTACAGCAGCTTAAGGAAACAAATACACTGAGTTCACAACAGTTGGCACCCCTAAGCTTCTAGGGACCCATATTATGAGTCCAGGGAAAACAGGATCCACAGAACAGGGGCTGGCAGATGGGATCAGTGACCCAGCCACTGCCCCTCACTGTCCTTCCAGGAGAGAGCTGGGCAAATTAGTGCCAGGAGCCCTCTCTCCTTGCTGCCCTCCAAGTCTCCCTGCAGTGTCTTTCAACAGCTGAACCTACCAAGGAGCCAGTGGACAGGAGCGTGAGGGTGATGCAGCTTGCAGCAGTCAGCACCTTGGATCGGGGGGAAGGTGGAAAGGTGGGGGTAAGGATCCAGAACAGGAAATGGAGACCACCCGACAAGACTCAAACCCACGTCCGGTATTCCTCTCCCATCTGCATGCTAGTTCAGGAAGGACCCCAAAAAAGTGGAAGGAACAGTTTCTGCCCTTTGAGGACCCTCTGGCTTCATGAGGTGACCACAAATGCATGAAAAAGGACAAACATATTTAACACATGCAACAAATAAGTGTTCACAAAAAGGACGTGCTTGAGATTAGCCAAAGGCAGCGTGGCCAGGACATCTTTCCACCCTTCCTCACATGACACCCCATTGTTCCCGGTGTAAACTAGGAGTATTGCTTCCTTGCCAAGGAGTAGCTAGAAAGATCATGGCTAGCAGAAACAGGCCAGCAGTCAAGATAGTCTGGGAAGGAGGGCATGGATGGGGACGTGATCCATTGGCCGCAGGCTGTCTGGCCCAGAAGAAAATTCTCTCTGGGGAGGAGGTGGAGGCTTTCGTAAGTAGGCCCTGGAGCAGGGAGCCTGCCTACAGAGCAGTACACCTGAGGGCAAGGAGGTGGCTGCTCTGCTCCCTCAACCCAACAGGCTCAGGGGAGGCCTGAATGGTCCTACAGCTGCCCTTCTCCGCCCACTCATAGCTGTCTCCCCCTCTAGAAGCTGGTGGAAACATCTGCCTTATTCATACTGTATTTCCGGGGCATAGCACAGGTTCCCTACTAAATATTTGTTAAACAAATAAAAGAGTATGACCCCAGAGAGAGAGAAAAATACTGCTAAGGCAGAGGTGCCCAGAGAAAAACAAAATCACAGGTCAGATGCACTGGGGGCAGACAGGGCCAGGCCAGACAGCAGCCCCCAGCTCGCAGGAGCTGCTGAGTGGATTGAGGAGCCCTCTGTCTAGTGGCACCTCCACCTTCCACAGGCATGCCCCAGAGCGGCAGGCAGACAGAACCTGAGAGAGCAACCCTGTCCCCAGATCCAAGCCTCACTGTCCCCACTGCAGGTCGCCTGAGCTCCGGGGGTGCCGTCTTCCACTGAACACTTTTCCAAGGGCAGGTGGCCTCCTGGGGCTTCAGCACAAAAGCCACTGCAGGGACCCAGAGCAGATATACACAGCCCCACAGGTTTTTCAGGGGATGAGCAGATGGGCTGAAGGCTGAGTGTGGGGGACTCCTGCCAGGTTAGTAAAGGTCACGAGGACGGGGCAGCCTGCTCCATCAGACAGACAGAGCAACCAGAGAGAGGCCCCCCAAAGACACGCGGAGAGAAAGGTCTGTCCTCACCAGTGTGCTGGACTAAAAGACCGTCCTTCTCCATCCGACTTGGACTTACGCTCAGGCTTTAATTATAGCTTGTCACTCACACGCCTTCCCCAGGAGATGGCTGAGCCGGACAGCTGCGGAAATGAAACTCTCGCTTCAGACGGCTCATTCTGTCTGTCAGGAAATTTCAAACTCACAAACAATAACATCTTGAATTGTGGCAGTGTGGTGGCTCCTAGGGGCTCAGTGTGCCTCCTTGCCCCTTCCAGGTCCGGCCAATGAGCTCGTTGCTGTAACAGGGTGGGGCAGCCATTGCAAGAAGCCATTCCCTACTCACAGAGGAAGAAAATTTATCCCAGCCAAGCAAAGTGACTGGCTCAAGGTCACCTGGCAGAGGGCTGGTGGGACAGGGAGACCCATGAGCATTGCTTTATTGGGGACTCTTTTCTATTTGAAGATGTCCCAGAAAGGAAGTTTCCTAGCCATAATAATACGAACAGTTTGTTTATCACCTCTTGGTGCTAGGAGCTGAGGCTCTGTGTAAACCACCCTATTTAATCCTCCTCACAGCGGTCTCCATGAATTGGTTATAATTATTATCCTCATTTTTCATAAGAAAAAAAAAAACAAAAACAAGACTAGAGAGCTTGTTCAAGGTCACACAGCTGGAACCAAGACTTGAATCCAGATTGCCCGACAACAGAGCCTGTGCACTCAGCCCCATGCTTTCTCTTTACACTTGTCCCGGATCCGTAGATGGACGACCTGGAGTTCTTTCCCTTTGCCTCTGCCAGGAAACACAAATTGTTTCTGGAAGCATTCAACAAAGGATGCATCACAGAGACAGGCTGTCCTTGAGCGTGAGTATCTGGGTCTCTGGGACGGGGTATCCTTGCATCTTTCCCACCAGGATGGCTTGATGAAGTGCTGACAACAGGGAGGAGGCTGTGCCTCAGGCCTGTCTCCAGGCAGCTCGGCCAGGAGATCTGGTGCTCTGTTGGGCATCTTCACATCCTCAGCCCCTGGGTCTCAGGCTGGACATTCAGAATGGAGTAGGGTTAGGTCCTTAAAGGTCTTGGAACAGGACATCAGCTCCCTGGGGCAGATGTGACCCACAGGAGCATAGGGTGTGACCTGCCACACAGTCCCCTTTCCAACAGCAGTGCCAAAAACCCACTAGATTCCCCACTGGCAGCTTCCCAGAGCCACTCAGGAATAGTGCTTTGGGTTTCCTGTGTGGCCAAGGTGTACACCTGGTTTGGGAATCAAGCAGAATTTTAGCCTTAGGCTGCTCCAGAGCAAGAGGAATGGAGTACGGGGGCTGACAGGGACGTGCAGGAGCACCCGCAGCAGCCGTGGTCTGGGAGTAAGAAGACCTGATCCAACGCCTGCCTCCCAGTTTGCTAGTTACGGGATCCTTGGCAGTTGCCATAACCCTGTGAGCCTCAGTGTCCTCATGTGTACATGGCGAGGACAGCGCCTGCTTCAGGATGGTAAGGACTGAGCCAGTCTCGGCATCTAGACCAGTGGTGGTGTGGCGGTGAGGTGTGGGGGAGGGCAAGTCCTGTATAGCGCTGGGATTAGGTCTGGTCGTTTCGTGAGCCTGTGCCCCTGGGCTGTGACTTTCACAAGTGCTTCTCAGTTTTTTTCTCCCCCTTAGGTGAGACAGTAGGGCTGGAGTGGGCAGAGCTGGATATTTCCTTTCCCCCAGGTCCCTCAGGCTCTGAAAAAAAACACCTAGCATGTCAGGATCTGGTTAACTAGTTTCTCTTGAAGCCAGCCTTGTGAAATTAAGAAGAACAGAAGGCTCTGAAGTATTTACAGGTGGTTCCTTTTCCCCTCCCACTGCAGGAAGCAAGAGGGAATCTTCCTCCGATCTTTACTGTAAAAACTTGGTAGAGTCCCTGGAGGTAAAACTCAAAAAAGTGTGGGGCCCCTGATGTTTTTATTCCTCTGGCTTGTCCACACTGAGCTTCTAGCAATTCTTCAATTACACTTCAATTTTGCCTACTTGGCACCGTTTCCTGCGTAAGTTTCTGCTCTAGGGTTCCTGCTCAGGTTAAGTTGTGATTCTCTGTATCCGCCTGTCTGTCTTCCCAATTTGCTGGGGCGGGGCAGCGGTTTGCCCACTGACCTCAATTCTGTGCTGGAACTTGTGGTTAGGATAGAGGTACAGCCTCCGATCTCCTTCTCAGTCCGTGTGTACAGAAAGGCCCTGTGTGATGTTTTACTCTGGTCTTTCACTAAGTGCCCTCTTCTTGGTGCCAGGCATCGCCTCAAGGTTTCATGTTCTCCATCTTGCTCATTACTTAGAAGGAAAGGTGTTACTAACTCAGACAAGGAAACTGAGGACCAGAGAAGTCAGGTCACACAGCTACTGGAGGCAAAGGTTTGCCAAAGCCCACATGTTCCCCCAGTGATAGGCTGTACCCACTCCTTCTAACGCCCCACACCCAAATGCAGTCTGGTAAGCTGATCACACAGACCTGCTCTTGGCCCCATGAGGAAGCTGTGAAACAACTTCATCTGCACTTGGAGTGAAGGGTTAAACTGCTTCCCTTAGTGGGAGGGAAGGTCCAGGCAGGGTCCAGTTACTGGGAAATACGCTCAACTGGTGCATTATCGCTTTGTGACTCCGGCGCCTTCTGTTGTCCCAACTGAAGTGCAGAATGCCTGGGGCAGGCTGCCTTCCTTCACAGACCCATTTTTCATGGGAATTAATTAAGAAAAAAAGAAAAAGAAAAGAAAAGAAAGAAAAAAAGAAGACGGGCTGATGGTTTGATTGCATCTTTTTGCAGCAGGAAGGGGGCTGCCACCTGTCTCAGCCATCCTTAGTTTGGCTGGGCCAAAGGAACTGCTGGCTCTTTGTCCCCCAAGTAGGAGCTCTCTGAGGAGCTCTAGGGGGTGCTGTGAGGAACTGGGTGGGGATTAAGATGGTGTGAAAGCAGAGTCTCCTGAGCTTGGGATCTTAGGGCAGAGATGCGGCTTGTGTCAGCCTTGGGGGAGGAAACAGAGACCCAGATTTCACTCTGACTCAAATCGCCAGGGGCTGCAGACCAGGGCTGCCCTGCCTTCAGGGTCAGAGGCAAAGAAAGGGGGCAGCTTTAACCATGTCTGAGCAGAACCTTTCCACCCCAAGTGGCAATGGAGCAAACCCTAGGAAATGGAGGGTGGTATGGAGAGGATAACCTTAGGGGTTCATCTCTCCCTCCCCCATCAAGATTACCCCAATGTGGGAATGGAGCGTGGCCACTCTGCTCTGCTGCCACGTGACTCACTGTGGAGCTATAGCTCAGGCCCTGAGCAAAGCAGCCATGATGGAGAGGGGGCTCTGCGCTTATTTCAGTTCTGGGGAGAGTCACAGCATCTCACATCACTGAGTCCCACCCCCTTATTGACAGAGGAGAAGGGACTTGCCCCAAAGTACACCATGAGAGTGGCAGAGCCAAGACCCAACCCACCTCTTGACCCCCAGGAGAGGTGGCAAGACAGAGTGGTAAGTATCAGCCACTGTCCTTGGCCACCAGCCAGGGTGAGCAGTCCAATCAACCTTGGCCTTCAGCTGGGAGACTAAGGCCGCTGACAGTCCATCCTCTTAACCAGCTAGCATCAAACCTGGGTTTCAGGTTCTCATAGGTCCAAACTCCAGGCACTGCTGCTTCGGGGGTAAAGGTTGCTGCAGGGAAGGACAGAGGAGGGGAGGGCCCGAAGAGGGCAGCTGTGATGGAAGACCAGGCTGTTCACACACAGCACACCCAGGATAGTGTTCTGTCTTCAGCGTGCAGCTGGAGGCATAGACTCACTGAGACATCACATTACTTTCCAGGGCATCCCATGGGGTACAGGGTTGGAAGGCCTAAATGCAGCTGGGCAGCGCCTCCGCCTGGGGCAGAAGACATGAGCCCCCACCACAACCCAGCAGCCCAGATGCATACAGTCCACACAGCTGTCTCCAAGGCCCAGCAGAGACATCTCTGGAGCTGAGCCTCTCTCTCGTAGAGTATAAAAGCATAGGATGGACAGAGGGAAACCACTTTGGGAAAAACACAAATGCCATCTTTCATTCCAAGGTGAGCTTCTTCACAACTTAAATGAATGCATACAGGTGCCAGGCCCAGGGATACCAGGATATAAGCATAACCCATCTTCTTCCCGAGGGCTTATAATCTGATGATTGCAACATGCTATATTCATGGAGAGCTTAATATGTACCAGGCATATGGGTTGTCTCATTTAGAGTTGGTCTTCCGAACAACCCTTTATAAGTCTCGTTACTGTCTCCCTTTTTAAGAGAGGAAACTCAGGTCCAAGGAGGTTAGATAAAGCCCAAAGTCCCAGCACTCCTGAGTGGCAGGGCCAGACTCACACCCAGGTCCCTCTGCCACCAAAGCCGAGTCCTTAGCTGTCATGGGGACCACATCTCTGTCACTACCTTGCACCTCCCACATCTTCAACTCCCATAAACTTGTGCTTCCCTAACAGGTTGATCTGTCAGTGCTCTCAGTTTTCACATCGTGGCCCCTGGGCTAGTTGGCAAATCCCAGGACAGAGGCAGGTCACTCTGTGTCCTCTGGGTCTCCACAGGGCTTGCCTGGCGAAGATACTCATGGCGGGCAAGCGCTGGGCCCTCAGAGCTCTGGAAAG
>NW_017731379.1:1650325-1656727 GCF_001890085.2 Hipposideros armiger
ATCCTAAGAGAAAATTTGAGATGGTTCTGTTTCCTCTCCCCACTCTCGGTGACTTTCTCAGCGTCCATCACCCATTCACTCATTCCAAAAATATTGAGGGCCCATTATGTCCCATGAAATGGAGTTCTTGAGAAATAGAAAGTAAATTCTTTCAGGTGTCTGGGATAGATCAGAAACAAAACAGACCAAAACCTCCTCCCTGGCAGTGCCTCCATTCCGGAAGTAGGGAAAACAGACAATAAGAAAGAAGTGAAGGGGAAGCCAAATATTAATGGATTGAAGAATGAATGCAAATGATGAATTTGAGATAATGAATATACACCAATATCAAAATAAATTAACTAAACATAAAAAAGAAAGAAAGAAAGAATCGTGATCCTAGCACACCAAACTGTGTATCCTATGTGAGCTGCATGCCCTCCCCAGGTCTCTGCTTCCACAGCTGCTCAGGCAACCATCATCCTAGCAACTCACTGCTCCACAAAATTAAAATCTTCTAAACAGCCATAATAATGCCTGAACAATGCTTTGGGAGAAAAGAATAGCACATAGACAAGTGACCTTTCTTACTTTTCTGCCAGCAAGGTAGTGTCCATGACAATGCAGGCCAGAACAGCAGCCTCACCAAAAATGGATGGAAAACTACAGATATACCATTTGAAACACAAACTGGAAACCAACACCAGCATTTGAATACCTTCCTATGGTATTGGGTTGGGGCTTGAGGAGTGATGTATGTGTGATGTCATGTACAGGCTGGGGGCGGGGGCGGGGATTACATGTGACATCCCTTCATTGCCAAGGACAGGGAAGGATGACTCTTACCCCCTCTCCCAGGTGACACTCTTGCTACCATTCTCTCTACACCACCCATCCTCAACCTTTCTTAGTCTCATTGTCTTCACTTGTAAAATGAAAGGGACAAGTGAGTAGAACAGTGCCTTTAGAACAAGCCTTTGGAACCAAGTCTCCTTTTTCTTACTAGAAATAAGACCTCAGGCAAGTTATGCAACCTCTCTACAGCCATTGGCTATTATTGTAAAAACAAGCCACTTCAAAACTTAATGACTTAAAACAACTATCAGTTATTATTTCTCCTGAATCTATGAGTAGCCGAGGCGGTTCTGCTGATGTGAGCCAGACTTGGCTGATCTTGGCCGATGTCACTCATGCACCTGCAGGCAGCTGGCAGATCGGCTGGGGCTGGCTGGTGTAGGACGGCCTTGGCTGGGATACCTTGGCTCTGCTCCACGTGGTCTCTCACTCACCAGAAGGCTAGTCCAGACTTGTTCTCATGGTGGTGGTTAAGTCCAAGAGAGTGAGTGGAAACACATGTGGGCTTTTCCAAGCCTCTCCATAAAGTTTGTCTCTGTCCCATTGGCCAAAGAGTCATTTGGCTGAGCCCAGAATCAGAATAGAAGAGGCCTATAAAGTTACAGGGCAGATGGCATGGACACGGGGAAGAGAGTGATTCGGGCTGCCAGTGTAATCAATCTACCACACCCTATAAGCTCAGTTTCCTTTTTTGAAAATTGAGGTGAAATTCACATAACATAAAATTAACCATTTTAAAGTGAACAGTTCAGAAGATGGCGGATTAGATAAATGCTATGCCTTCTGCCTCCCTGGATCACACCAAAATAGTAAGCAAATTATAGAACAATCAACCTCAAGAATCATTTGAAGACTAGCTAAACAGAACTCCTATAACTAAGGATGCAAAGAAGAAGCCACATTGAGACTGGGAAAATAAATAAATAAATAAACAAATACAGAGGGTGTCAAAAAATGTATACACATTTTAAGAAAGGAAAACTGNGACCCATTTTTCATGGGAATTAATTAAGAAAAAAAGAAAAAGAAAAGAAAAGAAAGAAAAAAAGAAGACGGGCTGATGGTTTGATTGCATCTTTTTGCAGCAGGAAGGGGGCTGCCACCTGTCTCAGCCATCCTTAGTTTGGCTGGGCCAAAGGAACTGCTGGCTCTTTGTCCCCAAAGTAGGAGCTCTCTGAGGAGCTCTAGGGGGTGCTGTGAGAAACTGGGTGGGGATTAAGATGGTGTGAAAGCAGAGTCTCCTGAGCTTGGGATCTTAGGGCAGAGATGCGGCTTGTGTCAACCTTGGGGGAGGAAACAGAGACCCAGATTTCACTCTGACTCAAATTGCCAGGGGCTGCAGACCAGGGCTGCCCTGCCTTCAGGGTCAGAGGCAAAGAAAGGGGGCAGCTTTAACCATGTCTGAGCAGAACCTTTCCACCCCAAGTGGCAATGGAGCAAACCCTAGGAAATGGAGGGTGGTATGGAGAGGATAACCTTAGGGGTTCATCTCTCCCTCCCCCATCAAGATTATCCCAATGTGGGAATGGAGCGTGGCCACTCTGCTCTGCTGCCACGTGACTCACTGTGGAGCTATAGCTCAGGCCCTGAGCAAAGCAGCCATGATGGAGAGGGGGCTCTGCGCTTATTTCAGTTCTGGGGAGAGTCACAGCATCTCACATCACTGAGTCCCACCCCCTTATTGACAGAGGAGAAGGGACTTGCCCCAAAGTACACCATGAGAGTGGCAGAGCCAAGACCCAACCCACCTCTTGACCCCCAGGAGAGGTGGCAAGACAGAGTGGTAAGTATCAGCCACTGTCCTTGGCCACCAGCCAGGGTGAGCAGTCCAATCAACCTTGGCCTTCAGCTGGGAGACTAAGGCCGCTGACAGTCCATCCTCTTAACCAGCTAGCATCAAACCTGGGTTTCAGGTTCTCATAGGTCCAAACTCCAGGCACTGCTGCTTCGGGGGTAAAGGTTGCTGCAGGGAAGGACAGAGGAGGGGAGGGCCCGAAGAGGGCAGCTGTGATGGAAGACCAGGCTGTTCACACACAGCACACCCAGGATAGTGTTCTGTCTTCAGCGTGCAGCTGGAGGCATAGACTCACTGAGACATCACATTACTTTCCAGGGCATCCCATGGGGTACAGGGTTGGAAGGCCTAAATGCAGCTGGGCAGCGCCTCCGCCTGGGGCAGAAGACATGAGCCCCCACCACAACCCAGCAGCCCAGATGCATACAGTCCACACAGCTGTCTCCAAGGCCCAGCAGAGACATCTCTGGAGCTGAGCCTCTCTCTCGTAGAGTATAAAAGCATAGGATGGACAGAGGGAAACCACTTTGGGAAAAACACAAATGCCATCTTTCATTCCAAGGTGAGCTTCTTCACAACTTAAATGAATGCATACAGGTGCCAGGCCCAGGGATACCAGGATATAAGCATAACCCATCTTCTTCCCGAGGGCTTATAATCTGATGATTGCAACATGCTATATTCATGGAGAGCTTAATATGTACCAGGCATATGGGTTGTCTCATTTAGAGTTGGTCTTCCGAACACCCCTTTATAAGTCTCGTTACTGTCTCCCTTTTTAAGAGAGGAAACTCAGGTCCAAGGAGGTTAGATAAAGCCCAAAGTCCCAGCACTCCTGAGTGGCAGGGCCAGACTCACACCCAGGTCCCTCTGCCACCAAAGCCGAGTCCTTAGCTGTCATGGGGACCACATCTCTGTCACTACCTTGCACCTCCCACATCTTCAACTCCCATAAACTTGTGCTTCCCTAACAGGTTGATCTGTCAGTGCTCTCAGTTTTCACATCGTGGCCCCTGGCTAGTTGGCAAATCCCAGGACAGAGGCAGGTCACTCTGTGTCCTCTGGGTCTCCACAGGGCTTGCCTGGCGAAGATACTCATGGCGGGCAAGCGCTGGGCCCTCAGAGCTCTGGAAAGGCTTCGTCATAAGCTGTTTATCTGTCAGTTACCTACCCCAACCATCCAGTGACCCCTTCCAGGCAGCACCTACAGCTTTACTTTTTCAGAGAGAAAAGGATCATCTGACTTAAATAAACCAAAGTAAAAAACAATTCACCTGCTCACAGCGGTTTGATTCCCGGCCCGAGCTGAGCAGCCGCTGAGCTGCCAACAGGTGGCAGGATGGTTCAGCTTAAAAAAAAAAATTTCACCTGCTCATAAAATGTTCCATTGTACCCAGATGCCTATTTGACGCCAAAAGCAGGCAATGGCTTACATGTGTTTACTCCACCCCCTCTGTTTTCCCCTTGCCTGCTGGGGCTTTCTGCCATGAAGATGATCACAAGGATGCCTTTAGGTTTCTGCCCTGGGTAGAATGAGGAGGAAAGTGGGGTGGGTGGGTGTGGTGTGGGGTACAGCAGAGGTTGTGTGCTATGGAGCACGGAGGGGAGAGATACATGAGCGTGGGTGGGAGGTGTATAAAGTGCATGCAGGGGATGTGATGTGTGTTGGGTGTGTCTCCTAGGTGGTACCTGTATGGGGGTAATTTTTGCCGTGTGCTGTGTGTGTGGTTTGTGGGTGATGTGATGTGTATTTGATATAGGCTGTATAGTGTGTATAGCATTGCTTTGATGTGGTACATGGTACCTGTGTGTGATCTGCTGTGAGGTATAGGAGAGTGATATCAGTCTGCATGGCGTTGGGAACAAGGTGACCAATATATAATATGATAACGAGAAAGGAGAAAGCCCTTTCTCTTCCCACTTCTGGCTTCTCCACTAAGCCTGGTTTCTGCATGAACCTTAGTCCATGCTGGTGAGACTCACAGACGAAGACCAGAGGAGCCCCATCCTGGCGGCAACACAGCGGCCATCACAGGAAAGGAGAACTTGGGTTCGATCTTCCCCGTCGAGGTAAAAACAGACTCTCCCGGTTTTCTCAGCCGCTAGGAGCCTTATGACCTGGGAATCTCAGCTTTGGGAACGCCAATGAGGGGAGGACAGCGACCTGTGAATGTGCAGGGCCCCACCGACTACAAGCAGGCAATGGAAGATGGAAGAGCATCTTCCATTATATTCTTAAGTCTCTTTCCAAACCCAGGTGGCCAGGATGATGGCTAGGAGGTGAACTGGAGATAGAATTCCCATTGATTATCTCCATCTCACCATAAGGCTTGGCCCCATGTCAGATGTGACCCTTATAAATTTGGAGTTCACCTGGCTCAATCTCAGAGCACTATCTGACCAAGAGCACAGTCTAGTGCCATTCCTGGCTCATTAAAGGAGGCTCACATCCCTGGACCCCAACAGCACTATTCAAAATCGCATTCATTCTCCTATCTACTCCCTTCTTACCCTGCAGCTCAGGAGTAACTCTCCTTGGCCCCTGAAAAAACTCTTTCTTTACCCGCAGTCCATGAAATCCTTCCCTCTCCTCTCCCTGTTTCCCCTCGCACCTAATTATGTCGATCAACCTGGCCTGTCTTCCTGAAAGGAAGCAGTTTTTCTAGGAGGTGAGGGTAAACCGATCTTTTCAGTATTCTCTTTGTATGAGGGATGTCAGGGCATAGCACCACATTAAGAATCATGATCCTATGATAGACCAAAATGTGTCCAGGGGTACTTGGGCCTTGTAGCATGGATATTGTCGTCATCCTAAGAGAAAATTTGAGATGGTTCTGTTTCCTCTCCCCACTCTCGGTGACTTTCTCAGCGTCCATC
This sequence comes from Hipposideros armiger, assembly GCF_001890085.2. Taxonomy (NCBI): domain Eukaryota; kingdom Metazoa; phylum Chordata; class Mammalia; order Chiroptera; family Hipposideridae; genus Hipposideros; species Hipposideros armiger. The sequence goes on from NW_017731379.1 coordinate 1,655,832, forward strand.
ACCCATTCACTCATTCCAAAAATATTGAGGGCCCATTATGTCCCATGAAATGGAGTTCTTGAGAAATAGAAAGTAAATTCTTTCAGGTGTCTGGGATAGATCAGAAACAAAACAGACCAAAACCTCCTCCCTGGCAGTGCCTCCATTCCGGAAGTAGGGAAAACAGACAATAAGAAAGAAGTGAAGGGGAAGCCAAATATTAATGGATTGAAGAATGAATGCAAATGATGAATTTGAGATAATGAATATGCACCAATATCAAAATAAATTAACTAAACATAAAAAAGAAAGAAAGAAAGAATCGTGATCCTAGCACACCAAACTGTGTATCCTATGTGAGCTGCATGCCCTCCCCAGGTCTCTGCTTCCACAGCTGCTCAGGCAACCATCATCCTAGCAACTCACTGCTCCACAAAATTAAAATCTTCTAAACAGCCATAATAATGCCTGAACAATGCTTTGGGAGAAAAGAATAGCACATAGACAAGTGACCTTTCTTACTTTTCTGCCAGCAAGGTAGTGTCCATGACAATGCAGGCCAGAACAGCAGCCTCACCAAAAATGGATGGAAAACTACAGATATACCATTTGAAACACAAACTGGAAACCAACACCAGCATTTGAATACCTTCCTATGGTATTGGGTTGGGGCTTGAGGAGTGATGTATGTGTGATGTCATGTACAGGCTGGGGGCGGGGGCGGGGATTACATGTGACATCCCTTCATTGCCAAGGACAGGGAAGGATGACTCTTACCCCCTCTCCCAGGTGACACTCTTGCTACCATTCTCTCTACACCACCCATCCTCAACCTTTCTTAGTCTCATTGTCTTCACTTGTAAAATGAAAGGGACAAGTGAGTAGAACAGTGCCTTTAGAACAAGCCTTTGGAACCA
>NW_017731379.1:1658622-1691249 GCF_001890085.2 Hipposideros armiger
TCCCAAGCCAGTTCTTAACCATCGCGCCACTCGGCCGGCCCCTGGACATTTCTTATAAATGGACTATGTGACCTTTTTTGTCTGGCCTCTTTGACTTAGAATGTTTTCGAGGTTCATCAATATTGTAGCATGTCTTAGCACTTCATTCCTTTTTGTGACTGAATAATATTCCATTGTATGGATAGACCACAATTTGTTTATCCATTCTTCCATTGATGGATATGTGAGATGTTTCCACCTTTTGGTTATCGTAAATAGTGCTGCTGTAATATTTATGTACAAATATTTAAGTACCTGTTTTCAATTCCTTCGGGTATATACCCAAAAAAGGAGTGATATTGCTGGGTCATATAAAAATCCTATGCTTTGTTTAATTTTTTGAGGAGCCCAGTTTCCTTTATTTTAAAAATGGAGATAATGAAATTGCTTTGTGAGTATGCTGGGAAGCTTCAGAAAGCGCATGTCATGTGTCTTGCACAGAGCACAATCTCCATAAATGGTTTATATAACTATTCTTTTTGTTCCTTAATTCAATAACCATTTATTGAGCACAGGATCAGGAATTATGCGAGGTGCTGAACAGATATACAGATATATAAGGTATAAAATATCTATAAAACACATGTTTATATTTTTATAGACATATAAACATATCCCCAGGGGCCCTTTCAGCTCAGACTCACAATGGTTCCATCCTTGCTTCTCGCCTGGTGTGTCCTTCACAAACAGAAGACAAAGGGCTCTCTCCCTCCCTCCCTCAACCGATTCCCAGGAGGCTACTGGTTTCATCACTCCCCACCTGAATCAGTTCAGACCACCTATTTCAGATCTGTCGGCTCTTATAAGTGTAGCCACACACCCGCAAAGTGAGATAAAATGGCAATGTGATTAGTGTGTGTGTGTGTGTGTGTGAGTGTGAATGCTTATGCATCCCTGTCTCATTCCTTTTGTAAAGATTAATACATCAGAGCAAGCACTTACAAAAGAATAAAAAAAAAAAAAAGAAAAAAGAAAAACAACCACTGGGCCCAATTCTCCAGACATTCAATAACCAAATGTCACCCACATGGTAAGCAATAAAATAAAAATATATGCTTAGCAGAGGCAATATAAATATGATGTATATTTTGAAGGTGGATAACAGAACAGTGTCATAAAAATAATACCCAGTGGCAAATTCAGGAAAGCGACCTTTTGCAAATGTGGCCTTCCTTTGGGCTGCCATTCCTAAAATATCACAGCGTCTCGAGCAGTAAAGCAGAGGTTGGTTTAAATCTGACAGGAGCACCTCGTGTAATGAGGGCATGGAAATTCTTGCCAGCGTTCTGATGCCAAGGCAGCGTCTTATTCCCCCTCCACCCTCCCCACCCCGCCCACTCCTGAGAATCTCGGCTCAGTCTGCCAGTCCCATCCCCTCTGCCTGTCACAATAATCCTTTATTTTCCAAAACTCCTTCCCAGGCATTATTCCATTTGACCTTCATAATCTGCCTCTGACGTTGGGAGGACAGGGATCATTATTGCCATTTTATGAATGAGGAAGTGGAGGCCACAAAAGTCGTGTTAAATCTTAAGGATTGCCCCTACACCCCAGGAAGACTACATTTCTTTCCTGTCTTAGAAACCATCATTTCCTGTTCACCATATGCATCCCAAAAAAGTCATTTAAAAGATTTTCACGAAAAACAATACCTCTCGATCACCCAGCACAATCCTAGGTTCCCAGTTACTATTTGTCTAGGGAATACAAGCCAATTTTTGTGTCAGCCAAACAAAATATTATCAGAAAGGTAAATCTGAGGGTGTATATGAAAACATCAAAATATATCGAAAATAGATGCTGTTCATTTCTTAAAACACACACCTTTTGCAACTCTTAGATACTGAGATCCTAACTGGAAAATGGAGGTCCAAACATCTAAGTGATTTGTCCACATCCTGAAAATGAGAGCACTGGGATTTGAATGCATATTGATGTCGAGAAGAGAGCAACCAGCTGTGTGTCTTTAGGCAAGTCACTTAACCTCTCTGAGTTTTAATTTCCCCATGATGGAGCAAGTAGAACTAGATGATCTCTAGGCTGCTTTCTACATCTGAAATTCTGTTATTTTATCTCTAGAACAAAACATTCAAAGCCGTTCAAGGAAACTCCCATGTTGGTCACAGAGGGGTCAGTAAAAGGATCCCTGATGGAACCCCAACTTCTAGTGCATTCGTGTGGAAGAGGGAAAAAAGTATGTCTTAGGAGCAAGAAGGCTTGGAGCCTGGTCCTAGATCAGTTACTAACTCACTGTGTAACCTTCAGCTTCCCGCCTGTTAAATGAGGAATTTAGACTAGATGAGGATGGGAAATAAAAGTCACATCAAGTACATTCTGACCAATAGATGGCGGTTGCCTAGAGTGTGGTGTTGAAATCAGAATATGAGTCTGTAGCCAACTCAAGAGGGGAGAGGCTGGGATTGATTAATGATGTCTGCCATAGATCAGGGCAAAAGCAGTTACAGGGCCTTTGCCATCCCTGGAGTAGATGCTTTCATCGTAGATGGTCTCTTCCAACTTGACACGAATCCTCGGTGAGCAGCACACAGAAGACTGGGGGAGTCAGAGTCACTGACGCCCAGGAAGCGGAACACGGCTTGTTCAACTGTTTTTATATTATCCATAGCTTGGGTTTGAATAATCTGTCCCCTGATACCACTGTATTTTCAGAAATTGCTACCTAAGGCAAATTCTCCACTTTTAAACTCATTTCCTGAGTCGGTCTTTTTAAACCCCACATTAAATATTGATCTGCCCTGGAGAGATCTAATTTATTTAGTAGAGACAGGTTTGACTCTACCAGAACTGTCAAACCAAGAAATGGGGCCATGGCCCTCCTGAAGCAATAACCATCCAGGATGGTGACAGACAAGCCAAGGACACCGGAACCAGCTTTTTTTCCTCTCTCTGAGTCTTGGGGACAGGGCCTACCTTCCTGGTCGCCTTGTCCCCAGATTGTCAGGGCATCTTTGAGAACCTTCCCTGTGAGAATGGATGTCTGAGAATCCAGGTGTCCACTCTGTGTTAGCCAGACTCCCCGCCCTGGGCCTCAAGCGTTGCTGGCACACACGGGTAAACCGTGAAAACCTCTTCAGCTGGCTCCCAACACACCCTGTTGCTGAACTGCAGGCTCTGCCACTCTCCCTCAAGTCCTGACTCTGGCCCAGGAAGGCGGCATGTCTACTTGGACCTTGGTTTTAAACCTTATCCCCAAAGAACTTTGGCTTGACTGCTTTTCTTCTGAATGACAACACAGTGGCTGTCCCTTACTTTGTGCTTATTAGTGTGGCCCCAGGGGAGGGGTGTGGGGACTCGACCCACCAAAGCTGAGGACAGGAGCACCCTCTCCCACACAGCCAGCCCTGCACACCAGGGGGGCTTGGAGGATCCAGGCTCCTAAACTCTTCCTGGGGGGCCAGCCTCCTCCACCTCCTGCCCTCGGAAGAACTTGCTTCCATCACTGGCGCTCTGGGTCAATCCAGCATAATTTCTCTCCATAATTTACACTTCCAAGCACAAATGCCAAGGTTCCCTTCTGGGTTTCTGGCAACATCTGTTTGGGGCCCTTCAAACAAGAGCCTCTGCAGCAGGGAACACAGCCTGTCTGTGGGTTAGGGACGCAAAGTGTTATTAAAATCTCAGGCAATTATCCTGCCGTACCTGCATTTCCTCCGTTAATTCACCCAACAATCCCACTAACCAAAGTAGTGTCATCATCTCATTGGGAGATAGGGAAACAGAGGCTTTGAGGCTGTAGTCACCAGTCACACACGGCTTCTTAAAATTAAGTAAAACATAAAATTCAGTTTCTAAATTCCACTAGTTGTGTTTTAAGTGCTCAATAGCTACACATAGCTAGTACAACAATATTGACAGCTCAGAGTTGTAGAGCATTTTCCTCATCCCAGTAAGTTCTCTTGGACAGCACCAGGAGGGGTAAAGTAACATCCCTTCGCCACATGGAAACTGAGCAGCAGAGCTGGGTATTAAACCAGGCCAGTTTGTCTGCAGGGCCTGACGTCTATCCACTGCCCTCTCCTGCTGTTGCATGGAATTCAAAAGGAAAGAGGCAACATGAGCGAGGGGTCAACCAAGAGATCTCACCAGAGTGAAGCCTTTTGGGGAGCACATGAGACAAGACACTTGAAAGTCGGAAGACATCTTAACCACCTCCTCATCACGTGACAGCTGTCGACAGCACCTTGGGCAACGTGGTCCTGATCTTACCCCATCAGAGATGTCTCCCGGGCTCAGAGGACTGGGGGGGAGCCGTGACGCTTAATCTCCCTCTAGCAGTTCCATCTCCTAGGCCCCCAAGGAGGGGAGCCAAGCATACAACTGGGCACAAAAGAATATCATACACACACTGCCACACTCCAGGAGACAGTGGAGGTCAATCAAGGTCATTGATCTCAACATTTTGTGCCTTATTTACAGTTTTGACTCAGTGATCATTTATGATACACCTATTCTGTGCCAGTCTCCAAATCGGGCACTTTTTACAGAAATGACCCGAATAAACTCTGGAGCCCACATGGCTCCGGAATCACCACAAACTAAAAACAATTTAAAATATTCCCAGTCTTGCTCTGTAGCTCTCAGTCTTAAAGGGGAGTCAAATGATAAATCATAGGATTGTTTCTTTTTTTTTCCACTGTGCATTTGAACTTACACTTTATTTTTTAAATAGCTTTATTGAGATGTAATTCACATACCATACAATTTACCTATTTAAAGGGCACAATCATTTTAGAACAATTTTGTCACTTCAGAAAGAAACGTTCCCTGAAAAACAAGGAAAAAATCGACACCTGGTGAATGCCAGGAAAGACGCCCAAGGCTTGCTGCTCTCAGCACTCCAGGAATTACTAAATGGATTGGATCAGATCAGGAGGCAGAGTTCTGCATGGAAAGAAGCCAGCTATCAGACCTAAACCCCTGCTTCCCATCTCCATTAGCAGCCACGCTCTCTCCTCGAGCCCCACAGCGCCAGGCACCCTGTGAGCTGCTTTCTCTCTCTATGGACTTGTCTTTTCTGGACAGTGCATATAAATGGTATCACACCCTACACGGCATTTTGTGACTGGCTTCTTTTCATTTAACCTAATATCATAGCATGATTCGTTTTTCACTCCTTTTTTTATTGCCGAATAACACTCCCTTGTATGGATAGGCCACATTTTACTTATCCTTTATCAGTCAGTTGATGGACGTTTGGGTTGTTCCACTTTGGGGCTATGATGAATAATGCTATGAACACTCATGTGCAAGTTTTTTTGTGTACATATGTTTTCAGTTCTCTTGGGTATACATTTAGGAGTGGAATTGCTGGGTCACATGATGATAACTCTATGTTCAACATGTTGAGACACTGCCAAACTGTTTTCCCTGAAAAACAAGGAAAAAATCGACACCTGGTGAATGTCAGGAAAGACGCCCAAGGCTTGCTGTTCTCAGCGCTCCAGGAATTACTAAATGGATTGGATCAGATCAGGTGGCAGAGTTCTACGTGGAAAGCAGCCAACTATCAGACCTAAACCCCTGCTTCCCACCCACACCACCAGCTCCGCCCAGCCACGCCATCTGTCCCGGAGCTTACTTCTTGGCCCTGGGTGTCAGGTAGGTAGAAAAGATAAGACCGAAATTGCAGCAGCTGAGGTTCCTTGCTCCCCACACCAGGCACCATGGGTTCAAGCTTTCCTGCACCTCTGCCACCTTGCCACTCACCCAAGTGTCCCAGCTCGCAGCAGACACAGGACTTGGGGTCCTGGGAAGGGCTCCCGTGGCTGCTGTGGGTTGTCCTAAGATAGAGCCATGTGTCCAAGATCTCAGCATCCCTCTACTGCTGTGAGTGCTCAGAGGGGTGCTCTGAGCACTCCAAGAGCATGGCAGCTTGGAGGAAAACTTGGAGAACTATGGCTATTGGCAGGGAAAAAAAACATCTGTTTTTTTCTATTTGTTTGTCTTCTATTTGTTTTAGAATTTCAATGAAATGAGCAGTTGGGAGGAGAAGAGTTGGAATGGGAATTCCATCTTCCAAACCTACAAAAAGCTGTTTCTTCTTAGCATCATTCACAGACCCTAATCATGGAGTCTTCTGTCCCCCAGGATGACGGTCTCAACTGTGACATGTGACCTAATCAGAAATCCCAACTATCCAAAACAGATCTCAAAATTGTCCAGAAAAGGCCTAGTTCTCAAATCTCCTTGGCAATTTGAGGTGGTGGGCAAGGACCTGAGGGTAGGGGACAGAAATGAAGTCAAAAATAATCCCCTCCTGCCGCAAAATGAGCAGACCAACCACCTCTGGTTAAAAATAAAAGATGCACCAACCTGGCAGAAAAGGCCACCACCATCCTTGTTTCCTGCCCTGACCTCCTGCGACTCGCCCCACCACAGCCTCACCTGGATCATCCCAAGGTGATTTATGTTAAATGCAAGGTGACAAACCGTACCAGTTGGCCCAGGACTTGGAAGATTCCTGGAATATGGGAATTTGTTTTCCAACAGAGACAGTCCCAATTAAACCAGGACTAATTGCTCACCCTAGATGATGATGACTGATATATATGGATTACATGTCTGAGAATGGTTGCCAATTTTAAGAACTGAGGGGTTGAAAAGTCTCCCTGGAACCCTTTGGGTCATCTGAAGCCTCTGGCTTCAAGGGTGAAGCCTAGGTGTAGAGCAAGTGAGGGCAGAGCAAGTGAAGGCAATGGATTACACCCACAGCACTGAAGTCGCCCCACACCTCCACCCAGCCTATCTCCCCCCTTCCCAGACCTAAATCCATGCTTCCCACAGCAACGTCACAGCCTCTCACACTGCTCAACTCTGCCCAGCCCTGCCGTCCCCCAGAGCTCTCTTCTTCCGGGCTCTTGCTCTCCGTTAAGTAGAAAAGCTAAGATTGAGGTTGTGCTAGCTGGGAATGGTTACCTCCCAAAGCCAACGTCACTAATGGAGCCTTGATTTTTATTCAGATCTTGGGTCACTGAGGTGCCCAGTGTGACAATTGCTTTCCTCTTTGCTTACGATTGGTTTAGGGTACCAAGGGCACCAGATCTGGCCAAGGAGATGTCGAAGAAAATCTGCTTGGGCGTTTCTGGAAAAGGGTTTAGGTCTGCCACTTCTTTCCTGCTTTGGAAGTCGTCGAGTGATGACACAACTTTGGAGCTCCTGCAGCCATTCATCATGCGACCATTTAGCGGGGACGTAGGGGGAGGGGTGAAGGGGGTGAGAGAGGCAAGATCACAGAGATACCAACCCAGAGTCATGTCGTTGTTGAATTACTGAACCAACCATCTACTTCAGATGTCTTGTTATGTGAAAAAGTGGACTCCCCAAAGGAGACAGCATAATGGGTATCCTGGGGCTTGCAGCTAGAAGCTCTTGATAGAAGAGAAGAAAGCTTAAAGCCCTACAGCAGACAAAACCATGAGAGGACACTTAGACTTTCACCCTGTCTCCAGGTAGGACACCTGAACACAGTGCACCTGAGCTCTCCAAGACAGGAAATTCACAAGCTTCCTGCCTCTGCCTCATCACCATCACTCCAGGATGACTCACCTCCTTGAAACTGGAGGGCCACCCCCATGGGACCCTGCAGCAAAGGGGGCCAGCCCATCACTCCAAGTCCTTTCCTTTGGTGGGGGTGGGGGTCAAGACAGGGAGCTCTGGAGTCTTGCTGTGTACGCCTAGGCAAGTTACTTAACCTCTCTGTGCCTCCGTTTCTTCATCTGTCATGGGGATAATAATACCTAACTCACAAGGCTATTGTGAGGATAGTAAGGATGAAATGTCTAGGGCATCTGACACTGCATAATGGGTCCCCAAGACCCCCCCTCAAATTCAATGATTCACTAACACCACTTACAAACTAAGAAAAGCTGTTATACACGTTATCCGTTTATCACCGTTAAAGGATGCAGACTAAGATCAGCAGAGGTAAAAGGGGCATAGGGCAAGGGCCAGGGGAGACCAGGCACAGTGTCCAGTTGTCCTCTCCCGGTGGAGGTGTGGGGGTAACACTTGATTTTCCCAGCAACCACGTGTGACAACACATATGAAGTACTGTCCACCAGGGAAGCCCACCTGAGTCTCGGTGTCCAGGGTTTTTCTTGGTGGTTTATCAGTAGGCATAGAGCGCCCCCAAGGCTGGCCTTAGCTCCTCTGTCTCCAGCCCCTCCAGGGGTCAAACTGATACAGCCTGACTCAGGTCCCGACCATAAATCACACTGTTAGCATAAACTATCTGGCATGGCCCAAGGCCCCAGGTAAACTAAGACACTCTTATCAGGCAGCAAATTGCAAGGGCATAGAGGCTATCTCCCAGGAGTTGGTCAGGAGCCAGGCCTTCCTTTGAAATGTGCAAGATTTAAACATCCCACACTTGCTGAGTCAACCACAGACACACGAGAAGCGCCCAATATTATTTTTGTTTCTAACATAGGGCTGAAATCTGCCTCCTGCTAGCAGCAGCCACCCTTTGTCGCTAGTGCTGCCCTGTAGAATTATATGGCTTCGGTCTAACCGTTTTTCCTAATTGTTGGGGGAGGGGGACCCTTCCGTCCCATGCCTCTTTCATTACGGAGGGCCCTCCACTCAAGTAGCACCCTGACTTCTCCTTCCCCTCACTTACTCCTCTCTCAGGAAAGGGGAGTGATTTTCTGATTGGTGGATTTGGGAGAAAGGTCAGCCCTTGCACAGCTCTGTCTTCAGCTGCCCTTCTGTAGAGAGGCCATATGCGCCAGTTTACAGAAGCAGCTGTCCACCACGGGAGAATGCACCAAGTCCACATGGCTCATAGGCCCTAATCCACCTCCTCAAGCAGCTTTTTCAGCTATAAAGGTGATACTTTGTTGCCATTTGCTTGGCTCCTATGTCTATCCCTCAGCTAGTTCCTAACCGAGGTGGGTTTTAGCCCCCTTAAACTCCAAACACACTCAGGCCTTCCAATGTTTGGGAAGTCATGATTGGGTCTCTCTCAAACATCCTCTGCCAAGGTCCCTGGGTCCTTCGATCACGCCCTCTCCTCAGGATTCCCTGGCTTGTCCCTGTCCTCTGGGCATAGTCCACGTTGTCTAGGGCCCTCTAAACTGTTGGGTCAGAACTAAGCATAGACAATTCCAGGTGTGGCCTGGGGGGCACCAACCACAGGCCAGCATCACTCAGTCTCTTCTCAGAATTCCCATAAACACCATCTTTCTGAGCAGTCATATCACATGCTGAACCTGCAGTAGACTCGAATCCTTTTCCATATGAATTAGCGTTAGATCCATTTTCCTCTGCACAGGACAGTCAATTTTTTAAACCTTATCTTATAGCTGGCCAGTCAAGTTCTCCTTCTCAGATACATTTGTAAACACACACACAGGCATCCCCTACAAGGTTCAGGGGTATAAGAATCTCTCCCGCAAAACAATCCTTTCTCCCAGAGCTTATCTCACCAATTTCAGTACACTCATATGTTGTCTACTCAAGAAGTATTTAGAGATACCTACAAGGCTTCCCAAAATACTGCTTGGTGGTGAAGAGCTTAGCCTCTGAAGCTAGACATTCTTAGATTCAAATCTCAACTCTACCATTTATTAGCTGTGTGACCTTGGGCGAATTGCTTGGCCTTTCTGAGCTTTGGTTTCCTCAAACTCCTACAGTAAAGGTTAAAATAGTACCTACCTTCAAAGGGACAAGCCAGGAGCCTAGAATATATCATATTCTTGATAACTATAAGCCAGTAGCAGTAGTAGTAGTACTAATATTACTAATATTAATATTAACATTGTTATTACCACTTCAGCTAAACTTTCCAAAGTAGAAATGGCCTAAAGTTAGAATAGGGATGCAGCCCTTCAGGGGAGATGGTTGATGGATGGATATTGCAATTAACAATGGGTCACAGGGTCCTTGTATGACATTTGCTTGGGGGTCCAGATGTTCAAATCTTGTTTGGAGAGATCCCATGAAAGAAAGAGGAGGAAGGATGGGGTTGAACTGGAATATCAGAGGGTCTGGCACAGGCAGTAAGGCCCAAGCTGGGAGGACAGAGGTCCCACACTCCTCGGGTACTGACTCTGGCCTCCAGGCACCTCGCTTCTGTGTTCAGGGGAGAATCTCTGCTGCATGGCAGTGTTTCGGGGGGACCAGAGACGTGATATGAGACTCAATGAAACAGAAAGTCTCATTGGAAACAAAAAACACAAGGACATGTAAGCTACCTCTCCAGTCACCAATGTGACAACCTCAACCTTCCAGAAGAACAGGTCTGTGAACAGATTGATGAGGTTCCAAAGGGACAGCGGGATGGCAAATGAGCACCGGTGACCTGGATTTGAACCACGGTTCTGCCACTTTCCAGAATGGAGACCTTGGGCAGCGGTTCTCAACCTTCCTAACCCCTTAATACAGTTCCTCAGGTTGTGGTGACCCCCAACCATCAAATTATTTTCGTTGCTACTCTATAACTGTAATTTTGCTACTGTTGTGAATCGTCATGTCAATATCTTTTTGTTTTCCGATGGTTTTAGGCAACCCCTGTGAAAGGGTCGTTCGACCCCCAAAGGGGTCGCGACCCACAGGTTGAGAACCGCTGCCTTGGGTAAAGGACCAGCCCTCCCAAGTTCAGTTTCCCCTGTGCGTAACGGGGAAATAACACTTGCTTCCCAAGGTGCCTGTGGAATAAGCGGGTTGGTGTGCGTATGTTGCCTGAAAAATGGCTGGGCACCATAACAATTCCTGCCCCATGGGTCACATGTGACTACCAGTCTCACTATGTATAGCCCCACTCTTTGGAGGCACTGTCACCTAGCGCACAATCAGTGCACTGAGCTCATATGACTCCTCCCCCTGGAGCCTGAATAAGCTCTGTCAATCTGATTGGTGAGTCCGCAGACTAAAGGGAGAGGAAGGAGAGGTGGGCAAAGGCAGCAAAGTGAGACATGAGTGTCCGATGGTGACAGCAGACAGAAAAGTCCACTAGGGGAGGATAAGAACAGCCAAAGCAAAGTACCCTGAGGCCATTTAGTGCATGGGCAAACGACTGACCCCTCTCAGTAGGCCATGCATTATGTAACAAATCATGAGAGCCTTGAGTCATTAGAAGTAAGGTAAATAGGTTCAATGCAATCAGTTTAAGAAGATCAAAATATATATATGTGTGTGTTATACATTTGAGCAGTATTACCAATACAAACAGGAAAACAGTTAACGGTGGAAGTTACAGGTGTCTAAAAGACAGTATTGGGGCACCTCCATCTTGGATGATGCTGGATGAATGGAGCTTCAACGAAAGAAGATAGTGGGGTCGTTTTCACCTCTCAGCAAGGTGTTATTTCCGTAGAAGGAAAGCAATGGAAATGGGGGAAAGGGGAGCAAATGAACAGGGACTCAGGCTTGTCCTTCCATTAAAAAAAAAAAATCTTCTACTTGACTGCTCGGCTAGAAGCTTGGTTTCAACGTGAGGAGGCCTCGGTCAGTTCGCCTGGATCTTCTTGGGGAGGCCCAGCGCCTTGCGGCTGCTGCCCAGCAGAATGCACTCCAGCCGCCTGCAGTGCTCCCGGAGCTGCTTCTCCCGGGGCAGCAGGAAGGTGAGGACCTTATTCCGCACGATGCCCCGGTCCTCCTCCTCCCTTAGCCGCTGCTTCACGCGGGCCGCCTGCTCCTCCTGCTGTGCCAGGGCCCCATTCATCTCACAGAAGGCACCTTCCAGGTAATGGATGGCCTTCAACGCCTCCTTCTTAAAGTCCTCCAGCTCCCGCTGCACCGCAGCCACCTTCTGCTGCAGGGCCTCCAAGTCGGCGGGCGGCGGGAGGCAGGAAGGCCACGACTGCGGGAGGGAGAAGTCTCCGGACTGGAGGCCGCTCTCCACCACCTTCTTCCCTTGTAAAGTATTCACCTTCATGAGAATGGACCCAGCCTGATAGAGTGGTTCCATGGTCTTTCTTCCCTTTTGGACAAAGAGAAGGAGCTAAGAGATCAACCAGGTCAGTGAGGTTTGGTTTGGTTTGGTTTGGGGTTTTTTGGGCTAGAGACACAATCGTTTGGAGTGGAGAGAACCACATATTGTGACATCAGGGCCCCCTCAGCCAACCAGGAGGGAAGCCACAATCCATTCATTTGCATATTATAGCCCCCTTGGTTGGTTATCCAGGGCTTTGTCGGCTCATCTACCCAAGAAGTATTTCGTTGTCCCTGCTGAGATGTGAATTCTGATTGGCTCATCACTCTACCAGAACCAGAACTCAATCTTTTCTTTACCCTGAGGGACAAACCAAGGTTCAGAGAAGGAAAGTAAACTGGCCAGAGCCAAGCAGACCAGGCCAGGGTCACTGTCCCCCAAGTCTGGATGGTCTCCCATACTGGCAAGGGGCCTGGAAGGTTCTGGGCTTTAGTACCTCATCAGTGAAACAAGGACATTGTAAAAGATGATACCTAATCCCAATTCTAGCTCTAACGTGCTATAAAAAAGAAGTAATTTCTGATTCTAAATCCGTACTCCGATAATGATACCAGAATTCTAGATAATCTTAGAAGCGGCAAGAAATGTACTTAGGTTTTGATATATGGTCCGCAGCAGTGCTGATTCAGGGTGTACAGGGTAAAATGAAGTCATTAATTCATTTATTCCATGAGTATTAGCTGCGTGCTCACCATGCTCCAGGACCAGGGAACAAGTGAGAGTGCTTGGCCCCTCGCTCTCTGCCCTGCCAGGTCATGCCTGAATATTGACAAAGATGAGAAAAAGAAACATAGAGAAGGATAAATCTCACACTTTTTACCTAAAAGGGAAATATTTCTAGCTAGCCTATGTTTGGTTTAGTGAAGAACAAACCTCTATGTTGCAAATCTCAATCTCTTCCCCAGACTTCTCTCCCAGCCCCCAATCAAAACGTCTCTTCAACAGTTGTGCCGCCAATTCAATCCATCAAAAGCTGGACGGGTTATCATTCCACCAAACTGGTTCCTGTTCCAGCGCTGCACCTACACCAGTACCCACATGAGAAGCCTAGTGGGTGCTAGTGGAATCAGCCTACACCCCTTGACATCCAAGTGACTCTGAGTAATATTGATTCCGCTATCTCTGAGCATCAGACTACCTGGGTTGGGTTCTCCACTCCACTACCTGCCAGCTGTGTCTCTTTGGCAGATGACTTCACCTCCCTGAGCCTCAGTCGTCTTATCTATGAAGCCAGGACACCAATTCAGTGGTGTGCAGGTAGCGTGCAGCTCTCTGGGAGGAAAAAAATAAAAACAGCTCTGATTTACAGCTGTTGCCAATTTCCATGGTGTAAATATTTCCACTGCGGCTGACTGCAAGCTATTCAATACCAACAGGATGTCTCTGGGAAGAGGTGTGCACGATCAGCCCTCATGAACCCAGGCAAACCGGCTCCATAACCACAGGGCCTGTGATGAGGGCAGCTCCAAGATGCAGGTTGACCTGCCTAGATTGCCGAGCAGTGGGCATCGGAGAGGGCATTTTGCAGGGAGGTTCATGGCTAAACTAAGGTGGAATTTTGAATCTCAAGATGGGACAGCAACTCTAACTATTGAAACAGAATATTTGATGGAAAGCGCACTTGTTCTAGGAGCGAGGAGATCTGGTATCTGGATTGCTGTGTGACCACAGGTCAATCACCTCCCTTCTCTGAGCCTATTCCTTCTACTGTAATGTGAGAAGGTGAGAGGCAGCTTCTGTGATGTCTCTGATGTCCTAAGATTCTCGCAATCCTTCCTTTAAACCTCTCCTGAGGCACGTACGGCCTTCTCCCTCTTTTTGTGACCTAGGACCTGTCCTTCCAGGTTCCGGATGGCACGGTAAATTCCATGAGGACAAGGACTGTGCATTTCTCATCCTACGGACCCTCAAGTGTCCTGCCTAATACCCTGCCCATAATAGCACTCAGAAAACTAGATGAAATAGACGTTTTATGCATAGGTGGCTATCAAATCCTGCGGCTCCCCTGGCTTTCCCTCTGACATGATGACACCTACTGGTCTGAGCAGAAATAGCACCCTCTTTATTCCCCTACCTAAGATCCAGATGGGGACGGGGGCAATGATGTAAACAGCCCGCCGTCTTGTGGTGTATTAATTAGGTGTGTGTGTGCAGGTCCAGCCTTTAGTAGGTTCTTGTTAAATATTTCTTGAACCAGACAAAGAAAAAATGTGTCTCTGTTTTCTGGTTTCTGTCATTCTTTGTTTTCCTGTTTGTTCTCGTTCTCTCTCTCTCTCTCTCCCCCCACCCCCCCACCCCCAATTCTCTGTCTCCCACTGGGAATGGTGTCAGTCATAACCAGAGCTATGAAAGAAAAGTAGTGAAAGTTAAGAAGGAACGGCAATTTCTCAATTTCCCTGGTGCTTTTTACCGAGGTTTCGGTTCATTTCTCCTCAGAACCGGCCAAGAAGGATAGTGTTTCCACCTGAACCTCTGCAGAGGTTGAGAGCAAATGAGTGCCCTGTCAGCAGAGGACCCCAGGCTTGATGGCCCCCGAACCTTCGGGGCATCCTCAGCAGGGGCAACGCGCCGGACACATGCTCTGCTCTGAATGTTCTAGAATTTTCGTAGTCCGGGCCTGTGCCTTACTCACAAATTTCCTTCCGTGTAGCCTAAGAAAGTAAGAAGGCAAATCTATGTGTTCCCCTCAAGGTGTCAAGAGAAAGGAATTCTAACATCTCCTGGCAAGGCATCTCTGGGGCCCTGTCAGGAGGGTTTCTCTGTCTCTGGTCTATTTCCACAGTGTACAGGCTCCCTGCATCTCAGAATAAGGAGGGGATGAAAGGGAGGTATCAACCCCACAGAGATCCAGACCCCAGACCCTGAAAATCAGATTCAGCCCGAATGGGAAGGGGCTCAAAGCAGGCGTGTTTTAGGAGGTCCTAGGTGGGGACACTCCTGCTGGGCCCCGCCCGGATGGGTCAGCACCCCTTCCCAGCCCCTGGCATGTGCCCTCTGCCCATGCCTATGCCTCTGCATGTGAAATAAACCTTGGTCCTTTTTGGGATCAAGAAAAGGGACACAACACAAAAGTCCTCCATAATGTACCTCTTTAAAAGTGACGGGAACCCTCCAAACCTCCTCACATCCTGTTAGAATCACAGTCACAATCCCATTTCTTTTTTTTTCTTTTTTTTAATTGGGGAATTGGGGGATGGGAACAGCGCTGGGGAATTGGGGGAAGGGGAACAGACAAGTTGCTGTCCTTTTGTTCTTCAGTCTAGTTGTGGAGGACGTTGCTTCACTGGCCCAAGTTGGCACCATCATTGCGCTCTTTCCGGGCGAGGCAGATCAGTCACCGGCTTCTGGACGGCCGCTCACGCTGGCTGCTGGCTACACACGGTAGCCCATGGCAACCCACTGCAGCAGAGGCTGCAGCCTATGCCGTCGCCAGTGACTCACAGCAGCCCAGCTCCAGGTTGAACTGTTGTTCAGCATCTTAGCTGTAGAGGGCAGTGTCACTGGCCCTCATATATGGGATCCGAACCGGGGCCCTCTGGCATTTTAAGCCAGCTCTTAACCAACGCACCACTCAGCAGACCCACAATTCCATTTCCAAGCCAAGCACTAGCTGGTGGGTGGAACTCCCATAGATGGCTCAGAGGGCTGGGCCTCCCAAAAGCACAGGCCTCCCAATGGAACGACCAAATTGGGGTTCTGATCCTGAGTAAGAATGAGGAGGATAGGCAACCAACTGTGGCTTCCACAAAGAATTGTTATATTTGAAAACACAGTGAAAGGACCATGCTTAATCTCCAAAAATGAACTTCTAATGCCAGCTTTCAAGCAGAGTCTTCTAGGAGTCCCCTTAAAACTGGTCTATCTTCCCCTCACCCCCAAGAAAAAAAATTATGAGGAAAAAAAGAAAAACACCTCAGAATTCAGAGCAATCTCTCACCAATACCAAAGAGCATGTGTGTGGATATTTCCAAAGCAGAGAGTGTAGTGGGTGGCCCCACCCAGCATACTGTCTTCCCAGAACCCCTGGGCCGGGACCTCCCATAGTGGCTTCTTGCCTGGGGGAGGATGCTACACAGCCACTGTCTCCCCAGATGTGCCCCTACCAACAAGAGCAATCTTGACACACTGCATCTTAAAATCCAAGCCCGTGGAGGGCCTCTCTCCAGACTTCCACTCATCTAGCCATCCAGTCGTATATTCAAGGACATTCAAGGAGCCCCTGCCCTGTGTACTATGAGCCAGGCAACAGGGATGGAAGATGGCAAACAAGATAGAGAGGACCTCTGTTCTCAAGCCGCTGGCATTTCAGCAGGAGACAGACAACAAAGTGAGCAATCAGCAAAGTAGGTGGTTTAGGCGGGTCTAAGTGCTCAGAAGGAGATACACAGGGCAAGGTGATGGAGATCCTGTAGGCGGGAGGGGTGCTCAGGGAAGGCCTTTGTGAGGCGAGGGCATTTGGGGTGAAACAGGAAGGATGAAGATGCCTGAGGGTAATGTTCAAAAGGGAACAGCAAACGGAGAGGCCTTGAGGCAGGAACAGGCCCAGGTGGCTGAAAGCAACTAGCAGCAGGAGGAGAGGCGGGGGAGGTGCAGGGACATGGGGGGATGGGATGGTACCCCCAGTGTATCCCCAGTGCAGTGTGAGGGCTGTGAATGACTTCTAGCTGTGTATGACTTCCACCTCTGCGGCTGGTATTCCAGTCTGGGGAATGGGGACAAGGCTGGGATGGGGGTGAGGACCAGAATCAAGAACCTGTTCACTGTGATTAATTAACCCAGAGCCAGGGCCCCAAGGCACAGTGCTAAAAATACCTGCTTCCCTCTGTGATGCGGCAGCTGCCACCTAGCAACTTTTACCCGTCGCCATTTATCATAATTTGACATTGATCAGGAGTGTCCACAGGGCTGTGTGTCTGCAAGAATCGAACTCATCCACAGCCCACCAGCCAGCTGGTTTGTGGAAACCATTCATGGTGCTTTCGTATCCGAACTCCTCTCCCATCCCCGAGCACCGCCTTGGCCACCCCTGGATGTGCCTACCACCTGCCCATCGCCTGCTGGTTTCGCCTCCCCTCCTGGAACCCAAGTGGATCCGCCTCTGGAGTGAGAGCCAAAGCATTCTTGAGAGCAGGAGCACATGCTGTGTTTCACACCACTGCAGCCCTGCAACTCGGCTTAGAGCCATCTATCAGAAGCCCTGCCAGCCCAGGGCAGTACTTTAATTAAAATATGTAAAACACCCTGGTGGGAGTGAATCTGAAGACACAGGAGCGGTCCTTGGACACAGAGCAGCGCAGGCAGCCTCACTAGTGGGCTGGCCCTTCTCCAGCCCCGGAGACCTAGGACTGCTCCAGGAGGGCCCTCCAAAGCCCGTTGGGCAAGGTGACGTCTGCCCTGTACCATCCACCCACTCCACCAGGCGTGGGACTTAGCTGAGGCAGAATATTCACAAGAAAGAAAGCCTCGCCTCTCAGGCAGGGTTCACGGGCCAGTATGGTGACCAGAGAGCAGGCCAGGAAAGGCCTGGCATCACCCCAGTTGGAATATTTTATCCCACTTTCAACACTAATTTTCTTAAATGATCCTTCGTGAAGCCAGTACCTGGACGTTTATATAACTCTTTAGCAAAGCCATTTCCATTTTCAGGACTAATGAGTCCCCAAGCTCTTCCTTTAGACTGTCTTCTATGTGGACGGAAGCCTGGTCTGCTCTGTTTAGGGCAGGGGTGAGCAAATTTTGCAGAGAGGTCAAATCAGAAAAAAATTACAGGCCAAAATTTGTAATCCCAACATTTTCTTAAAATCAGAAAGACAATTGTTTTAAGCATTTTTCCCCCCATCATTGAAGAAATTCGTAATTTTTACTGAAATGTCAGAACTCTAGAGTTCAGGACTGTGACACATTTTCTGTGCAATGACATAGACTATGGGGAGTGTTGAGGGGTGTGGGGAGGCAAATTGGACCCTGAGCCTAACCAGAGACTAAGGACCAAAAAGAGCCCCATTGGGAGCTCCTATTCTGGGGAAGCAAAGGGCAGAACCAGTCTGCGGGAAACAGACAGAGCTGCAGAAGGGGTGATGGGTGGCAAGTGTTTTGTGGGTGGTTGATTCTTCTACCCACTCAAAGTCCTCCAGAGGAGAACAGGGCAGGGAGGGTGCCCACAGGCTCTAAAATCACCCCGTACAAGACAAGCTGCTATTCCCTCCAGCCCACACCCCTCGAACCAGGAACAGAGCCAGAGCCATTGCCTATACATGTCAGGGTGTCAAGCTGAATTATGTGAGCTTAAAAACCAAATCCCCTCCTTCCTGGGTTACTTAACTGTCTGCTGGTGAGGCTGGGGGATTACTGGTGACAGACACCAGGGCCTGCCTGGCGGCTCCAGACAGAAAAATCTTTGATCACCTGGAAAACTCCAGACACTAGAACTCCTAATGATGAGTAATGAGCTCAAACCATCGGAAAGTTACCCAGTGCCGAGAGGCGGGGACGCACAGCTTCCCATGGAAGCCTGGGAAACCTGTGCCAAGGAGACGGGGTACAGTCATCTAGTGCCCCGGGGAAAAGTGTGGCCCTATTCCCACCCCCACCCAGGGTACTACCGCTCACCAAAGTGGAGCGATTTCTAGGCTCTGGGCACTTGGCTGCTACAAAGGTTGGTTTGGGGTCTAGTAGCCAGTTTATCTTTTATTAAGAGTGCAGCCTCATTCATTCATTCATTCATTCATTCATTCATTCATGGATTTAATACACATTTATTGAATCACTAAGATGAGCCAGCATAATGCTAGATGCTCAAGATAAAAGATGCCTAAGATGGAGTTTCTGTCCTAAGAGAACTTGGGATCTACTGTGGTGACAGCCTTGCAAGTCCAGCAGCACAGGTTCTGTGCTAAGGGGCCGGACAGGTGGCTACAGGGCTCAAGACCACCCAGAGCAGGAGACTCTAAATTAGGCTGCTCCTTCTCCTGGTAAAGACAAGGAGCAGACTGGGGGTGGAATCTGAAGATCCCAGGCCCCCTCTAGGCTTGAGGTTCAATTCGATCCTGTGAGAGTTTGCAGTCTCAAGTCACCCTCATCTGGGATTTCCCCCTGTTCTGAGCGTAGCTGGGAAGATGTCAACCTTGAGCCCCCTGTTTTGGCTTCATGGAAACAGAATCCCAGGGATTCTCAAACTTCCAGCATTGATTAGAATCATCTTGGAAAAGTATTAAAAATCATTTTTTAAGGTCTGGATTTCACCCTCAAGAGATTCTAATTCAGAAGGTCTTGGGAGACTGGAATTAGAGTGACCAGCCCTCTTGATTTGCCCCAAACCAAGAGGGTACCTGAGATGTGATACTTTCAGTTTTAAAGCCAGGGCAGTCCGGGACAAGTTACCCTAGCTGGGCCAGACACTGTTAGTCTCTGCCCAATAACATTCCTTCCTTCCTTGTGTCATAGAATCCTATTTTAATTAGGCAGTAACATGCTTTGGGAAGGTGAGCCCTCAGCCAGACCCAGGTGGTGAACCTGGATGCGTTCAGTAATTCCACTCCTCATTGCTATTGCTTTGCTTATACGGCGGGCCTGTGAACGACTTCACACCAATAAGGTGTAAAGGAAAGACTTATAGAAAGGTATGACATATGACATAACACAATGAGACAAACACAGGGAGAAAAAGGGAAGAGGGAGTGCGGGGGCGGGGATCTGCCTCTGTTTATGCCTTGGACATAGTGGTATGAAAACATGATTGTTGGAACTGTGGCAGCCATTCTGCAATCATGAGGCAACAAACCTAAGGATGGAAATTCAGCTGTGCTAAGGATGAAGAGTTAAATAAAAAAGAGCCTCTATTTTTATATAACATCACTGAGTCATTACACCAAACTTCAAACAATCTACCCCCAGTCTAATTGATATGTGATTAAATGCGTTCCTTGCTCAAACAGTTGTCATCGGATATTCTTTTAATTGCAGCCAAACACATCATGACTGTCACAAAGGGCCTAGAAGTTGGTATTTTTAACAAGATCCCCCAAATCATTCCAATGATCTCCACCAATCTAGCTAATCCAGTGGTTCTAAAAGTGTGGTCTTCAGGCCAGTAGCAACCAACATCACTTGGGAACTTGTTAGAAATGCAAATTCTCGGGCCCCAACCAGACCTGAATCACACGCTCTGGGAGGTGGGGCCCAGCAGTCTGTTTTTTAACGAGCCCACCGGATGATTCTGAAGACTGCCAATGTTTAAGAATCATTGAGCTAATCAATACCTGAAACTCCCTGACTAATCCCAGACCCCGAAACTTCTGGACGAGACTTTTAAACTTAGCCCACATCTCATCACACCCGCTTCCTTCTATCACTGAAAAACAAAGAAGTATGTCTGTCTTCCCAGCTTCTGTAATTTTTCTCCTTCCTCAGGTAATCTTTCATTAGTTGAATGCTTTGACCAGGCTTACCGGCCTGTGTTATCCAACAGCTGTGTAGTAATAGGGGCGGGAGGGAGTTCTTTTTATTTTATTTTCTTTTTTTTAAAGATTATTTATTGGGGAATTGGGGGATGGGAACAGTGCTGGGGAATTGGGGGACGGGGAACAGACCAGTTGCTGTCGTTTTGTTCTTTAGTCTAGTTGTGGAGGACGTTGCTTCACTGGCCCAAGTTGGCACCATCATTGCGCTCTTCCCGGGCGAGGCACATCAGTCGCCGGCTTCTGGACGGCCGCTCACTGCGGCTGCTGGCCGCTCACGCTGGCTGCTGGCTACATATGGTAGCCCATGGCAACCCACTGCCACAGGGGCTGCAGCCCACGCCGTCGTTGCTGGCAACTCATGGCAGCCCAGCTCCAGGTTGAGCTGTTGTTCATCATCTTAGCTGTGGAGGGCAGTGTCACTGGCCCTCATATGTGGCATCCGAACCGGGGCCCTCTGGCGTCCCAAGCCAGTTCTTAACCATCGCGCCACTCGGCCGGCCCGAGGGAGGGAGTTCTTTGCAGTCAGGACTGGTCAGAGCAGGAGTGAACTTCATAGGCCTGGCAGTTAAGGAGGGAAAGTGGGTGTCAGTGACCCCGACCAAATAATCCTGGGTGAGCACTTGTACACAACACTCACTCATCACACATCACACTGCATGGCGGTCGCCTGGGAGGAGAGGCAGCGGGGAGGCCCAGGCAGTTCCATCTTCTCTTCCTGCCCCAGGGAAGCTCTTTCCACTGACCTTTTACATTCCAGGTAATCCCCCACTTCTCGACATAATGAGTTACTCCAAACCCTCCGGTGAGAGTCCAAGAGGCAGAAACTGAACGATAGACTTCATGTTGCGAGGGGGTCCATTCCCAGCTAAAAAAAAATTAGAAATGCCTAATTACGCTTCCTCTTTAGAATACTTTTTCAGCATTTCACATAGGCTCCTGAATTTGTTGTCCTTCTTCACAACTGAGCACACTGTCAAATGATGATCTAGTAAGCATCACATTATTAATAATAACTTACTAAAAATAAAAAATAATAATAATTCCTCTCTAAGATTAAACAATCAAACTAGAATGTTTTGTAAGGTTCCTTCCAGACTCAACATCTTATAATGTTGTGTCTCAAAACCAGCCACCTTTGAGGATGCGGTAAAATATGATTATATATTATAACAACAACAACAGCAATTTATTGAGCCCTTGCCATGTGGTGGAATGTGTTCTATGCCACTCTTAATCTTCACAGCAGTTTTCTGAGGTAGATATTATCATTCCTGTTTTTAAAATGAGGAAAATGAGGCCCAGAGAAGTTGAGTAACTTGCCCGAGGCTGCACAGCTAGTAAGTGGCAGAGCCAGGACTTGAACTGGGGTAGTCTGGCTCCTGAGCCCCAGGTTTTTGTTGTGGTCAAGTGGATAATACACCCACACGGGCTCACAGCCCTCTCTGGCCTCCTGCCACAGACCTCTATAGCACCCACACAGGTAATCACTCAGAGTTAGTTTGTCAGGTAGAAAAATTAAGTGACTACAGTATCAAAGGTACAGCAACAGCCTAATTCAGTCCCGTCTCTGCTTTTAAGGCCAAGTTGTGGATCTAGGCCCTCATGTTAATTCTAATCACTTTTATTGCCCTTGAATGAATGTACCTGCTAATTGGTCACATATGTGTTCATATATTCAGGTCTAGAGCACAGAGCCCTGGGCCAGGAGTCTGAAGAACCAGTCTCTTGAGCTGGCTCTGCCTCTAACCAGCTGTGTGACCTCTGCAGGTCACACAGCCTCTCTGGGCTTCACAGTTCCTATTTGCACTGAGGCTGGTAGATTAGATCAGTTTCACAAATCCCAGGCTTGGGGGTCAAATTGGACCCACCAACGGGTTTTGTTTATTATTCATAGTGGTTTTCTTTGTACTTGAATAAATTGCCAACACTTAAAATAGGGAGTATTCACAGAAAACCCAGGGCTCCATGATCTCATGAAAAACTAGAATATCTGATGGATTTTAACACTTGCACCACTTCCACGGTGTGGTCCAAGCTGGCAGAACTGCCCACACTGACCTGTTGGCCAAGAGGCTCCCTGGAAAGGCTGAGGACCTACAAGGCATCCAGTGGTTTTGAAGTGTATTGTCAGACAGTGAGGGTTGCGTCAAAGTCCTGTCTTGTGTCTCTAGTCGGGGGATCCCTGTGTATCTGGTTCCCACTCCCGCCAGTCTTGTGTAGGACTCATCTCTCACAGAGTCACCCCCAACATTTATGGGTAGGCTTCCAACATCTATGGGTAGGACACAGGGAGAGCGGGGTTTTACTGGTTTTCAGGTCCCACTCACACCCACAGACAGACACACTTCCATCTCACAGGTGGTCAGCGGCCTACATACTCCCTTACTTGACCTCATGATTAACACTTTTCTTGCCCTATAATCATTTGGTCATTTTTACAGCTGAGGCCTGGACACCGAACGCTTCCTCTTATTAGGACAATGACATGGGGTTGGTACTAAGGACATGATAGTTGGCATTAGCAGTAAAGCCAGAAAAGGCCGATAAATGGAAACCTTTAAGGCTATCTTACGGCCATCCTATTAAGGGGAGACAATTTGGAAAGTGAGCCTGGAAAGCTAAGCAAAGAAGACCCAACAATTGTTAAGTTTGAAGTTGTGCTTGCAGCCAAGCCGTCGGAGCCAACCAGGCTATCTCCTCCCAGCCCCTGACTGTGGACCGACAGTCCCACAGATGCCCACCTCACACGGCACCCCCTTTTCTTCTGGATTCTATCCTGGGGCATCCCCCTGACAGCCACAGAAATGTGTTTTTGCCATAAGCCCAGTAGCCCTAAGCCATCCTAGGCCCATCCAGTGGGGATAGAGTAGAAAGGATGGATTACAGGCCTGGCTTCTAAAGCCTCCTCGGTTTGATTCAGGGCACTCGAGTTGGGGAGGAGTCAATGTGATCTCATGGGTTGGGGATGGCAGGTCAGCAGAGGTTGACCAAGGCCCCAAAGGGAATTGCTTCTGAGAAACAGTGTTCTGGGAGCAATTAAAAGGCTGGCCCATGGGAGAGGAGCTAACTGTGAAAACCTGCTAGGCCCGGGCACTTGTCAGAGCCCAGGAACAGGCAGCAAGCGCGCCTGGGCCTCCCCTCCGCCCCTCCCCACACACCCTCAGAGTAACAAAGCTTTCAGGAATCAATGCACCATCCTGTCTGAGCAGCTCCCTTTTTTCCCCTCTGTTCTTTCGGGAGGAGGTCACAGTTCACATCAAATGTCATTAATCATCTTCCTGGGGGCTGGGGGCTTATTGGACAGTCCTATTAATCAGAAGCCTATCACACCCACAGCCTGGCTGGGTCGCCATTGTCCTGTTCTTCACCTATCATAGAAAGATTAGATTATCAGTGACAACTGAGACACCCTTTGAGTCACAGGGAAGCCAGAGAATGGGGGTGCTTTTATTTTTTTATTTATCCTCCTGATTCGAGGATGAGCTGTTTCTTGTCTTGTCACACTGCCTCCTTTTCTTCAAAGAATCAGCTTTAAGAATCCAATTTGTCAAACTGGACAATCATTGGCAAATCCATAAAAAAAAAAAAAAACCCTCAGCGACTTTATCAAAAAAGGTAAAATAAAGCAGGAGGTTTTAAATGGAGCCTGAAAGGATTAGAAAATAAGTTGTGTTTGACAACAATTAATCTCTGAAAAGCAGGGGTTTTGTAAAAAGGACCAGGCCGAGATGCGTCTAAAAGAGATTCTGGTGACCCATACTGGAGTCCAGCCAAGACCTAGGCATCCATCCTCCTTTCAGAGGCGGGTCAAGTTGAGACCTGGTGCTGAAAAAGAATGTCTTGCAAGCTTTCTCCTAACTTTCTGCCTCCTAGTAGCAACAGCAGTAACAACACAAAACAAGACAACCAGGGCACACCAGCAGAAAGCATACAGTTCCCAATTTCTCCCGATTCTATGACAGACTCAGTTACTCAACAGCTGAGCCCCCCCTTGTGGCCATTGTATGGGGTCATAATGGAAGGGGGCGCTTTCCAGCCCTTTGGAGGTATAGAGACCAGGTGAGCACGTGAAACACCTCTATCAGGTTAGATGAGATAGGGCCTTGGTGATATAGGTCCCAGGGGCTACAAACCCAGGTGCCTTGAGGGGCCAAGACGAAATGGGAACCAGGGAAGCTGGCAGAGCATAAGCCCATGCGGAGGGCACACAGGCCTGCCCACAGTGCAGCAAGGCTCCCTCCCTATTCATCACTGCCCTGTGGGAAGGGGAGCTCAAATCCATCAGATATTATTCTAGTTTTTCATGAGATCATGGAGCCCTGGGTTTTCTGTGAATACTCCCTATTTTAAGTGTTGGCAATTTATTCAAGTACAAAGAAAACCACTATGAATAATAAACAAAACCCGTTGGTGGGTCCAATTTGACCCCCAAGCCTGGGATTTGTGAAACTGATCTAATCTACCAGCCTCAGTGCAAATAGGAACTGTGAAGCCCAGAGAGGCTGTGTGACCTGCAGAGGTCACACAGCTGGTTAGAGGCAGAGCCAGCTCAAGAGACTGGTTCTTCAGACTCCTGGCCCAGGGCTCTGTGCTCTAGACCTGAATATATGAACACATATGTGACCAATTAGCAGGTACATTCATTCAAGGGCAATAAAAGTGATTAGAATTAACATGAGGGCCTAGATCCACAACTTGGCCTTAAAAGCAGAGACGGGACTGAATTAGGCTGTTGCTGTACCTTTGATACTGTAGTCACTTAATTTTTCTACCTGACAAACTAACTCTGAGTGATTACCTGTGTGGGTGCTATAGAGGTCTGTGGCAGGAGGCCAGAGAGGGCTGTGAGCCCGTGTGGGTGTATTATCCACTTGACCACAACAAAAACCTGGGGCTCAGGAGCCAGACTACCCCAGTTCAAGTCCTGGCTCTGCCACTTACTAGCTGTGCAGCCTCGGGCAAGTTACTCAACTTCTCTGGGCCTCAGTTTCCTCATTTTAAAAACAGGAATGATAATATCTACCTCAGAAAACTGCTGTGAAGATTAAAAGTGGCATAGAACACAGCCCGCCACATGGCAAGGGCTCAATAAATTGCTGTTGTTGTTGTTATAATATATAATCATATTTTACCGCATCCTCAAAGGTGCCTGGTTTTGAGACACAACATTATAAGATATTGAGTCTGGAAGGAACCTTACAAAACATTCTAGTTTGATTGTTTAATCTTAGAGAAAATAAAAAACTGAGGTGCACAGATGGCAAAGTGTTTATTTTCTGCAGTGGGCACATGGCAAAAACCTATGCGTTCCTGTTGACATGGTTCACTTTTGAACTCTTCCATAGGCATGTGCCAACCTTTTTGTTTTTCTATTGTGACCTCATTGGAAATAAGAAAAGTTTCTACTGTTAATGGGTTTAAGGCAAAGCTATACAAGCCTTCGGCCTCCCAAATATTTCATCCATGTCAGGATAGGCAACACCGCATAACGTCTCCACTCCCATGCTCATTACAGGAAGATTTGTGAGGCAACTCAGGGCTGCGTTTGTCCACTGCAAGTTTGCGACCAGCTTCATTTTTAAAAAGGATTGCTCCCCCAAGGCAGTTTGTGATCATTAGTGAGAGGCTGAGCCTCAAAGTCATTTTGGTATTTGGGGGAAGACGCTGTAGTGTTATGGTCCACCCAGTTGATCATTTGCGAAAATTGAACACTTGAGCGTGTTAACTCTTGACAAAACTTGACAGGTATCATGTCTGCCTTTATTCAGTGATTAATTAAAGACTGCTGGAGGGGTTGGTGTTGCGAGGAAGGCTCGAATTTGGTGCTTGATGGAGTTGGGAACAGATCTTGACTCCTCACTTGACTCAGAGGCCATGGTCTAGTTTCTTAAATTCTCTGAGTCCCCAGTTATTCATGTGTGAAATGAGGGTAATAAAACCTACTTCATGGGACTTTGTGAGATTTAAACAGGAAATGTTCGCGCTCAGAAGCTGTGAGCTCCCCTTCCATCCCTCTGCGTGCCCTGGAGAAATAGAACCTCTGTTCACTGGAGGACAAGGCGGGGTTATTCCTGGACAGGGGCTCACTGTGTGACTCATATGGAGACCCTTGTGAAGTGCTGAGATGAATCAGCTCAGAGCAAAATGCAGGTTCATGTCAAATGAGAGGAGAGGACAATGAACACATTCATGAGTAATGCTTCTGTTTGGGCTTCTGATCTAAAAGGCAATTATTGGCTTGTTTAAATAAGAGTTTACACCCTCCCAGAGCTGGTCTGGAATCTGGGGTTGCAGACCTGGCTGAGTTTCAGTTTAGGCAAGCTATTTTCAATTTATTTACCTTTCTGCAACCTTCCACCACGCAGAAGCAATCTCTATAGGGGAAGATGTGTGAGGTGCCTCCCTAGGCATCCAGCGTAAGGTGAGGTGCTGGCCCTTAGAGGACACCCCAGAGGACACGTACCATGCAGCCCACTAGGCCTTCTGGCCCATTCTTCCTGCTCTGGGAAAGAGTTCCCACCTACCTCAGGAATACAAAGATGAATGAAATCACCGCCAAAGAGGCATCAAGAGAGGAGGCAACTGGAGTTCGAAGCCTGAACTAGAGATAATCATGACAGCCAATATTTACTGAGCATTTACTAGGAGCTAAACATGATGCTGAAAGCTTTACAGCAGCATCTCATTCCATCCTCACATCAGCCCTGTGAGGTAGTAGATTATTATCATAGCTGAGAATACTAAAAAGTCAGCCCATTGCCCAAGGCCATATGGCTCCCAAGGGGCAGAGCCCTGATGTGCAAGTGTGATGCCCAACTATTAACTGCTGGCCTCAAGGCCTCTTCAGTGCTCTCCCAGGAGCAACCCATCAGCCATGCCTGCACCCCATCCCATCTTAGGTCAAAAACCTACCTTCTGCCTGACAAATCACTCTTTTTAAAAATTTTTTTAAATTATAGCTGTCATACAATATTATATTACTTGCAGACGTACAATATAGTGATTAGACATTTATATAACTTACAAAGTGATCACCCCAATAAATCTAGTACCTATCTGACATCACACATAGTTATTACAATATTATTGACTATATTCCCTATGTTATACTTTACATCCATGTGACTGGCAAGTTGTACTTTTTAATCTTTTCCCCTTTTTCATCCATTCCCCCAACCCCTCCCATCTGGCAACCATCAATTTGTTCTCTGTATCTATGAGTTTGTTTCTGTTTTGTTTGTTCATTTATTTTGTTTTTTAGATTCCATGTATAAGTAAAATCATATGGTATTTTTCCTTCTTTGTCTGACTTATTTCACTTAGCATAATTCCCTCTAGGTCCATTCACGTTGTTGCAAATGGAAAGATTTCATTCTTTTTTATGGCCAAGTAATATTCCATGTATATATGTACCACGGCTTCTTTATCCATTCATCTATCGATGGGCACTTAGGTTGCTTCCATATCTTGGCTATTGTAAATAATGCTGCTATGAACATAGGGGTGCATATATCTTTTCAAATTAGTGTTTTGGGTTTCTTCGAATAAATACCCAGAGTTAGAATTGCTGCGTCATATGGTAGTTCTATTTTTTTATTTTTTGAGGAAACTTCGTATTGTTCTCTATAGAGGCTGCACCAATTTATAATCCTACCAACAATGTGTGAGGGTTTTTTCTCCACATCTTCACCAACGCTTGTTGTTTATTGATGTATTGATAATGGCCATTCTGATAGGTGTGACAAAGTCACTCTTATAACCAGAGGTCTCTGCATTCCCCTGGGAGCCCTTCTCTGAGCACTGGGATGCCAGAGGTCACTAGGTCTGGGTTCTCACCCTTCAACCCCAACACACACATCCTAAAGTGCAAATGTAAGTCCTGGTGCTCCCACCCTCCTGGGGGATGGGTGGTGGCCTTTCTTCTCACCCCACTTAGCCCCAGGTCCGTACTCCCCCACCCCCACCTCCTATGCACAGACCTGCCTCCTGATGGTCTGTTGGAGATGAGTTTACCTCCTACCTGCTTCTGTGCTTTGTCCTTGGCTTCTGTGTCCTTACAAAAGCTCTTCCCTAATGTGCTGCTTAGGTTTGGGACCAAGAAGAAAGGAAAAGAGGAATAGCTGAGGCCTAAAATAAGTACATTAGCGAACAGGAGAGAAACTCCGGGCTCATAGAATCAAATGAAGAACCTGCAAGCTTTCAGCCTCCTGAAATCGTGGTGCTTTCCCCAGCACATTTAATACAAGCTGACAGCCCACATTGTCTGCCGAGACAAGGTAGCCAGATCCCCGTGATAGGGTGAGGGGAGCAGAGGGACCAGGCACCGGATGAAAAGAGAGGGCCAGTGGGGGGGTGACTCTTAATCGGGGGCCTGGCAGGAGACCCTGGGAACCACAGCCCACTAACAGTGGAGACCAAGAGCTCCAGATGGCTTTTTGTCTCAATGCAATAAAAAATGTAATCTGACAGGCCCTGGGATGGGACTTGGGAAACAAAAGTCTGCAGGGCGGGGGAGCAGGAATGGGAGTGGGCCAGGTGAAAGGTACCAGAGTCTCAGGAAGACTAAAAGAAGCAACTGTCTCTTCAAGCAATTATGGGCTTTGCAAGTGATATTTAATTCCAGAGGTGCACGCGAGGGACAAAGCCAGTTGCTTTCCGGTCTTGGCAAGAGAAGAGGAATTGGAAATGCACTGGACATGTGGCCTCTGAAGAAAGGTGATAACTTTGCCAATTAACCACGGATGTGGGCTCTTTATATCCACCCCTGCCCGCCCCCTCCCCACTCCAGTCATTAGGGGATGATATAAAGATACAGGGCTTCCCAGGACAATTTAATTGCTCATAGATAGAAAAGTGATGCGCTCCATCATACTGTGCAGACGTCCTGTAGGAGACCAGCTGCCATATTAATGTGGCTTCTCAGAGGGGGACACACCCCCACCTGCTTCACAGGGAACATACAGACGCCCAGGGAAACAGCGGCACCTCTGTGACCTCTGATGGGACCTGTCGCTTTTTATTAAGTAATCTCTGCCTTTCAAATCACTGCATGTTTTCTTCCCAAAGGTCTTGGTGGCTGTGTGAGCCCAGCACACAGCAGGCTCCTGATAAATATTAAATAGTAGATGCTGGTGATGTCTCCAGATTTCATTATAGGGGACAACTTGCCACCCGGGGAACGGACCCCACTCTAGGACTATGGCATGGTCACTAGGACTGGATAACAGGAAATTTAAGGCGTGATGGTGTAAGGATTCCCAGGCAGGAAAATGAGGCAGGAGGGTTAGTGGATATTAGCAAGAGCCTATTAGAGAGACAAAAATGACAAAGCTGGAAGATGCACGGTTGTGATGAAGATGTAGGTAAACAGGCACTCTCACATGGAGGGAGGGAGAATGAAGGCTTTTTCAAAAGCAGTGTGTCAACAACATTGATCAAAACGTTAACGTCCACACCTTTTGACCCAGCAATCCTTAGAATTGGCCCTACAGCAATATGACAGATGTATGCGAGGTGGTAGGCATGGGTATTCATGGCAACAGGGCTCATAAAAAAAAAAAAAGGGAGAATCAACCTTAAATATCTATCATTAGGGAAATCCATGGTACTTCCATACAATGAAATACTCTGTAGTTATTAAAGCATAATGAAAGGAATCTATGCCTATTGATGTGGAAAGACCTTTAAGACATATTGTTAAGAGAAAAAAAATGGTTGAAAAATAATATATAAGTATGATAGCGTGTATGTTAAAAAAAAATCCAAAGTATCTAACTATGGGTACGAGAACAAATATATGTACATAAATGCACAGACAGTGGTTACCTTTGGAGGGTTTAGGCAAAAGAAATGGTGAGGGGAGGGTTGTGAAAGAGCTCTTTAACACTTTGCTCTTTAATTTTTATAATGCAAATATCTGTGCATTGTCCGTATAATTAAAACATTAAAATATACATTTGACAAACACCAGTGTTTTTAAGCATGTTTTAGACTCTGTTCAAGGCTTGAGTCCCAGCAATGCCTCTCTCAGTTTATGACTCCATTTCTCTGAGCTTCAGTTTCCTCCCGCTGTGGACTGGGGTTAGTGATAGTACCTACCCCTTAGGGTTGTTGAAAGGTTTAAATGAGATATGCATAGAGGAGCCCAGTGCCTGACACATACTCAATGTTCAATAAACAGTAGCAGTTAGCATCATTATAGACCAAGTGTCTCTCAGCAGTGCTGAAGGAAGGACAGCAACAAGAAGCC
Organism: Hipposideros armiger; assembly: GCF_001890085.2. Lineage (NCBI taxonomy): Eukaryota > Metazoa > Chordata > Mammalia > Chiroptera > Hipposideridae > Hipposideros > Hipposideros armiger. The sequence goes on from NW_017731379.1 coordinate 1,689,323, forward strand.
CATTGTTGAAAAGCCTCTGAGGTGTTGGGGACACCCGCAAATGGAGGAAACAAAAGGGTTCACTGACTTCCTCTTTGTCTCACTGCCAAACGGTTCTGGGTGGCTTCTCCCTACCTCCCTGTCTTCTGAATTCAGGTGACGCAATAAGAGTTGGAATTCTGGGCCCCCAAGTCTATGTTAGGTAAGAGGTCCCCCTTGCCCTTTGGCAAAGCCAAAGTACATAAATGCACAGGATACCTCTCTTTTCTAGGCACTCCAACCTGGGCAAGAGTTTTAAGAGCAACATAGGTCCTTGGCCATCACGGGGCTTTCACTATCATTGGTGTGACTTCCTGTCCCTAAAAGAATATTATGTTAGAAAAGCCACCTCCAGAGCTATCAACGGAGCAGACAGAAAGTTGACTCTCACAGTTTGTACTTATTAAATATATGCTGAAGGATTGAGTGAAAAAAAATAGAACTAAGAATGCAGAGTGTGTCCCTGGCTCTACTCATAGCAAGGCCCCTCAGAGTGACCTGGGAGAGATGGACACTACAGCTCTTTGGATCTCTATTTTATTCTGAGGAAACTGAGCCCAGAATGAACAACAGTTCTTCTACAGATGCACAGCAAGTGAGTGGCCCAGGCAGAGTATGATTGTGAGTCTGTAAACCAGCATTGTCCAAGAAAAATATAATGAGAACCATACATGTAATTTAAAATCATTTAGTAGGGTCGGCCAAGTGGCTCAGTTGGTTAAGAGCGCAAGCTCTGAGCAACAGGGCCACCGGTTCGATTCCCACATAGACCAGTGATGCTGTGCCCGAGCTGAGCTGTTGCTGAGCTGCCAACAGGTGGAAGGATGGCTCAGCTGGTGTAACAACAAGATTGCCTGTTTGATGATGGGCTACGCCCACCCTCAACTAAGACTGAACTCGGCACCTTGAGCTGAGCTGCCACCCATATGGCTCAGTAGCTAGAGCATGCGCTCTTAATAACAAGGCTGCTGGTTTGACTCCCTCATGGGATGGTGGCTACGCCCACCCACAACTGAGACTGAACACAGCACCTTAAGCTTAAAGGCCACGAGCTGCCAAGTGGCAGCCAGATGGCGACTGGCGCCCTCCACAATGAAGACAGAAGAACAGCAACTTGGCTGTTCCCCTTCCCCAATTCCCCAGCACTGTTCCCCTCCCCTAATTTCCCAATAAAATCTTTTTTGAAAAAATCATTTAGTCCCTATTGATGTAATAAAATTTTCATTGTCTTATAAAGCCTTGATGATCAACAGGGGAAAAACAGATATTGTGAAGTTTTTTGTGAACTTTAAAAGTGCAAAACAAAGCAAACAGGTTTAAATTTTAAAAAGAAATCATTTAGTAGCCATATTAAAAAGGAAAAAGAGACAGGTAAACTTAATTTTAATAGTACATTTCATTTAACCCAATATATCTAAAATATTATTTCAGCATATAACCTATATATGCTGACTATAGCTAACTATACTGTAGTGTATATTTGAAAGTTGTTAAAAGAGTGAATCTTAAAAGTTCTCATCACAAGAAGAAAAATTATAATATGTGGTGATGAATGTTAACTTATTGCAGTAGTCCTTTCACAATATACTTCATATATACATCAAATCATTATGTTGTACACTTAAAACATATATAATGTTATATGTCAATTAGATCTCAATTTAAAAATTAAATTTATAACATTTTAAACTATTGAGATATTTTACATTCTTCTTGTTCACACAAAGTTTTTGTTTGTTTGTTTGTTTTGTCTTAATTATTTTTTTTTAATTGGGGAATTGGGGGATGGGAACAGTGCTGGGGAATTGGGGAAAGGGGAACAGACAAGTTGCTGTTGTTTTGTTCTTCAGTCTAGTTGTGGAGGACGTTGCTTCACTGGCCCAAGTTGGCACCATCAGTGCGCTCTTCC
>NW_017731379.1:1691404-1708840 GCF_001890085.2 Hipposideros armiger
CCAGGTTGAGCTGTTGTTCAGCATCTTAGCTGTGGAGGGCAGTGTCACTGGCCCTCATATGTGGGATCCGAACCGGGGCCCTCTGACATCCCAAGCCTGTTCTTAACCATCGTGCCACTTGACCGGCCCCATACAAAGTTTTTGAAAATCTGCTAAGTATTTTATGTTACAGCACATCTCAACTAGGACTAAGAGCATTTCAAAGGCTTGATAGCTGATGGCTGGTGGCTACCATATTGCTCAGTGCAACTCTAGGCTTCTGGCCAGTTCAGTTTCCTTCAACTGTCTGGCTGCAATCTGTGTGTGTGTGTGTGTGTGTGTGTGTGTGTGTGTGTGTGTGTGTGTGTTGGGGTGGGGTGGGGTGGAGTGGGTGGGTGTGGACCAGGGAGCTCAAAAAAGAAACCCATGATTTGGATGGATGGAAGGTGCATTCGGAAAAGGAAAGCCAGCAACAGCTGATGGAAATGAGCCACAAAGAGCCGCAACCACAGGACAGGACAGAGAGAACCTGGGCTGTTTCTCTGCTCCTTCCCAGGGGAATTGAGGTTTCATGAGCCCCAAAGGCCTGGCCAGCTCATTGGGCAAAAGCAACTTCCAAATGCCAGCAAGGGGGCTCTTTCTTAAGTCAGAGGACCCAGCTCCATGAGTCCTGTGAGCTCTGCCAGGGAAGTACACCTCTGTGTTTGCAGCTTATCCTGTGTCTAGGCCACTATTTGTTCATTCCAGGCCCAAGTAAACAATGCAAGCTTGAGTCCACAATGCAAAACGTAATGGCATTTAGGAGATGTCCACCTTGTTGTGATTTGGGGGCGAGGAGCCTAGATACAAATCCCTGCTCCTCTCCCCATTACTAGCATGTGACTTAGGGAAACTTATTTTCTGAGCCTCCATTTCTCCAGCTGGAAACCGGGGAGGCTAATTGTGCCAAGCCTATTGCCATCCTCACGGGGCCACTGGGAGCACAGCGGAAAACGGTATGTGTCAAGGCCTGTATACAGTGTGCCTGGCACACAGGCAGTCCTCCCCTACTGGCTGCTACATGCAGGCAAGCGGCAATCACCTGCATTATCTCACTTGACCTTGGAGCTGCAGATAGCCATCTGGCTGAGAAACAGAAAGAAGGGAGCCCAATGACTTGCCCAAGGTCCCACAGCTAAACCCTAGCTCATGACTCCCACCCAGTGCTCTTTCCATGACATTGCTGTTTCATGTGTAGGGTAGGATTCTTTTTGCTTTCTCTTTAGTTTTTTTACAATTAATTGTTGCTGTTGGTTTGTTTGGGTTCCTAACCAAGAGGTAGGACAGGGCTTTAAGAAGTTGATATCTCCCCATCGCTTCTGTTGGTCAAGGTCATCCTCAGAGGGGCCCAGACTGCAGAGGGAAGCTGAGGAGACCCAGGGTGCTTGCTGAGCAGCTCAAAAGCCAAGACTGTACAAACAGCACAGGGTGGAGAGGTCGGGTGTGTGGAGGGTGAGGTGTCACCTGATGGAAAGGGGGAAAGTGGTGCTGTGGTGGGTATGTTTGCAGGATGCTGCACGGGGCTGGGCTGGGCTGGGCTGGGCTGAGTGGGTCATGGTCCAGAAGACCCTGTGAGCTGCTGCTAGTCCGGAGGACTCTGTGTGAGAGTCCAGAAGCCCAGCCCCTTCCTACCACCCTGTCCATCTGAGGGCACGGTTCCCATTTCCAAGGGCAGGAAGCAGGCAGGCCACACGGAGTGAGGCCCCTACAGCAGACCTTTGTGGGGCCAGGGCAAAGGTGTTATTTTACCTCTTAATCTGTGTCCTGGAAGCAACCTTAGAAGTCATTTTTTCTAAACACTTTATGTTGCAGAAAAAGGATATGAAAGATGCACACAACTAGAGAGTGACTGTGCCAGGTTTTATGCAACTGATTAAAGAAGGTGGTGGGTGGAGGTGCAGGAGGGAAGAGACAAGCAAGGGGGAAGGAGGACGGGACTGAGAGAGAATGTTTCTGCAGGGCAAGGGGCTGTGGGGCCTGCTCATGCCACCTGCACAGGGAAAGCGGCCCCAGCCCTTCCCTGGCTCATTCAGAAAAGCAGCGCTGTCAGAAAGATGAATGACCGACTAGAGAGGATTATGGAGCCAATTTGACACAGGGGAGACCTCACTGGAGGCCAGATCACAGGGGGCAGACTCGAAAGGTCCATCTTCAGTGAAAATAATCTGATGATTGCTAATTATATAGCAGTTAACTTTGCGGAAATGACAGTATAAAGTATTAACATCACTCCCTTCCTTGGGGGAAGGACTTACCACCTCAAGTCAACTGGGGCAGATGGAATAATGAAGACCAAGGAAGGTTGTGGCTGGTGGGACTTAGATTGGAAGAGAAGAAGACAGTCTCAGATGTCACACTGAGAAGCCCAGGGAACCCAAAGAATCAGCAATCTGTTTCTCCAAGACTGAAAGAACAGGGCAGGCAATGGTCTTTGGAGAATGTTTGAAGGCTCCAGGCCATGAGATAGATCTGAGGGCCTCTTAGGGTTTCTCTTAACCTAAAGAGTGTTTGTTGAATGGCTGAATGATTCAGCTACTAGAAGACCGTCAGTGATCCATTCTTCTCATCAAAGCATCACAAGAACCAAAGCCATGACCTGCCACTGGGTTGGCAGCTCCCTTCCAGCTTGGACCTTGCCTGGGCACAGGGGACAGGGGAGTGAGGTGGGGAGTGGGATTCCACAACCTCTCCCCAGCTCTGATACTCCTCTCTACGTGAGGGGTTTGCAGGTAATGACTCTGAGCAACCCTGATACCCGTACAGCCAGAGGATTAATTAACGAGGCTAACATGCTCAGAGATCCCTCAACGAGGGCATTAGCCAAGGGCCAACATTATTAGAGTGATGATGGCTATTAGTATTACGCTATTGTTATTATGTTTGCTCTCTCAACCCTTAAATCACACTCCATCTCGTGATCACTTGCATTTTATGTAATTACAGCTTATATAGGTAACAAATGGCTATTTCTGCAAGCCTGGGAGAGAGCCTTCCGCATACATTAATTTGCTTGATTAGTTTTCTATTTGGTATTCTTTGTTCCCCCAAACACCCCTTTCCGGCCCAGCTTCAACAGAAAATTAATGAGTTTTAACACCTTGCAAAAGTGGGTTGCACCATGGGAATACCTTAAGTGTACTCTGGGTTTTAAATCGACATGTTCAGAGGCTTCCTAAAGGTTACGCAAAGGTTAACAAACAATTAATATGTTGAATCAGTGTGCTAAATCTGTTTACCCAATCTTTGCAATCTAAAGGCCATTAGCCATCAGCCTCCACATTTTAGATTGATCTCTCTCTTTCCTAGCCCGTTCTTACTCTGTCCCCTGGATAATTTGGGTGAAAAAGAAAAAGAAAAAAAATTCTGAATCGAGAGCACTAATATCTCTGGAAAGTTGAGACTTCATCACTACCTGAGGTTCAAAGCTACGGGAGTCCTAATAGACTTGATTTAGTGAGTTGCAAATTTTAAGAAGACAATGCAAGATGAGAGACATTTCTGCCTTTTTAACAATGAGCAAAATGTAAGTTGAGCTTATAAATGGATGCCATGTTGGGCTCATGAGTTACTTCCTCCTTAGCTTACAGGGAGAAGAGGGTAGAGGAGAAGTGTGAGGTAACTCCCACCTTGGGGACTAACAGAAAAGAGGCCTCCAGCCACTTTGTCCTCTAAGGGGGAAACATGGCAGAGAAGGTGGGGCCCAGAATGTCCCTTTCCTTAGGAGACAAGGGGAAGAGGGGAAGTAATAGCCAAATGTAATCCAGGTGGTCCCCCTAGGAGTCTCCTAATTGTACAAAGAAACTCATTGGTTCCCACGTTTGAGGATGCTGTTGTTGATGATGACAATGATAATCACGGCAACGATGAAGACAATGACCTGGATGAGACAGGCAAGACTTATCATTAGCATGAGAAAAGCAACACGCTGTCCATCCCAGCCTGGCCCCTTTAAAAGAATCCGTGCTGCCCACACAATCCACCTCCGGCCTGGGTTCCACAGAAACCATCTCCCATGTTGACTTAGGCCGTCTCTCCTAGGCCTGTTCCCAGCTAAGACCCCTTTTTTGGATGACCATACCTGTACACAGACTGCCGATTTTGGCCCTTGGGGTGCTTTCTTAGATATCATTTGACATTTGCTTTGGGGCTCTGGTCTCTGGTGAGCTGGTGTTTCCAACGATCCCAAAAGAGAAACGGAGGAGAGACCACGGGACAACTGTTCCAGTCAACCAAGATCTAGCAGGCCTCCTAACCCTCTCCTCCATCCTTCTCCCACTCGGGCTGAGGCAAAGGCAGTTTACCAAGTCGGGTAGGAGAAGAACAAGGGAGAAAACAGAGAAGGAGCTGACCACACCCTTGCGTCCATAGGCCAAGCTTAGGGAGGGGAGAATTACGTACAAATTACGTGAGAGTTTGAGATGAGACTGGACTTGACATTTTATTACCTGAGAAAATAAGACTCTTCGTTAATACCTGGGAGTCTCCAAAAAGCAAGAGAAAGAGGGAATGAATCCACAGAGCCAGTGTGCGGGGCCAGTTGGGGAAAGAAGAAATTGCTTGCTTGTTGCACCCTACAAAGCCCAGCTCATTCAATCACCTGCTTGCTCCATGTTTTCCATTTTTAATTTTCAACTTACATAACTTATAGAGAGAGTGAAAAATAAACTCCATTTTTAAAAAAAGAAATAAAAGAGCCTTGCCCTCTAAATTTCAAAGTGTTAAGATTGATGAAAACACATCCTGACAAGAGCCTGGACTGACCACGGGAGGAAGGAGAGGAGGTGGACTCTTGGGACTTGTGAAGTAGGTTCTTTCAAGATTTTATGTCTAAATAAGACCAAATTTCAGCAAAAACAAGTTAAGTAACAAGCTCTGGGTATAGCCACCAGAACCAGGTGCATAGTCGGAGCAGCTGGCATTTTTAGAACATTGAAGTATTCTTCCAGCATAAACACATTCTTTCTTGCAAATTCCTAAGAAGTGCAATGCTCAGCCTGCTCCCAGGTTATACTGGTGGGGGAGACTTCGAGGAGAGGACTGTTTGCAGCCAGGATGAGTTCTTCAGGGAGACCCCAAAAGAACCCAGGTCTTCTGACTGGAAGTCAAGGTTTCTGAGGCCATGTTTCATGTCTAAAGAAAGAAAAGTTTCATTGTTTCAAGAGATGCCCAACTGATGATATGAAGGAAAAAATAGATAAGCTATACTGTGTTCTCTGAATCATTTGGGCCTTTTATGCGTAGATTTTTATCCTTAAAAACAGAGGGGGAGTTAGGTTATGTTTGGGAGGGGTTGACACTGTCAGATCTGGCTTGCCCAGCGGCCAGCTCTTGACGAAGTGTGCATATTGATTGCAGAGGCAGCAGCACTAGGGAAAAGATCTTGTGAAGACAGATCCAAAGCCACTGTCTCTGAGAGGTTGCCAATGCCTAACAATCAGGCACACGTGTAACCCCCAGCTACGGCCCCAAGGAAGAGCAGGCTGGCTCCTGGCTGACTGGAGCCTGGTAAATAGAACACACTCACCGCCTCTCCTGTCCATGAAAGAGATCTCTCTTGCTCACTGCTGACTGGGAGAATGATCTGTGCTCCGTGCCCTTTACTCTCCTCCTGAGCCCCCCAAACCCAGCTCCCCCTGTTTAGGTGCTAACGGTTTAATTTGGCCTCTTTCCATCCTAGATTTTACTCTCAGTTTGGGAGATAAAAGAGGGAGACTTTCTGCAAAGATGGTGCTTCTCATTCATAATAAGTGAAAATGACATTTCAGCCTCTTGCAGCCCAGATTGGAGCAAAGATGGAGGAGGGTTGAGGCTGAGCACTTGCAAGGAGGTGGGGAAAGATGCTGCCACACCTTCACCAAGAAGTGGTTCTGCCACCAGACCCTGCTTGAGGAATAGACTCAGCTTGTCCACGGCAGCATCCTTGACAGAAGGAAGAAGTCCAGGCCCCAGACTGATGGGGAAGCTCTCACCAGACATTGCTGCCCACCAGCACCCCAGCCACTCTTGAGGGAAGCCATGTCCAAGCCTGAGCCTTGGAGCACGTGGATGTGCCTTCTTTATGCTCTTTTTCCAGGTTGGCTGCAACCATGGCAGCCCAGCCTCAGCCCTGTAGACCAAACCAAGGCCTGATAATAGGAACTCAGGTCCCTCTGACTGTGTGGAAAGCTCACGTCAAACGGTGACATCACAGAGAAGTAAACGCCTATCTTATGTAAGCTACTCATTTACCCCTCAGTCTCTTGACTTCTAACCCCAAGCCTGGCTTGTGACACATACACCCCTCAGGCTTATCCACCAAGAATGCTGCAGCTCCCTCCTGCTTCATGGAGCCTCAGAGAGGAAGGGCAGGACAGAGGTCTCTTAGCGGCAGCAACCACAACACAGGGAAGCATTGTCTCTGAGACACAATCCAAGTGAGACCAGAGGCGAAGAATCAAACCCCACACCCCTCTTATTTCTCCTCCTTTCTTAATTATAACCCCATTTGTAAGCCAGCCCTGTCATTCTGTCTCCCTTAATGGCTAGTTTCTATTCTGGGACTTTCTCCACCCTATTATCCTTTGCAATATTCAGGAGTTCAGGCCATGAACGGGTAAGGCTTAGACTGCCCCTTCTCTCTCTTTTTAAATATTTCAGTTGCTCCCAATCCTTATTTTTGCATTTCGATTTCCTGTGGTATGGTACATTTATCTTGGTCACTCAATCAAATTTTCCCCGGCTCTCCTCCCTTATCTGTCCTGCTCCAGGCTGACTGAAAATACCTACATTATCTTTGCAGCCAATATGCCAACTGGAGGGAAATCTACAGATTATCTTGATAGGGAGACGTCTGAGGGAAAACCGGGAAGTGCCTCACTGTGTCAGAGGACAAGGGTGAAGTGCATGACCTCAGTCAGTGACTTTCTTTCAAGGTTAACCACACAGTGCAGGCAGCTTCCAAACGTGTTTATAAGGACTCTCCTCCTCTTTGTTTCAGTTGGGAAACAAATCTTCTACTGAGTCTGTGTCCCCTCATGGAGTGGGTTTACTGATAACTTCCCCCCCCCCTCAACTGGCCGCAGACAGCCTCCACCGCTGAGTACCTGAGCCTCAGACTTCCACTTATGATACAATGTGGATCTGAACCAAATCTCTGAGTAGCAGGCCTTATGAATAACCCTAAGCCCCCACAAGTCTGGTGACAGATGGACTTTGTGTGTTGCTCATGTGATGGGAAAGTGAATGGATGCTCCTCAGCCTGGGTCAGATCAGGCTTAATTTCCACCAAACTGTAACCCCATATTAGTGGGCTGGACAGTGGAAGGGTGGAAGGGTACTGGTCATTGTTAAGCAATCCTGCTGATGGTCAGCCAACCCACATGTATCTGGAACCTACAAACGGCTGTCCTTTGTTTCGGATTCATTGTGTATCATCTAATCGTTTCAGAACCCGCAGATGATTTGGGGGCCCTGCTCCTCAAAGGACACAAGGCCTTCAATCTCAACTCTTGGTCTTTTGTGGCCACCCCTCCCCGTAGGAGCTCGTTCTCTTCCTTTGAGCCCCGTTTGCACCCGCTCGTCCTGGGTTCCACCTCTGTTCAATCCCTGACACATGTTTCAATCATTTCCTTCCACTGCATCTGACGACTCTGGACTTGGAGAATGGGGTAAGAAGCATCTGTTTGGATCCTGCCAAATGGACTCCTTTTAGCAAATCTCCCGTGTGTTATAAGACCTGCAAACCACAGACCTTTTCCAAGGCTTTAACACTTAGAAATTGCATTTATCTTCCTCTAAGAGACACCTGATCAATGAGGCCTAAACAAGATAGAGATTTATATCTCTCTCATGTTAAGAAAGAAAGAAAGAGAGAAAGAAACAGAGAGAAAGAAAGAATCCAGAATAAGGCAGCCCAGAGCTGATCTATTAAGTTGTCGGAAAAGTCATGACGCATTTTTGCAATGAAAAACATAGAAAAAAATACATCATGACTTTTCCGACAGCCCAGTAGTAGCTTCCAGGCCCCTTCCATGCTTCTCACCATCCTCAGCATGTGGTTCCCATCGGCGAGGTGGTTTCATCATGGCTACTGGAGTTCCAGGCATCATGTTTGCACTCCAAGCAGCAGGAACTAGAAATAGCCAAAGAGCTTACACTTACATCTCATTGATCGCACGTAGCTGCAGGGAGACTGGAAACTAGTGTGTCAGCCAGACGTGTTGTCCAGGTTTCGACACTAAGGAAGGAGAGTAGAATGGATATTGAGCAGGCAAATGGGAGGGTCTTCCACAGAGGTCTAGAGAGGAACCGCTGGAATTAGATGCCATAGGTTCAAATCCTTTGCTCAACTAATCCTCAGCCTTGGCAAGTTACCTAATCTCTGTCCTTCCCTGTTCTCATCTATATAACGGGAGTCACCATAGTACTAACCTCATCACCGGCAATACCACTAGTGTTTGATTGTCAGGAAGCTCCAGTGCTCTGGTACATGGTCAGTGTTTGCCAAATGCTGGTTATTGTTATTTCTCTGCCTGTAGTTACATTATTGACACCCTGACTGTTACCCTGCCTGGTATGCACCTTGCCAATCCAACCACAGAAGAAGAATTGGGCATTGAGTCAACTGAGGAAGAGAAGGGTACAGAAAAGTCACAGTGCATGTCTATAATTTCCCACTCCCAGGTTCAAAGGAACTCAAGTTACTTTGGAATGTCCCTTCATTTTCCTCTCTGTCCTCCCACATCAAGGGCCAAGGTAGTCATGCAGAATGACACCTTCCATCCTTTCTACCCAAGTTCAGTATTGAAAATGTCAACCCTGGGCCGGCCGAGTGGCGCATTCATTAAGAGCTGGCTTGGGACACCAGAGGGCCCTGGTTCAGATCCCACATATGAGGGCCAGTGACACTGCCCTCTACAGCTAAGATGCTGAACAACAGCTCGACCTGGCGCTGGGCTGCTGTGAGTCGCGAAAAAAAAAAAGAAAATGTCAACCCTCCCACCTAGCCCCCAAGCCCCTAATTGGGCATAGCCCTGTTCCAGCATCTTGGGGCATCTGCCTGACCCTTGCTCCAAGGAATTTACAGTCTAAGACGAGGGGCAGAAAACTAAAGCCTGCAGGCTAAATCCAGCCTGATGACTGTTTTGATAAATAAAGCTTTATTGGCAAACCGTCACGCTCATTTGCTCACATATAGCTGCCTTTGCACTACAATAGCAGAGTGGAGGAGCCTAAACCACTGCCTATCTGGCCATTCACAGAAAAAGTTTTCCAACCTCTATTCCAGGAGGAGAAAAGGAACATATTTTTTAATATACCAGCAGGTGTACATAATCAAATAGTACTTTGTATGTAAAGGTAAAGACAACGCTGGGAAGAACTTGAAGCCAACAGCTAGCACTGTGTATCTACATGGAGATGAGGAAAAGCGCACTGTGAGGAGGATATGGCCAAAGACAGCATCAGCCTAATCTGTAACATTGTGTTTCTCAAGGAGAATAGACTTGAGTAGTTAAAAACTAATTTTTAACAGGATATATTGATTGCTGGAAAGAGTGTGACATGTTTAACACTTTTATAGATTACTAATAAAGTATAAATTTATATAACCTTTTTGGAAAGCAATTTGGAAAAATATATCAAGACCCTTAAACATGTTCGTGCTCTTAGCCTCATAATTCCACTTCTGGGAATCCATCCTAAGGCTATAAACTAAAGTGTCAAAAATCTTCATGCACAACTATGTCCATTGTAATGTGACTGAGAGTAGCAAAAAGCTAGAGCCATTTAGATAGCTAGTCATATAGTAATTAAAATTATGTTCACAAAAAGTTTATGATTTCAGAAAAATCTAAATGAATGAATAAGGTACAAAGTTCAGTGCAGTTTCATCAAAGCTGTATATAAAAAAATTTAACATTACCACCTGGGCATACCCAAATGTCACAGTAGTTACCTTTGGAGGAGTGGCTTATTCATGTTTCTATTCTTCATACACACACACACACACACACACACACACACACACACACTCACACTCACATATTTACATATATATATTAGAACATGTTGGTTTTATTTTCATAACAAGGAACATGTATATCATCTTAAACTATAAGGGCTTTTGAAAGGTTCATCGTGAAACAAGTGGATCAGCGATTCCACGGGAGCAGAGAGGAAGAGGTAAGAGTTGATCTCCTGGTGTCTGTGGAGCCAGGAAAGCAAAGCAGAGGAAGGAGAGAGATTTACTCTCCACTCTGCCCGACTGAAGCATGCTCTGTATAGGCAGCGGGACCAGTGCCCCTTCTCCTGCCCCTGCCTCTGCTGCTGAGGACCTGATGGACAGAGGTTTCCCTTTCCTCCAGGAGCTGGAGCTGGGCTCATCAGTATCACCTCAGTGGGTGTCAGCAGGGAGCAAGGGAAGTGAGTGTCAGGATGGACAGGAAGCCTGGGGTGGGGGTGAGAGACAGTCCATTCATTTGCCCTCCAGGGACCTCTGAGTCACTGAGATCCCTGCCTTCTGAACATTTTCTTCTGGCTCAGACCCACCACCCAGTTCTGAAACCTCCCTAGTGTTTTGTTTACATTTAGCCGTTACAATATCTGTTTGGGCTTCTCTTCCCTTATCCTAAACAAAACAATACCAAAGCTGGGTCCTCACCCCATGCAGTATTTTAGGAGGTCCCCAAGGGCCCAGGCCTTCTTGAAGGCAGGCAATTAGGCACTAATATGGGAAACTCTTCAGAAAACAGCTTCCAACTGGGTTGCTTCTACAAATCAAAGCCCATCAATTTTGGAAACAGCAAAAACAGTCTTCACTCTGACTTAGCTCCATGACCTTGGGCAAGATACCTACACTTTCTGAACCCCTTTTCCTTCATCTGTAGATTAGATTAGGAGATGACCTTCGAATGAATGTTGTCGTAAATATCAGAAATAATTTTTTTAATGTGCCTCATGCGATGATTGGCACATAGTAGGTGCTCATAAAAAGGTTATTCTCGCTTATCAAATTACATATTCTGGACGCTCTGAAGATATTAGGGGCAGTGCCCTGGAATCAGGCACTAATCTAGAAAGGATGGTTGTCTTGTATCTTTACCAAAGCAAAAAAAAAAAATCACTACTTCTCTTAATAATATCTGATGTACTCAGCCTTCAAGAAGCAACTCAAATCCAGGCCTCCCTCCCACCTGCCCCAGTGCAGCCCTTCCTGACCACACAGGTCTGCAGCACTCCCTCTCTCCCCTGGACCAGAAGAGCAATTACTGTCAGAGCCATTCACCTGGTAATTAATCACATAGGGACCTGTGACATCTCTTCTACTGTGGTTGAAACTGTTACTTACACCGTTCCCTGTACTGCACTTCCCATGTGTTTGCATCTCATCTCTTCAACTAGATTACACGCCCCTAGAGGGGGAGGCTGCTTCCTCTATTTCTGCTCTATTTCTTTCTTCAGTAGGCAATTGATACTTGACGCACATTGGATTTTTGAGTTTCTTTAGGTCTAGCCCACAGAAAGCACAGCTATACTTGGCTGGTGCCAGGCAGAATATTTGTAACTCTAAACACATCAGAACAGCTCTGGGACAGGCTACTTCCAAAGGGGAAATGCAAAGAATCTGCCACAGGAGGGGACTTGCTATGCCCTTCAAAGTGTGGCTTCTCGGATTCTGAGCAGAAGGGGGTGGGGTGGGCAAAACCAGTGCTGCCAAACCAAGGGCTAGATTTGTGTCTGGGGTGATGCCAGGACACTGGTTGCTTCCTGCCACCCACCGCTTCTTCTGGGAGTCCCCGGGAACGGCTGCCTTGGAGAAGCCGGACTTAATCAGTGAGCATGGGGGCAAAGAAGCCACGCAGCCAAGCCAAATCTGGAATCACTTAGCACAGGGTGTATCTGGTACCTTCTCCTCCCTCTCATCTTTGTTCCCTGGTTTGGGTTTGTGGGTCCCACAGAGGGCTAAGGAGTGCGTGCTCCCAGCGGGAGCAGCTGTGTCCCCGCCCTCCCTCAGCGGCCTGGGGCGCCTCTGGTCAGGGCAGGAGCAGTTGCATGCAGCTGACAGCTGCGGTGGCGCCAGGACTCAGGCGCCCACCACCTGGCTTCTTCTTTGATTCTGGCCCTCCTCTGGGCTTGCTGGCTCCTCCCCTGCCACCAGAGCAGCAAATGGCCAGTGGGGTCCTCAGAGAAGGAGCGAAGGAGGGTAGGGAAGGTTTAACAGCACCTGCTCCCTCTCCACCCTTCGTCCTGTGACATTTACTTCAAAGTTACAGGAGGTGCTTCCCTTCCTTTGTGGGATCCCTGCAGACTTGGGACTCAGGTTTTCCCCCGACTGGGAATTCGTATTTCAGCGTTTCTGGTGGTTGGGAATCTCAGAAAGGAACTCGGGAAAGAAAGCTGATATTTGTTGAATGCCTGCCAAGCACCAGATGCACACCATTCCAGGAGCTGGGCTGGACACCGATTAGCTGGACTGGTCCTGTCCCCTCCGCAAATATTTTGACATTAACTGTCCCTAGCGAAGGGCCAGCACCTCTATCCCACCCCTTCACCAGGGTAGAACCTCCATAGAGAGGCTCTTCCTGCTACTGTGATAGCTTTGCAATACGCTCTAACTGGGAATGAGCAGCGGAGGGGGAAAGCCGGGTTGGTTGTGGGCGGTGGGTGAAGGAGTCCTGTTTTCCTCTCCGCATCTCGGCGATCTGGAGCTGTGGCGGGTCGGTTCGCCTCCTGTGACAGGAGAGCGCCCCCTGCTGCCCGAGTATAGCCGGTGTCGCGCAGCCAGACTGGGCGTGCATTAACACGGAGAAGGGCTGTGCCCCAGCAGAGCCATTATCCTGGGAGTGGCACCGCGGGCCTGGCAGGACCCGCTGCGCCGTCAGTCTGGCAAAGGAGGATGCAACCTCGCTGCACTGACATCCGCCTGTGGAGGCCCTAGCCCCTCCCGGGGAGGCAGTCCTCTAGGGCGGCGCGGTTAGGAGCGTGGGATCTGGTTCCAAGCCTGGCTCCACAACGCACGGCCTGCCTGTCCCTGGGCATATGGTTTTAACCACCGAAGCTTCAGTTTCTTCATCATTAAAGTGAGTTCATCAATAGTATGTATATCACAGAGATTGCTGTAAGGAGGTAAGTCATGTAAAGCACATAGCAAGCTTTCAATAATCATAACTATTATTATTATTGATTCAGCTGACACCTCTACAACTAAGGGATAAGAGAATAACTGACAAGATCCCACGGACAAAAGTCAGGGGATTTGTTTTTTTCAAAGCATTTTCATCATTAAATGGATCTGATCCAGTTCCATGGGCATATTTGAGAAAAACAACTTTGCCTAAAGGAGAAATAAATGCCAGAGACATTCACAGAAACATCAACCACAAGCAATTACTAAGCACATTGATCACCGCTCCAAGCTGTGCAATAAAGAAAATGGAGAAGAGTTATGTTTGGGGAGACTCTGGCCTGCATTATCAATTTTTCCCACTTTTCTGGATTATATCCATTAACTACAAACATGCTGAAACATCGCCTATTAAAAAAGACTCCACGTCCCCCTTCACCCCAAATTTCCTTCTTTCCCTATATAGTCAATTTCTGGAAATTTGCTCAGCGACTCCACTTCTCCTCTGTTAGCTCTTTAGCTCTTGAACCCACTCAATCATGGGTTGGTGCCCACCACTCACTCCACTCTACCTGCCCTTGTCATGGGCACCAGTGACCTGCACACAGCTGATCCAGTGGTCCGTTCTCAAGCCTCCTCACTCCACCCATTAGCAACACTGACGTAATTGATGGACCACGCCCTCCTCCTCGGAACACTTTCTTCCTCCCACTCCTCCCTGGCCAGTCCTTCTCAGTCACCTTCGGGGGGATGCTCATCTTCTCAGCCTGTAAATGTCAGGATGTCCTGGGCTCAGTGTCCAGGTCTCTTTATTGACACTTCCTCTCTAGGTGACTTCCACCAGCCCCAGGCTTTAACTGCAATTCACTGAGGCTGCCCGCGTTTATGTCTCTAGCTTTCCGTCTCCCTGAACTCCAGGCTTGCACCTCCAGCAGCCTCTTCACCATCTCCACATGGAGGTCCTTCGGTCATCTATCTGGACATGTCCAATTGGAGCTCTTGATTACCTGTTTCCCACCCACAAAAAGGGCAAATTCATACTTCAGTTGCTCAGGCCCACCACTGTGGTCATCCTCATGGCCTCTCTTTCTTTCACACCCTACATCAGGCCATCAACAAATCCAGTTTTACCTTCAAGATGTACCCAGAATCTGACTGCTTCTTGAATTCTCCACTGCTACCTCCAGTCCAAGCCACTGTCGTCTCCTGGCTAGTCTCCCAGTTTCTACTCATGCTCCCCTGCAGCCATTTCCACATAGCAGCAGATAGAGTCTTTTAGAACAAAAGTTAAGTCATGTAACTCCTTTGCTGAAAAGTCTCCAAAGGCTTCCCTCCTCACTAAGAATAGAATACAGCGGTCTACAAGGCCACACATAATCTTGCCCTATCCCCACGTTTACTTCATTCAGGCCCCACTGGCCTTCTTTCTCTTGCTGGAGGGTGCAGAGCATGATTCTGCCTCAGGGCCTTTGCACTCTCTTCCTGGAATGTTCTGACCCCAAGCTACCACGGATCTCCTTCCCTCACCTCGTTCAGTCTCTACTTGTCTCTGCTCATCTTAGCAGCAAGGCCTTCCCTAACCACTCTATACAAAATAGAAACCTCACTCAACCCCTTCCTCCTTGCCATGATGTATTCATAGCATTTATCAACATTTGACATATAAATGTAACAGTTATTTTCTGTCTTCTCCAACTAGATCCTAAGCTCCATGGAACAAGGACTTTGTTTTGTTCACTGCTATATCCCCACTTTCCAGTACAGTACCCAGCACATAGTAGCTGCTCAGGAAATATGTGTTGATTGCAGGAATAAGTTGGTCCATGCCAGCTATCCCTCCACGTGAGCGGGAAGCAAAAGATTCAAGGCTAACCTCAGCACTGATTTCAGAGACATACTCATGGCTCTGGGCTTTGTCTGTCACCAATAACCCATTAGACAGACCTATATCTAGAACAGGAGCAATAACACCTCAATCTTCTCAGTCTCAAAAATATTGATTATGTAAGCCTTGAAGAATCTGAGAAGATACGGCCTCTTCCATTTCTGAGTTGGACAATTAGATTTCTTTTTTTCTTTCCCATCATAAGAACAGGGGCAACTTTATGAAATAATCCACCCTAGATTTCTCCCTCTACTCTATCATGTCATCAGTCTCTATCATTCATTGTTCTAATGATACATTCAAAGAACATTTAGGGTAATGCTAGCTGGTTTGCCCACTCTGGCTTCAAGCAGAAATTCCTCTCCTTGGCTGTAACTTGATTCTTTCATTTAACTAACTAACGTTTGGCCAGATAGACAACTATTGTATATAAACTCTTAATTACCAATAGTGTGTAAAATACTAAATATAAGTATTTACCAGGTGTAAGAAAATCTAAAGAAACGCTTCTCTGGGGCGGGAGGAGAGAATATAAAAGATGGATGGGTGGGCGAGCTGACAGTGGCTCAACAGTTGGAAAGTTAATGCAATAGTCTAGGCAAGACATGGGTTAGAGCAGTGGTGGATAGTGGGACTGGTGCTGTGGGGTGGATTGGACCTAAGAGAGATTAGAGGAGGAGCAGCAGGGGAGGGAGAGATGCAAGTCGAGGGAGACTTCCAGATTTCAGGCCTAGATGACCGGGCACCCAGATACCCGCACATCATTTGCCATTCCTTCTTATTGTCTCTTCCATACCATCAGGCTCCGGTTCATCTAATTGTCCCCAGGTTATTCACAGACACAATCTATCAGCCTCATCACATACCCTCTCCATGCCTCAGTTTCCTCATCCATAAATGAGGCCAACAATAGTCACTTTCACATGTTTATAGTGAAGAATAAACAGTAAATCTGGGTAAAGTGATTTGGATAGTACCTTTTACATAATATGTCCTCAAGAAATGTTAGCTGTGGCCCTCATCATCATTATTGCTGCCATCGCCATTGTGATCATCATCATGTCCTCGTCCTTATCATGATTATCACCATCATTTATTTCCCAGCCTCCTACCCTGAACCACTGTGCTCCTTTCTAGCCCAAGGAGCTATGTTCTTGGGCCTTCTTCCTCTCTAGGCCTATACTCCATTTTTCTGGCATTTTTCAAGACCCCCGAATTTCTAGCCTAGAGGAAATTTTTTTGCCACTTGAGACTTGAACTCACTCTCCAAGTAAGTCGAATTAAAATGGAGACCCCCCCTCCCTTAACCCCACAGCATCTCCCTTCTTCTGCACCAACAGCTGCTCTCCCCCTCCCATGGGCAGAACTGGGCAGAACGAAACAACATCAGGACAGAAACTCCATCCCCAGGGCGGTCCCCTGCCAACCACCTGACTGGCTCCGGTTGAAACCTGCTTGTTTGTTTTTCCGCTCTCTAAATGCTCACAGATGTCTGTCTGCTTTCCTCTACTGTGTGCCTTCCAAAAGAGGGGGGAAGATCAGATACTTGTAAATATTTTAATCTCTCTTTTCCTTTCTCTCTTGTTATCAAAAGAAGCAGGGGGTGGGTGAAGGGATATTTTTCTCCTCTAGGGGAGTTGAAATTGGCAAAGCCTAAAAACAACTTCACTTCCTATCCTTGAGAGAGAGGAATGGTGAATTAGCTGACCAGGGAACCAGAGTGAGCTCTTAATCCTTCCTGGGTGCTAATCCCATCCATTTCACCAGACTCTGTCTGAGAAGCATTAGAAGGAACCAGAACTAGGGAGTCACCAAAGCAGCCCCAGACTTAAGTGGGGACTGGGCAGGGTCCAGCGTGGGCAGTGATTTCTGAATTGCTGGGGGACCTTTAGATACGAAAATTGCACCCAGGAGGAAAGGGCAGGAATGACCACTGGTGACCTAAGACAAGACTGGGAGAACGAGGACAGACTACAAGCACATGCTGCGGACAAGGCTGCTTTTATACACATTTTAGGAAGAACAGGAAGGCTTGAAACAGGAGGGGATATTGTCACAGGTGTCAGACCTTTAACGTTTCTATCTGAGCAGGAAAATATTTACTCCAGAGGGTGTGGGGCGATGTCACTCAACATTTAAAGACTCAAATCAAGATTCCTGTAGGAGTATAAATTCATGCAAAAATCTTTAAAAAGCAAGTTGGCTAAATGAGTCAAGACATAAAAATATCCATCATCTTTGACTCAGAAATCCCATTTCTGGGGTTGGATCCTAAGGAAATTGCTCCAAGTACAAAAAAAAAAAAAAAAAAAAAAAAAAAAAAAAAAAAAAAAAAATGCAAAAATGGAAACATCCTGTCTGCCCATTTATAGGAGAAGAGGCAGAGAAATCACAAGCATCTTCTGTGGGAACCATCTGGCAGCATGCCTCT
>NW_017731379.1:1711965-1716300 GCF_001890085.2 Hipposideros armiger
ACAATGATGGTGCCAACTTGGGCCAGTGAAGCAACGTCCTCCACAACTAGACTGAAGAACAAAACGACAGCAACTTGTCTGTTCCCCTTCCCCCATTCCCCAGCACTGTTCCCATCCCCCCAATTCCCCAATAAAAAAATCTTTAAAAAAAAATTTTTTTTGATGCTGTTATAGATGATTTTTTTAAAGATTTCAGTTTCCAATTGTTTTTTTGCTGGTATACAGAAATACAATTTATTTTTGTACATAATAGACCTTGTGTCTAGAAACCTTTCTAAACTCACTCATTAGTTCTCATAACTTTCCTTAGGATTTTCTACATAAAAATCATGTCATCTGTGAACAAAGATGGCTTTATTTCTACCTTTCCATCTATATTCATGTTTTTCCTTGTGTTTGTTTGCTTTGTCTTATCACACCTGCTAGAACCTTCAGTACAATGTTGAATAGATGTGGTAAGAGCATTCATCCTTGCCTTTTTCCCATTCTTAGGGAGAAAGTACTCAGTATTTTACTATTAAGTATGATGCTAGTGACAAGTTTTTCCTAAGTGCCTTTTATCAAGTTGAGCAAATTCCCTTCTATTCATAGCTTGCTGATCATATCTATCATAAATGGAAAATTTTTATCAACTACATTTTTCTATTGAGATGACCATGTAGCATTTCTCCTTTACTCTGTTAATAAAGTTAATTACATTAATTGATTTTTAAATATTAAACCAACCATGCATTCCTGGGATAAGCCCCACTAAATCATGATGTATTATCCTTTTTATATATTTCTGGATTTGATTTCTTAATGTTTTGTTAAGAATGTTTGTATCTATGTTCACAAAGGATATTTGTTCTATAGTTGTCTTTCCCTGTAATGTCTTTGTCTTTGTATTGGGCATCAGGTAATGCTATTTTCATAAAGTGAGTTGTGAAGTCGTCTGTATTTTTGAAAAAGCTTTGTATAAGGTTAGTATTATTTCTTCCTTGAAGTTTGATATAATTTACCAATGAAACTGTGTGGGCCTTGAGTTTTCATTATAGGAAGGTTTTTCAAATTATAAATTTAACTTCTTTAATAGAAATTAGGTTATTTGAATTTTTTTTTGGTTCATTTTGGTAATTTGTGTCTTTGGAAAAATTTGTAAACCCGTCTTAAGTTACTGAATTTATTGGCATAAAATTTTTTATCTTATTTCCTTATTATTCTTTTAACATTTGCAGTCTATATAGTGATGCCCTGCTTTCATTTTTTGTATTGGTAAATTTGTGTCTTCTCNTTCATGCAAAAATCTTTAAAAAGCAAGTTGGCTAAATGAGTCAAGACATAAAAATATCCATCATCTTTGACTCAGAAATCCCATTTCTGGGGTTGAAAAAAAAAAAAAAAAAAAAAAAAAAAAAAAAAAAAAAAAGATGTTTGCTATGGTGTTATTTATACTTGCAAAAATGGAAACATCCTGTCTGCCCATTTATAGGAGAAGAGGCAGAGAAATCACAAGCATCTTCTGTGGGAACCATCTGGCAGCATGCCTCTTATGAAAAGCATGTGATAACATGGAAGCGTTTTACAACAAGGTTGAAAATGACAGTGACAGAAATTTGTGTATCCTAGACATTCAACTATCGGCACGAGATGATGGGGACTGTGCATTTTTAAAAAACTAGTGGTATAAAATAGACATAAATGTATTTATGCTTGTGTTTGGGTGACTGAACCATGGCTAGGATTTTTCCCCTTTTTTGTCGTTTTTTTGCATTTTTTACATTTTTCAAGAATTTATTTCCATTTTTTTAAGTGGGAAATAATTATTGGTTTTCAAATTAGAAAATCCATCAAGAGTTTTTGCTTTAACATCTAACTGAAAAGTTTTGCATGAAAGTAAATTTTTTACATGGAGGAATTTTTTTTATTCCATTTATAATCTAACGGTGTTCAAATTCTGCCACTCCAAGCATATTAATGCATCTTTGTTCCCTCAAAATGCCCACTGTCCCTTAGCTTTCACCTCCAAGCAGGGAGGAAACTGGGTGGGATTGTGGCATACACAAAAAGACCCGAAGGAAGTTAAGATAAAATCTTCCACTGGATGACCTTTAATTCCTAAACACCATGTTCTCCTGATCAGTCTTCCAGAAGTACCTGCCTCCTGGGTTCTGGGAGAGCAGCCTGAGGAATGCAGATATGGCAGGATGGCAGAAGTGGAGAAGAAGGAGGCTCTGAATGTGCGAGATCATTCCCTTCAGACCTCTGTGCTGAGTTTAGCCGGCCACACCTGGGCTGGGCTTTCTGTGGTACTACTAAGAAGTTCCCTCCCAGCAGCCCTTGCAAAAAAGGAGAAACACAGTCAGAAAGGACTGGTGCTCACAACCTTGAATCCTAAAGACACCGGAACTGCTGTCAGGGAATCATTAGGTGGGTGTGAGACAGGAAGCTCCAATGGTGCCACCTAAGCCCCTGGTTTGAGTTTCTGTTTCAGAGGGCTGATACCAGCCCCCCCACACCCCACCCCACCCCCGTCAAAGAAGAATCAGCAAGTCACCCAGAACCCCAGGTGAGTGAGCTCCTGGCAGTGAGGATCGTTGTTTAAAGGGCATATTTTTTGCATCTTGCTTGAGATAGCCTGTAAAACTTGCCCCTTAACTATTACTGTTCTGCTTATGAAAATGAAAGGGATTGGTTGATAAATACACAAGGAAACAAACAAACTAAAAGGAGGCCATTGGTAGAAGCCCTTCACTTTGTAAGAGACACCTCTGGTTTAGCAACCTCCAGGTGGCCTGGAGGGTCCTGACTTTCTTCCCACCCACACCCCTCCCATACTGAACACCCATCCCACCTCTGCCCATGTACCTTTTCAGACAATCAAAGAGCTGGATTAAAAAAAAAACTTTTATAAGAAAACATTTCGCAGTATAATAAACCCTATATATCCTTTCCCCAGATTTAATAATTATCAACACGTGGCCAATCTTGTTTCAACTGCATTCCCACCATTTCCTCCTTTCCCATCAATTATTTTGAAGCAAATCCCAAATACTATATTATTTCATCCATAAAGAGTTCAGTATATATATAGAGAGAGAGAGAGATAGATATAGATATAGATATATAGAAGATAAAGACATTTTAAAACCATTGTCACTATACCATACTCAACCTCAAAAAAGTTATTAATTCCTCAATATCATCAAATATCTAGGCAGCATTTAACTTTCCCTGATCATCTCATACATTTTTTTTGTTTGTTTATTTGAATCAGGATCCAAATAAAATCCTTACAATTGTGATAGATTACCATGTCTCAAGACAAAGAACTAATAAATTCTAAACTCTGAAACCACAAAATCCAAATTTAGGGAAGGTAGCAGAATGGCAGCCCTAACAGATACCAGTCATTAAAGCCAAGCATTCATTCATTGACTCATGCAACAGATATTTATCAAGGACCTCCGGTGCACCAGGCCTGTGTGCTACATTGGGCTGTGATCATTCCTAGAGTCTGTACCATAAAGGCAGTCTGGTGAGGAGGGCAGACATTGATCAAATGATCACACAAGTAAATGTGACATTTAAAAGGTTGAGAAATGCTATGAAGAAAGGTGCGACAAGCATCAATAACACAAAATTTACAGAACTTTAAAGAACACAATTAGGATACACAGGTTGAAGTGCTGGGGAATCAGATTTTGGCACAGTAAAGGGAGGAATTCAAAACTTACTGAGCATGAAAAGAAGCAGGAACATATGATCCATAATGAAGAGAAAAATCAAGCGAGCACCAGAAACAGATCCAGAAATGACACAGATGCTAGAATTAGTAAGCAGGGTGTTAAAATAGCTATTACTCTATAAGTTCAAGAAGGTAGAGGAAAATGTGATCATGCTAAAGATAGATATGGAAAATATAAAAAAAGACTCAACTCAAACTTCTAGAGATGAAAAATACATCTGAAGTAAAAAATACTCTGGGCGGGATTACTACAGAAGAAATGATTAATGAACTTGAGATATCGCAGTAAAAACAATCCAAAGTGAAACACAGAGGGGGAAAACAAAAAACAAAAAACAAAAGAGCAAAACTTGGAGTTAAGAGGGTATCAGTGAGCTGTGACACATCAAGCATATGTGTAACTGGAATCCAAGGAGAGGGAAGAGAGGGAGGAACAAAATTTGAAGAAATTATGGCCAAAATTTTCCCAAATTTGGTGAAAATAATAAACCCACAGGTTCAAGAAGCTCTATGAGGGGGCCGGCCGAGTGGCTCAGTTGGTTAAGAGCTCGCTCAAGAGTTTGAGCTCTGAGCAACAGCAGTTCGAGTCCCCGCCCGAGCTGAGCTGC
>NW_017731379.1:1719961-1723913 GCF_001890085.2 Hipposideros armiger
ATATGCTATAACCTTCTATACCTTTCTTTTTGATCATCTAAATGTACAAACCATTTTCCATTATGTCTCCCCCTCCCTCTCACATGCTTTAACATTGCTCTTGCTACTTAACATTATATCATCGTATCATGGGGATTCCTCCAGGTCAACATATATGGATCAATTCATTCTTTAATACCTCCATAATACTCTGTTCTATAATATTCTTTAATAGTATAATTTAGTTAGCATTCCCCTATTGATGGGCAATTGTGATTAGATTCAGCTTTTGCTACTATAATTGGGGTCAATCTTGTAAATATATATACATATATCTTATTGTGTATATATATATACATATATATTATATATCTTATTGTGTATATATTATACATGTGTGTATACTGATGTTATTATTTCTATAGGATGCATTTTCAAAATTGGAATCAAAGAATGTGCTCATTTTTACTTCTAACAGCCACCTTGAGATTACTTTCCCAAAAAGGTTTAGTAATTCACATGCCTATTAGCAACATAGGACAGTCTCTGTTTACCCACACACTTGACAACATTGGATATTATCAGTCTTTAATTTTTGCCAATCTGATTAATGGAAATAGTATTAATTGTTGTTTGATTTTTCATTTCCCTAACTACAAGTAGAGTTGAGTGTCTTTTCACATGTTTATCAGCCATTTCATATTCTCTCATCTGTAAAATGTTTGCTCATATCCTTTTGTCCATTTTTTTTTTAAGATTTGTCTTTTCCTTATCAGGTTATATGTTAAGGATAATATTTATTGTTTGTCATAGGTATTATCGTTAGTCTTTTTTACTTAGTGGGACTTGGTCATTTTTATCCCTTCCCTATCAGTTTCACTTGTGAATGTCAGTTTCACCATTTTTTTCCAAGTTCATGGGCAAAGGTTGTGGGACTAGGAAAAAGCACCAGTGATTATAGAACAGAGAGGAGATTCAGATGAGCAGAGCAGTGAGTTTGTGCTGGGCGGCTGGGAAAACAAAGTTGGGCAGCATTTAGCATCTATAATACTCTTATATCTGGTAGAGAGAGAGTTAGTAGCTTTTCTAGAACCCATTCAATCTCTTTCTTCTGCTTTAAATGTTCCTCTTCCTCCTTGGAATAGCATCCTTCTCCCTCATCCCTTTATCTAGCTCACGCCTACTCATCCCTCAAAACTTAGCTCGAACATCACCTCCTATGAAAGTCCTCCTTGATTCACCCACAAGATGACCTAGAAGCCCCTCCTATGTACAATTCTAGTCTAGCTCTTGTTATAGCCTATCATAACCCACTGGTTTGCCTATCAGTCTCCCCGCTCTAGCTGAGTGCTCCTTTAGAGTAGGACTCCCTTTGGGGCACGTGTCCATTCCCAGGGTCTAACACTCTTGCCAATTCTCCATTTGTTCAAAGAATGGCTGGAAGAATTTAGAAAACTTTTCTTTGGCACCACTGTGCCAGGCGTTACGGGAGTGACAGGAGATGTATAACACATGATCCCTGATATCAGAGTGATTAAAAACTAGCTGAGACATAAGAACACACTAAAATTGAGACAATAGCACATGAGAGCAACTAGTTAGTGCACTTAAGTAGAATATTATATAATTGAGAATAGAAGCCCCGGGTAATGGGGGGACAGGGAAGAGTCATGGAGGACCTGGGACTTGATCTAGATTGTTTGATGGGTCGGTGGGATTTGGGCAGGGAGTAAGAAGAAACAAGGGCAACCAGGTAGGGACAGCAATAGGCAAAGGTGTGGGACTGGAAAAGAGCATATGGTATTTATGAAACAGCAGAGAGGCTAAAGTGACCAGAACAAAAATAGTTTGTGCTGGAAGGAGGAGGAAAATCAAGTGGGACAGCATCTAGCTTCCCAGCAAGGAATGTCTGGATTATTATGAATATGCAAGCTGCATCCCCAGATCTGGCTGGCTAATTATGGTACTTCGTCATGTACTCTAAAGATGTGTTCACATATCTGTCTCACTAAATTGTAAGCTCCTGGTCTGGAGTATGGTTCGCAGAGTAATGTCCACACCACCACCAAAAGATGTCCATAGCCTAATCCCCCGAACCTGTGAATATGTTGCATCACGTGGCAAAGGGGAATTAAGGTCGCTAATCAACTGATCTTAAAACAGGAACATTATCCTGCATTACCTTGGTGGGCCCAATGTCAACACATGGGTTCCTAAGAGAGGAACAGAGAGGCAGAAGAGAATCAGAGGGAGCGGTGACTATGGAAGTAGGTCAGAGGGAGGCAATGTGAGAAGGATTCAGATCACCATTGCTAGCTTTGAGGACGGAGGAAGGAAGCAATGAGCCAAGGACTGCGGGCAGGCTCTAGACACTGGAAAAGGCAAGGAAACAGTTTCTCCCCTAGTTTCTAGACAGGAACAAATCAACATATCTGCTGATATACTGATTTTAGCCCAGTTAGACCCGTTCCAGAATTCCAACCTCCAGAACTATAAGATAATAAATATGTATTGTTTAAGCCACTAAGTTGGAGATAATTTGTTACAGCACAATAGGAAACTAACATAAGAGGGACCATGTTTATACATGCACATAACATAACTCCATCTATTTGAAGTGCTCAGTAAATGCTTACTTAGTAAAATTGCATAAAGAATTCCTCTTGACCCAACACCCCTCCCAGAAAACACAAAGCGAACTCTATTAACATCCAAGGGCTCAGAGCCACGTACTCTTAAGTCAGTTTGCTCTCAGCACAGGTTTTGTTTTTGCTAGGATAGATAACACCAGAGCAAACATCTTTCTTGTTTTTGAAACAATTTGCTTATCCCTAAGCAGAATTCCTGGGTCAGAGCTGATGGCCATTTTTTTATGGTTGTTGGCTCATTTAGCCAACTTACTTTCCAGAGAGTTAGAGCTAATTTACGCGCCCAGTGAGCCCAGCAGGCCCTCACCTACGGCCCCCCCTCCTTGCACCTTAAACTTTTTCCTGCTCTGATATCAACTATATAAGTTCTGGCCCCTGAGACTCAATGGGGCCTCCCACAGTAAGCAGGGATCCTGACCATTTTGCTATGGTGGCAAGTCGTGAGGAAAGTTCCTTAGGGTAATGCTGGTCGAGGAGGAAGGAACCTGACACATTCCTAGTTTATTTTTAGTCAGCAATTACAATGAGAGCTTTTTTTTAAAAAAAAAACAGTTACAAGAAATGATCTGCCTATGTTCAGGAAGCTGGTAATTTTCCAGTGTCCCCAAATAGGTAGCCTGGGAATTATAGCGGGCCTGACCCAGAGGGAAAAGCTGGTTGATTTAAAGGTCTGGGTTCTTTTTATTTTCCTTTTTGCAATATAGTGGCTGTTGTTTTTGGTTTTGTGTTGGTTTTTAACGAGCCTTTTGTTGATTCTGCTACGAAGAGCATCGTGGCAGCAAGAACAAGGTTATTTATTTTTGCACCTGCTTCCAGCCCACAGGTCAGAGACAGATCTGCAGGCCATATCCTCCCTTAGGAATGACTATCTTCCACTTCGAGGGAAGCAAAAAACCATGTGACAACTTTGCTGTCTCTGCCTCCTCACTCACAAAAGTCTTACTGGGCTTGAATGGGAGGAATATTGTTCAAGCAGGGGAGGTGACGAGGTAGGGGTGGGGCTAACAGGGCCTCCCGAAGAGTTTGGAATCAGAGGCTCCCGGGAAAGTGGGCCATTTCTGCCTCAGGCCCTCTATGTGGGCAGGTGCTGTTCCCGCCCTTTTTCCTCTTCTCCCTCTTCCCTTTTCCCCCACCCAGCCCCTATCATGGATGTGTCCCTGTGAAATAGGGCCATGCAAAATGGCCTTACTGCACCCAGAGGCTCAGCCTGGGACTCTGTTAGGCGCAAAGGCACCTTGTTTTTGGCTGCACAAGAATGGGAAAAGCCCTTGGAGATCTTCATTGTAATCCCGGCTCCTCCCCAGACGTCACTCATGACTTCGGGT
>NW_017731379.1:1730153-1733254 GCF_001890085.2 Hipposideros armiger
GCGGCTGCTCAGCTCGGGCTGGACTCGAACCGCTGTTGCTCAGAGCTCAAACTCTTGAGCGAGCTCTTAACCAACTGAGCCATTCGGCCGGCCCTATTCATTATTTTTTAAATGTCTTTTGTTTCCATTAATTTTCTCTACCATTTGTTTTCTATTGCATTTATTTCTGCATTCATCTTTATAATTTCTTCCTTCTACTTATTTTGAGTTTATTTATTATAGCTTTTATTTTTCTTCTTCTTAAAGTGGAGGCTTAAGTTATTCATTTTAAACCTTTCTTATTTTCTATACAAGCTATATTTTAGTTATATCCCAAATATTCTGACATGCTGCTTTCATCATCACCCACTTCAAAATAGTTGTGATTTCTTCTTTGACCCAAGGATTATCTAATTGTTGTTTAATTATTAAATATTGGGGAGATATTTTGGATTCCTCCTTATTATTAAAATCTAATTTCATCGTGGTCTGAGAACATACTCTATATTGTGTCAGTCTCTTCAAAGTCACTGATTCTTGTTTTATTGCCCAGTATATGGTCTGTTTTGGTGAAGATCCCTGTGCGCTTGAAAAGATCATCAATTCGGCCGTTGTTCAGGATAGTATTCTACAAATACCAATTAGGTTGTCAATTGGTTGACAGTGTTGTTCAAGTTTCTAGAGCTTAACTGATTTTCTGTCTATTTTTTCTATCAATTACTGATCGTTGCTGATTATCAGTTCTGTAAGTTTTAGGTTCATGTATTTTGAAACTTTGTTGCTAAATGCATTCAGATTTAGAATTGTTAATGTCTTCTGCTTTTAAGCTGTGTTTTCTCCATACAGCTGAAGCAAAAAAAAGTTTAAAATACCTGATTGCATTTTTCTCATAAATTCAGGTTTCTAAATAGTAATAGAGATGAGCAAAAACAGAGATTAAAAAAAAAACACAATCCCGCCTCTAGAGAGATAAGCAGCATCACCATTTTAGAACATCTTTAGTTTTTCCATGAATATTGTAACATCCTTCTATAAGCAAGTAATCATGAACATTTTTCGGTCATTATTATTATTCAACGTTATTTTTAGTGGCCATATAATATTCCATAATGAAATTAACTTCACATTATACTTACATTTATCGCTTTAATTTCAATATTATAGATATCCATTCATTGGAATCTCCTTTTCAACTTTTTCCCCCTTTGTTCTATTACCTTTCCTCTTAGTTTAAGGTAATCTACAGATTTACTTGGATGAGCTCCATCTGCCTCTAAGATGTAGATATAAATGTTTCACAATACAGGAGCCCTGTGGTCTACTCCTAGAGTTATTTCCAACCAATAGTCATTCATGCCACACTCTTCTGAAATGTGTGTTCAACCAACTCTGCATCCACCTAAGTGAACTATCTCCTCCAACGCCATTAAATACCTTGCTGTGGGAAGCTAATTAATTTCACCAATTTTTTGTTAACAGTCCTGATAGAGCTGCTTGTATACCATACTTGGCATCTGTAAAGGGCTCCACTGAAACCCCTCCTAGATACCCTTGGATCCCTTTCATCAGCTCCATATGCCCACTGCCCACTGTGAGTACCTGGCTGCTGACAGTTTGCACTGGTGACTTTCAGAACATTGACCTAGGATAACAATGCTGTTTCACTCTGGGAATTTTACACTTTCCCCTGGGCAGCCTATAGACCAGAAATGACTGGGTTGAGAACACAAGAGCCCAACAACTCTGATTCAAGGTGGTAAGCTCTGAAGTGTAATTTATGCCCCAGAACTCCCCACCAGGTCAGGCTGAGTGTGGGACTCTGACTTTCCCTCAGTTTCACCCCGTGCCCCATCCGGCTCTCCCATTCCCCTACAGATTTCTTCTGAGAGAGTTCCTTTGTAAGTCACGTGCACCTGAATCCTTGGCCCAGTCTCTTCTTTTGGTAGAACCCCACTTAAGACAGCATTCAAATACCACTTAAAGCGTTATTCAAGGTAGATTGCTCCCCAACTCTCGCCCACATTGCTATCCTCCACCTTTCAAACCCCAAAATGCTGGTGTGCCAAACTTTGAACCACTTGACAGCTGAACATCTATGCTTGTACTAAAAGGAAAATAGGGGGTTTTAGTCACCTTACAAAAGAATTCACAACAGGGCTCTCAACTGAGGGAACTCCACTTGTGCTGTTTAAAATCAAATTGCAAAATTTTACTCAAAAAAATCGACCTGGAGCAACTTTTCCAGAAATAACACATCCTATATAAAGCAGTGCCCCATATAGCAACCCAATAGTCGAGGCTTTGAAATCCCTCTCTGTGAAAGTGGCTTTCTCCTGGGGCCTCCTGGTAAGTTTCTGACTCTTTTCCTCAGCCCCCTCAGTCATACCCTGAGGGGAGTTGCCATGGTGACTGTGGGATGGTGACCTCTGGAGTAGCTCAGGCTCAGAAGAAAGGGTTTCCACCAGCCAAGGCTAAGAAGCAGGGAGCTAAGATGCAAATGGCATTCTCCTCGGTCAATCGGGCAGGTATTTAACTAGTTGAGCCTTGGAGATGTGCAGAAGGTGCTCAAACAACTGCAGACGCCACTGGGAAGCTGATGCTAGGCTCACCCTGCTATTCATGAGTAAAAACATTAACAATACACTTTACCCTGAGCCTGGTTCAGACAGATTCGTGCACCCAAAGAAAGGCCTTCCCCCAGGGAGGCCAGTTGGGACTGAATGGCTCTAATTAATTTATTATTAGAGTTCACTGATATAAAGACAGGGTCACTACATATGTAAATGATGCTGTTTTTATCCCAGGATCTGAAAGTACTTAACCAAGGAAATGAAAGCTATCTCACGTTTGTTTAATTAGCTCATTTGAATAGAAGAGAAGCCAGAGAGGGACAAATAGGCCTGAACTCAGAAACTCACCCACAGGGATCATTCCTCACCCCCCTTAACACGGAGACCCTGCTGAACTCTTTCCCCAGTACTTTTTTTAAAAAAATGTTAACATTTGCAAGTACAAAAATAGTTTGTGCTCATTGTAACAAGCCAAACAATACAGAATTTTTCAGTTACTGTCTCCCCTCCAACTCCAGTCAATTGAGTAATCAATGTTTAACATCCCTAACT
>NW_017731379.1:1737109-1749444 GCF_001890085.2 Hipposideros armiger
TCACTGAGGTGGCAGCTGAAACGGCTGACAGAGCGAAGCCTGACCCACTCAGGGCCTGGGCCTTCCACGGGGCCTGCTTTCCCGCTGCCTCCCACCCACAGCCCGACAGCACAGGGCCAACCCCCAGCGTCCCAAGGGGGCCCCAGGCGGCTTTCCAGCCCGTGAATTTCCTTTGGCACTTCGAGGCTCCCCCAGGAGGATTCTTGAGGCCACAGCAGGAAACGAGGAACATATTTTTAAATCAGAAGGGGAAGCAACGTCTTTGTGTCAGATGAGTGGTCTGGATCCAGGACTGAGAGGCTGTGGCGCATGTCTCCTCACAGACAGCAGGTGCTCGTCTAGATGTGGTTATGGCAACAAAATAAATGATGGATAATTGCTTTTGTGACAACTTGCCAATTAAATTAGACTCAGCAGAATAACATAATGACAATTTGTTATGCTCCGGTGGGCACTAACATACCAATCATAATTAAATGCTATGACTGAAATAGAATACGGCTTGACGCAGGAATATATAACCCCAATTCCCTCTCCGGGAAACATTATAGGTTGAGGCTTGATTTTAATTTCGGGAAGATAATGGCATTAGTGCGTATGTGAGTGGGTTTGTGGAGAGGCCTGTGGTGAGGGGAGATGGGCCTGCGTGGGAAGACTAGGCCTGTGAGGAGACGCCCTGGGGGCTGAACGCCAAGGTCACGGGGAAGAGCTGAGGAGCCTCTGGTTGTGAAGACAGTGCTTCGTGGGCTGTGCCTGGTCCCGTCAGCCCAGCGGGGGAGGGAAAGGAGGACACCTTGGTCATGGCTTCTGCAGTAACAGGGCCTTTGCTGTGGAATCTCCAAGGTCCCCACACCAGAATGTTCCAGGGGCACGACCTGGAAAGAGAAGCCTGAACTCACGCTTCATGATCCAGGGGCGTTATAAGCCTACTTCGTGCCAGGCATGTATGTACTTGGTCCTCTTCAATCATAAGGCGTTTTCTCCTTACAACCCTTCGCTAGAGTGAGGAACCAGCCTCAGAGATAAGGAACCTATTATAAATCACAGTCCATTCAGACCCAGATGGTCTGCCTTCGAAGCCCCCCTTCTCTAAGTGTCCACCATGCTCTTCTCCCCACACACTTGCTGGCTGCATGAGGCAGCTATGTCAATAAACACGCGGGAAGGAAACACGGGGAGAAGCATAGAAGCAGGCACAATGAAGGTGAAATGTCTGCCCAGTCCACATCCACTCTCCTGGTCACAGCCGATTGGGCCAGGAGGGAACAGCTGAACCAACGTAGGCCAATCGGATTCTCCCTCTGGGAACTTTGCAAGTGGGCTACTTCATTTCCATAAAATGGTCATAAACATACACATCTGTCTCAGTCCATTTGCGCTGTTATAACAGAATACAATAGATTGGCTGACTTATAAACAATAAAAGTTTATTTCTCACAGTTCTGGAGGCTGGGAAGTCCAAGATCAACATGCCATTAGATTCAGTGTCTGGTGAGACCCGCCTCCTGGTTCATAGACATGGTCTTCTTGATCTTCTGCCTCACATGGCAAAAGGGCAAGGGAGCTTTCTGGGGTCTCTTTTCTAAGAGCACTCCACCCTCATGATCTAATCACCTCCCAAAGGTCCCACATCCTAATACCATCACATTGGGGATTTGGATTTTAATAAATGAATTTTGGGGGGGGACACAAACCTTCAGGCCATAGCAATATCAATTTTATTATAATATTAAATAAATTATAATAGATGCAGCATATAAAGGTGACAAGTCAACTATTAAAAATTTGACCTAAACTGGATATTCTGATGATAATAATAAGTATGAATTATATATTAAGGTTTTAATATCTTTGTTGATGTATTAATCCCAAACCACTCCATAAAATATCAGAGGTGGCTTTTTTAAAATCAAGTAACTTTTTTTTTTTTAAAGTTTGGAAGGGGGTTCTGCAGAAATAGAAAGGATGATTGAGATGTCTCTCTGTGTCTCTTAAAAGCTTTACTAAGCTTTTTTTAAATGTAATAATGCAAACACAAATCATATAATACTGAAATGTTTAAAATAAAAATCCACCCTCATCAATCCCACTCCCCAACTATGACCACTGACATTAACTTAGTGTATATCCTTTGAGCCTTTCTTCCCTGCCTGCACCATCCTTTGAATGTGAACATGGACCCGATGTATTTATGGATATGATGATAAGATATTTGGGACTTGCTTCAAATAATCCATAGGTGGGGGAGGTAAATGAATGGGATGGGAAAAGAATAGCCAAGAGTCAAAAATTGTTGCAACCAGGTGATGAGACTATAGCTAGGGCTTTATCACACTATACTCTACTTTTCATGTGATTGAAATTTTCTACTATAATAGCTTGAATTTTTAAATATTGTTTTTCTTTTTTTAATGTTTAAAAAATGGAATCATGGTTTATGTAATAGTCTTCAATTTGCTTGTTTCTTTAACAGCTTGTTGGGGATATTGTTCCAAGTCTGTGCCACATAGCTCAGCCCTATTCTTTCTGATAGGTTTCCATTATAAGGATATTCCACAAGTTTTCCAAACTCGCTTACATTAATGGATTATTTGCAGTATTTTTCTATAACAAATACTGCTCAGTAAACACACTTAAGCAGACATCTGTTTTCTCCTGAAGGAGGGGGTGTCTGTATAGATTCCTAAAAGTATCATTTCTGGGTCAAAAGGAAAATGTGCTTTAAATTTGACTGATATTGCCAAATTCTTCAAAAATGTTATAGCAAGTTTCAGTTTCAACGGTACATGTCTTTTTATCTGTATCCTTTCAAACACTCAGTACAAACAACCTTGTTAACTTTTGCTAATTTTGACAGGGAAAACACATCTCATTGTGTTTTGATTTATGTTGTCTTAATTGTTGCCGAGGTTGTGCATCTTTCCATGCTTTGCATCCACATGTGTTTCTTCTTCAGTGAATTGCCAGTTCATCATCCTCGCTCTTTTGTCCATGGTATTTCTCTTTCTTACTGATTTTCCACAGGTCTTTGTAGGTTATAGATGTTAACCTCTGTCTAGTATATAGGTTTAAGACATTTTCTTCTATTCTTTAACTTTCACTTATGGTATCTCCCACTGTACAGAAGTTGTTGCCATTGTTTGTTTTATGTAGTCATAACTTTCCCTGCTGTCTTCTGGGTTTCATGTCATGTTCAAAAAGGGCCCTATCTTTTCTTCTAATACTTACATAGTTTTAACTTTTATTTTTAGATTTTTAATCCATTTGGGATTTATTTGGGATACGGTAACAAAGAGAGTTAAATCTGAATTTCCCCCTAAAATTCACAAACTATTCTCAACAGTTTATCTATCCTCTTATTCACTGATGTGAAATGTTACATTTGCCATATACAGTAAGTGCGCACTTAACATCGTCAATAGGTTCTGCAACTTTAAGTAAAACAACATACGAGGTGTGACAATTACATTCATGAACTCATCCTAGAAAAAGTGCTACCTACCTCATTGCTGAATATCACTACAGTCACCTTTGAAGTACTCCCCTTAGGAAGCTATGCATTGACACCAATGCCTAGTCCACCTTTCAAAGCAATTTTGGAACTTTTTCTGGAATGGCCATCAGAGCTGTCATTGTATTACCCTTGATGTCCTGAATGTCATCAAAATGTCTTCCTTTCAATATTCCCTTTATATTTAGGTAAAGAAAGAAGTCATTGGGGGCCAGATCAGGTGAGTAGGGAGGGTGTTCCTATACAGTTATTTATTTACTGACTAAAAACTCCCTCCCAGACAGTGCTGTGTGAGCTGGTGCATTGTCATGATGCAAGAGCCATGAATTGTTGGTGAAAAGATCAGGTCATATAACTTTTTCATGCAGTCTTTTCAGCACTTCCAAATAGTGCTGAACTTGTTTAACTTAAACTTGGTTAACTATTTGTCCAGTTGGTACAAATTCATAATGCATAATCTCTCTGATATTAAAAAAGGTTAGCAACATCATTGCAACAAGTTCGCAAACTTAATTGTCAGACCTTGTACAATGAAACCAATTTTACCATAAGATAATTGATATAAATAAGAGTTAAGTTCCTCCAACATCTCATTAATGTTATAATGGAACCACATTGTACAAAATGACGTTATTCAAAGACCTGCTGTACTTAATGTCTATACATACACAGGCTTGTTTTCTAGACTCTCTGTGCTGTATGACCTGGCAGGCTCGACAGTACTAGATGTATGTATAGTAGAAAAAGACACAACATGGAATTTCTGGCAAGCCCCAGGAAGAGAATAATATTGCCGATCCCTACGGTTCTGAAACAAGACATGACATCTACAGGAAAAACTACACACCAATTAAAAAGCAGCTCCAAATGCGGCAGAACCTTGGTACAAATGAAGTGACACCAAGTGACCAGGCAACCAGAGCTGCCCATCATGAGCTGATTTTTGTTGGATCTATCCAAAGGGCAGGCAGGTCCAGCAGAGATCCACCATAAGACGGAAGTGGCACATTCAGGATCAGCATGAGTAAGCTGCAGAAACAGGGAGCCCAGACTCCCATGCCACACACCAGTGTTACCCTGGCCCCTCTCCTCAGCTCACCCATGGCTGCATGAGGGGTCCCTTGTAGCCATCTGACAGAAGAGAAAAAATTTCGAGCCAAGTTCATAGACAGGTCAGCTCAGTACATGTCAGTGTGAGCCACAGCTGCTGGTACTCCGTGGAGGCAGGAAAGAATATGTTTGGCACCCACTGGGGCATTTCTTGATGTTTTCATACCCAGTTTCAATGATAAATGGACAGTACAGCATCCAAGGCTTGAAAAGAACATGGTGGCTGAAAGGTCCGAACCCTCAGGAATGAGAGTCTGAGTCATCCCACCAAACAAGCCACTTAGACCAGCAGAGATGCTAGCCAACGGTAAAAAGAATCTAGTACAGGTGGAAAAGCGGCATATTGAGTATCAGAGTCTTGAGATCAAATGAGTATCAGGGGCTGTAGTTTGTTCCACTAACCCTTCTTTTGTCAGTTTCCCTAGGAAACAATCTACAATCCTAGAGAAGCCATTAGAGATGAGGCAAACTTACAATGAGAAGCAAGTGAATCAGAGCAGCTCAGAGGATGGTCTCTCATGGATACTATCCCCTGAGATCCCACTCTTTGGGGCCACCCACCCATCCCACAGCTGCTGAGAATACCAGCTGTTGATAGTTCAGAGCTTCATCCCTCACTGGAAATTGCTTTTACCCAAGATACATCCTCTCCCAGGAACAGCCCTGGCCAATGATTGGTTGATGAGGGGATGCAAAGGCCCAGCCCCCTCACCTTGGACCAACTCTGAAGGGCCATCCCACTTGCAGAGCTCCCGGTACAATTAGCTGAGGTCTCCATGGCAACCAAGTTGGGAGACATCTTCTCCCTCTGCTTTGTCCTGAATTCCTTGCCTCCTTACAGATATATCTCCCCAAAATTCCCCTAATTAAAGTTTTGCATGCAGCTCTCCATCTCAGAGTCTACTGCCAGGGGCCCCAACCTAAGGTATCCCCCAAGCTCAGGCCAAGATATTGAGACACTCAAATGACGCTGGCTCAAGGAACCACCAACAGTTGCACAGCGACCTACTGATCAATAGTTAAGCCTTTGATCGATCTTCAGGTTGGTTGTTTCCAACTTGTCCCCTCTCAGCAAGGATCAAGGAAATCACCCAAAGAAAGAGGAATGCAGCCTAAATCATGCTTCATTTGTGACTTCCACTCATGTGCCCTTTTTCCTCACTTAAAATCATATCATTTGGGAAGTTTTTAAATAATAATTGTAAAACCTTTAGCAAGACAAGGACAAATCCAGGGACCTCTCCTAGGGAACATGAATAAGCTTATCCTTCAGAAGCGAAAGGAAGGGAGATTAGCATTTATGATGTCTACAGTGTTCAGTGTTATACAGGAATATTTTTAGTAAATGATAGAGAAAAATGTAGAAAACAGGCTGATTGATTGACAGATGCTGCAATTTTTAATCTGGACATCTTTAATAAATCCTGCAATGTAGGATTATCAATCTTATCTCACCTGAATTTCTACCCTTCACAAGGAAATGGCCTTGATTTTAGAAGGCCAGAAAATGTAGGTTCTTTATCAAAAGACTCGCTGTAAATAGCCAAGTCCCAGCTGCCCTGAGTCAGTCTCAGGAGCCCAGGAGCTGAGTCTCATCAACTTTTCATGGTAAGAGAGTTTTTCTGACTAGTCACACACAGGGAATCAATCTCTTTACATAAAGCCTTCCTGGAGTTAACTGCAAGCAAAATGCAAATGCCCACTTCACCTGTATGCTGTAATGCTGTTCCAAGAAGCTAAAGTCACAATGGCAAGTTTCACACGTTGGCCCAATACAGAGCTCTTTCCATCCAGGCTCTCTTTTGATTCTGACAACCCCTTTGAAGCAGGGGCAATGATATTCTTATCCCCATTTTGCAGATGAGCAAACAGAAGCTCTGAGAAGTTATGTAATTTGCCCAAGATTACAAAATCTGTGTCAGAGCTGGAACCACAAGCTAGTCTATCTAAAGGAGAGCCTGTGTTTTTAACTATGATGTTATACTCCAGTATCCTAAGGATTTTTAGCAATGTTGTCTATACATCATACCATCATAGCCACTTAGATTTCAGATTTTAACACTTATGTACCAAAGTTAATATTACATAGAGGGTGCCAAAAATATGTATGCACATTTTAAGAAATGAAAACTGTATTAAAATTGTAATACTCAAAATATACCAATAACAAAAGATGAATACAAGTCACGTTTGACTTCTGCAATTACAAGAGGTGTTCCAAGTGGTCACCATCACCGTCCAGACACTTCTGATTACGGCGAACTACTGCTTGAGCAGCGCTGACCAAAATGTCCACCTGTATACATTTTTTTGGCACCCCTGGTCTTTTCTATGACAATTTAAAAATGTGAGGTTGTATGCCCACCCCCTCCTTTGCAGGATAGTGGTGTGGTATATTGCCTGTTGTCTATTTTCAAGATTTTTCAGTCAATTTGTCTAACGGTATTTCTTACTTTCATACTAATAATAAAATTCAAATTATAATTTGTTCAAGTCACAAACAAAAGCCAGAAGGAAGTTCTATGTTCGACATGCTTTGTTGAAAATAAACATATTGAGGGCAGGACAATGTCTTTTCTAGTTTGCCTAATACCAAACCAAGTGAAATTTCCATGTGGACTTCTGCCCAGAATTTCTTTCTTCTTTGAGGGACAGGCAGGTGGAGTAGGAGGGGAGAATGGCGGCTAAGTCACCGCATATTTGTCCTATAACAGCTTCTTTTTTGTTGTTTTCTGTTCTCTAAAGACAGTTTCAAGCTTATCTTTTGTTTAAACATAAGAAACTAGTCATTTATTGTCTGTAGTCTGATGGTTTCAATATCTGAAGTCTTTATAGATCTGCTTGTATTGCCTGTTTTGTTTTTTTGCCAGTTCTCCTCATGGAGTTGGGTTTCCTTTTTTGCCTGCTTATCATTGACCATAATCCAGTAATTTTTTTTTAAGATTTTTATTGGGGAATTGGGGGGATGGGAACAGTGCTGGGGAATCAGAGGAAGGGGAACAGACAAGTTGTTGTCATTTTGTTCTTCAATCTAGTTGTGGAGGACGTTGCTTCACTGGCCCAAGTTGGCACCATCATTGCGCTCTTCCCGGGTGAGGCAGATCAGTCACCGGCTTCTGGACGGCCGCTCATGGAGGCTGCTGGCCACTCACGCTGGCTGCTGGCCTCACACAGTAGCCCATGACAACCCACTGCAGCAGGGGCTGCAGCCCACGCCGTCGCCGGCAACTCATGGCAGCCCAGCTCCAGGTTGAGCTGTTGTTCAGCATCTTAGCTGTGGAGGGCAGTGTCACTGGCCCTCATACGTGGGATCCGAACCGGGGCCCTCTGGCATCCCAAACCGGTTCTTAACCATCGTGCCACTCGGCCGGCCCATAATCCAGTACTTTAAAAATTCTTTATAGCAATACTATGAGGCCTAATATAAAAGTGCTTATGCCCAGAGATCTGCTTTCCTAATGTGTTGGAGCCATGGGCCTAGGCCCACCCTAAACCAGTTTCCAGGCCTGGGATTTCCTGGACTGGGACAATCTGGGTAACTGGAACCTGGGTTGTAATTCTGCATGAAGACTGCTCCACTTCCAGGTCACCCTCACCTGAGAATGTAGCCCTGGGGATCGCAGCTCACTGTGGAGAGACTCCTCTCCTTGGGCTGGCTCCTGGCTTCCATTCTGTCATCTTTGTCCAGTGGGCTACAGGCCATCCACGATCAGCAACCCCCAGGGCAAAAGTGGCCTCTGGGTTCATTCACCTCTCTGCTTCCTGGTCTTCCATCTCTGTTGACCTAGTAATTTTTTACTGTCTTGTCAGCAATTTAATACTATTTAAGAAGATTTTCAAAAAATATTTTATGCAGCTTTAATAGCTGTCTCCAGTGGGAGAGTTGGCTCAAAGAGTTGAGCCCACCATTGCGAGAAAGTCTCATCCTATAAGCTTCTCAAGAAATAATCGACTCAGACCAAATCTGGGACCCTACAAATACCTGAAGTGTGATTTTTGTGTCTTAAAACAACAAAATCAATTTTCAACAAACACATCTTTAACTATGCTCAGTGAGGTCTGCAGTTCACAGAAGTGCTGTTTTAAGGTCCTCAAAGGAATGGGGACTCTGGGGGTGGGAAGGGAAGATTGTAAGAGTCACCCCAGCCTCAGGTTCACTGGCTCTGCCACCGAGCAGCTGTGCAACCTTGGCCAATAATGCCAGATCTTGGCTGGTTTTCACATCTGGAAAATAATAATAATAATAATAAATGCCTGTCTCACAATGTTGTCATATGGATTAAATGAGATTAAATAATGCATGCAAAGCCGTTAGCACAACGTTAAGTGTCTGAGAAACATGATGATTATTATTATCCCTAAGATGCTGATGTCCTCAGACACAAACTCACCACACTGCCCCCTCTTCATCACACGTGAACACAAATCTAGTCGAGAACCATGGCCCTAGTTAATGATAATTTGAATACATCACTCAATTCCGATGGTCTGGTTGCTAAGGACATCATCATGAAGGCCTTAAAGACAGGCCTCCTGGATTTTATCTCCCTTAACTCATTCTGTTACCTACAAATTGAAAGGATGACAATAATTCAGATGTGGACAAGGCCTGGAGATACCCCTGCAGCCACATAGCAAGTTGTGCTATTGCAATAAAGCGGAGGCTGTTTGAAAATAATCAAAAATTCTCTCAGGAAGCCCAATTATATTTTTACATCAAGAATCAAAATGCTGGTGCCGCAGCCTGCAGCCTATCATTCACGAACCTTTTATCCTGTAATTAAGCCAGATCTGCTGCTGGGCTAATTCTTCCCTGAATGACACCACCCTTCGAGCCAGCCCGTATGTCGGCAGAAGACTTCACTCTGATGATCTATTACACCAATACATCACCGCAGTGAGCTGCCTCTTTAATGATTTATCCATAACACATCATCAGAGTGAGGCACACTCATAATATATTGCTCAATAAGTCTGTGGTGGCCAAGGGGGAAAGCCACAAGCGGCGGTTGAGTCAGTGCCCTTACATGGTTGGTGTCAGCGCGAGGGGCCCATGCTGGGCTCTCCCTTCCTAAACAAATGTTTATATAGGTGGGAGGGCTCTCATGCCAATAGGCTTTTAAAACATAAAGAACCATGACCTTAAGAAAGGCCTATAAATCCAGAGCAGAAAAGGTCCTCCGTATGCAGTGGGGTCTACCCCTCTAAGCCTGTCAAATAGGTAGAAAGCATTTTCTTTAAGCTCCTGCTTCGTAGAAGGTCAGGATCACTGCGCTGCATGACTTGGAGGGATGCCATCACATTGCAGCCTGTGCAAATGGTGCCCCCTAGAGTTGTGCAACGTGCCATCTGAGTCACCTCACGCAGCAGCCCTGTAGGAGGCCCTGGTTAAGGGCAGAGTCTCTGGTATCAGACTGCCTCATTTGAATCAAGGTTCTGGGAATAATGGTCCTATTCCATGGGGTTGCTGTGAGATTGAACAAGATAATGTATGTAGAACACCTATCACATAGGAAGCACTCAGCAAGCATTAGCCACGACTAACAGCAACTGTAACAAATCCTGAGAGCCGGGAAACCCGTAGGTCCAGGGCTAGCATAGCAGGCAGCCCGTGCATTTTGCTCTTCGTTCCGTGGGCCCTAATTTTTGTGTATATAAATCCTGCATCATTCAAAAGAACAAGGAAGGTGAATGGACCAAAGATGCTTAGAGAAATATATACTAGGGTAAAAATAAGTAGCTAGAAACATTTGGGAAAAGGGAAAGAAAGGTTAAACCAAGTTTAAGCAAAAGTAATGCACAGAGACAACACCAAGCATGGGCCAGGATGGGAGCAACGGGGGCACACTTATGCACCCAGGCCCTTAGCATCACCCAGAAAGCTAAGGATGGGCGCACCCTACAGCTCCACAATCCCACTCCTAGGTGTATGCCCTCACTCGTTCTTGTACACGTGCACAAAGAAACAGGTATAATCATGTTCCCTGCACACAACATCCTGGAGACAACAAAAAACCAGAAACAACTTAAATGCCCACCAACAGGTTAATACATATATAACAATGATAGCCAGCTCTTAAACAGCATACATAATGTACCAGGCATATTTTAAACGTTTTACATCTATTAGATTATTTCATCTTTACATCAACTCTATGAGGTAGGTGCTATCATCAGCCCCATTTTAGAGATGAGGAAACTGAGGCACAGAGAGGTTAAGTAATCTGCCCAGTGTCATGGAACTAGTTAAGGAGCAGAGCTGGGGTTTGAACCCTGGCAGTCTGGCCCCAGGGCCATGCTCTTAAACATGACCTAATTATTTGCTTCGTCTTACAGTAGAATACGATACAGCAGTGAAAAATGAATTAATTAGAGCTACATGTGTCAACACAGATAAGCTTCAAAGTAAAATTCTTGAATAAAAAGAACAAATTACAGAGGGATAAATATAGTATGAAACCACTTATACAATATTTTAAAACATGCAAAACAATACTGTATGTTTGTTAGAGATGCAAACATTTGGAGAAAAATTACTGTTTTTTTTGGTTTTGTTTTTGGTTTTTTTTAATGTCAAAAGTGACGAAGTTGAGAAAAAAATTACTGTTTTCTAAATGGGAAGGATAAATACCCAGTACAGGCAGATATTTACCACAGGGGTGGGGAAGAGGGAAAATGCGATCAGGCCTGGGTACACAGAGGGCTTCATTTGTATTAAGTTTTACGTCTGCAGTTGGGTGGTGGGTACGTGGATGTTTGTTATACATTCTCTGTAATTTTTGTATGCCTGAACTATTTCACAATAATCAAAGCGAATGCCATCATAATCTCCTATATCAGAGCTACACATGACTGCAAATTTTACTCTGAATTTCCTCACAGCCAAAGCTAAGAAGGAAGCTAAGGTACCAGATTTGCCAAGACCATGAAAGTAAACCATCCCAGTTGTTCAGAAGCAGCACAGGTTTTCTTTGAATCAAGATGTGAAAGAAACCTCTCCTATGGTCTTCGTAGTGGGAAAGGTAGTTAATACCATTCCTACAGGAAAAAAAATTAAAAGGGAGCATCATACAACCACTTCCAAGCATCCCCCAATGCATGCCAATGGCTTTCTGTCACAGCAGGACTCAGAAGAAACTCCTCTATGAGGGACCCTTCTCTATGTCCAGTGCCTGGGACATTTCCAGAGGCCTGAGTGAAGCAAGAGGGGAGCCGGCAGACCCTGGGGCTGGTGCCTGGGAAGGCATGAGATAACCTGAACGCTGGGCAGGATGCCCTCAAATTCCTGCTCCTGGTTCTGGGACACAGAACTGTGGACACACCTTCAAACCACTCTACAGGCTGAGAAGATGGAGCAGTTATAGCCCTGAGATCAGAAGGCACCCCCCTCTATCTAGTGCTGCTTACCATCACTCTAACTTCCTGGACCCTGCGTCCATCCAGCTGTCCATTTAACCCTTTGGTTCCTATCCTCATCTTACAAAGTAGGGAGTCAGGAGGTAGTTGATGGAACAAGAAATGGAGGCATAGGTATTTTATGTAATTTTGATATTGTGATTTGTAATAAGAAATATATATTGGCCTCTGCCCCAGTTCCTGACACAGGGCTCCTGAAACCCTTGAAGTTCCTGGGAGAGAACCACAGAGCCTGGGAGCTCCGTGCCCGTTCCCACACACCACGCCTTACACAGCTCTCCCATCTGGATGCCCATGT
>NW_017731379.1:1750216-1806839 GCF_001890085.2 Hipposideros armiger
TTAAGTGTGTAGTAAAGGAGACTCACAGGGAAGAAACACACAGTAGGGAAGGACTGGATTTTTCCTACATAGGCAGGTAGATAATCGAATTTTTTCCTTATGGTAATGCTCCAAAGGCAGAGGAACCATATTAGTTTCCTAGGGTTGCTGTACCAATTTGCCATAAGTTGAGTGGCTTAAAACAACAGTAATTTATTCTGTCACAGTTCTGGAAGCCAGGAGTCTGAGATCAAGGTTATCAGATCGACTGTCATGGGATCACAGTGCTTGTGTTCAAAAGTAACCCTTACTTAACTTAATAATGCCACATTCACATAACTTTTATTAAAGTAATTATTATAATTGTTCTATTTTAGTAGCTGTTGTTAACATCTTACTGTGCCTAATTTAGAAGTCAAACTTGGTCATGGGTATGTACGTATAGGAGAAAACATAGCACATATCGGGCTGGATACTATCCATGGTTTCAAGCATCTACTGGGGGTCTCGGAACGTGTCCCCCAAGGACAAGGGGGAACTTTTGTAGCTGTTCAGTCCAATTTCTGCCTCTGTCTTCACATAGCTGTCCTCACTCTTCGTGTGTGTCTGTTTCCAAATCTCTCTCTCCTGACAAGGACTCCAGACATTGGATTTAGGGCCCATCTTAATCCAATATGACCTCATATTAACTTGATTACATCTGCAAAGACCCGATGGCCAAATGAGGTCACATTCACAGGTACCGGCAATTAGAACTTCAACATATATTTTGGGGGGAACACAACTCAGCCCCAAACAGAACCTTAGTAAGTGTTTCTACACACAAAGGCACTGAAGTGGAAATACACCACAATGGAAGGAAGAAAGACTCTAAGTTAGCCAATCCCTCATCTATCATAGCAGAAAGCCAAGACAATGACTGCAGTTGGGAAAGCAAGAAGCAGTGGTATAAACTGGTTATGTGTGTGAAGGTAACCACCAGAAGCACTAAAAACAGAAATGAGTAACTGTGGTCGGGCCCCAGGGACAGACCTGGGGTGGGAGGAAGTGGAGAGCCTGTTCAGGAGGCTATGGGGAAATTTGAATATGGACTGGTTATTAGGTGATATTAAAGAATTACTGTTAATTACCATTTTGTAAGGCT
Organism: Hipposideros armiger; assembly: GCF_001890085.2. Taxonomy (NCBI): domain Eukaryota; kingdom Metazoa; phylum Chordata; class Mammalia; order Chiroptera; family Hipposideridae; genus Hipposideros; species Hipposideros armiger. Next base: position 1,751,340 of record NW_017731379.1, read on the forward strand.
TAATAATGGTATTGTGTTGATGTAAGAAAAGGTCTTATTTTTCAGATAAGCAGGCTGACGCCTTGGGTGAGAAATCATGTCTGGACTTGCTTGAAAGTCCTTTAGAAAACATAGAGATGAGCAAAAATGGCAACATATTAACAATGGTTAAATCTACATGATGAACATCTGGAGGACCATTCTATTCTCTCTACCTTTATGAGTGTTTCCATAGTCAAAGTTTGAAAAGTGAAAAGACTTTAAATAAGTATGCAATAAGTCTTGGAATGTGCTTGCTCTCCCCATCTTTGCAGCTCTTCTTGGACCTACAGACCCAAAGGATAGGACTTTGGAGGTCTTATAGGTCAAGCCCCTTGTTTAACAAATGGCTAGGAAGATGTAACCACGATCAAAGTCACGTGACCGATTAGTGGATGAGCTGGAGCCAGGCTGGGGTCTCCAGGGGCCTTATCCAGAGCTCCATCTCCTGTCCCATGCCATTGTCTGCCTCAGTGTGGGGCTAAAAGTTATTTTTAAATGTCAGTAAGCAATGGTAGAACACTCAGTTCTTTTTCTTTTTTTTAAATGCAGACATTGCCTATGGGTCACTGAGTTCTCATATATAAGCAATCTTGATTATACCTTGAAAGTTTTATTCTGTTCAACATGACAGTCAAGTACATTGAAGTCCTTTAGATCTTTGAGTAACCCCTTTGGGGCTTAGCAATGCATGTGTTAGCTGAGCAGTAAGCATCTGTCATCTATCTTTCATTAATATTAATTACAAGTGGCTGACAGCTCAGGGGAGCTAAGTCCTGCAGATGAGATGTTCCTAAATTTGACCTTCTTGACTTTACAGGTATTCAAAGTGGTTCTTTTAAGAAGCCAGTCTAGGCACTTCAATAATCAAAGGAAAGGACTAAATCTTGAGAGCACGCTATATGGGAGGTGAGCTGCCCAGAAAGCCAGGAGACAGACGGCCAGAATGCTACAGGACCTGAGTCACGTCCTGGTATTCTGGTGCCCTTCATCTGCCTGCAGCTCAGGTTACCAGACCCCTCCTACCCATCTGGCCGGTCTCACAGGCCCCTTCATCTTCTCTCAATCACATCCCAAAGTGGGAAAGTTAGGGATGCAGCAGGGTTGCCAAAGACGGGCTTTATCTTCTTAGGATTTAAATTGGAATTGTTCTGGGATTAAGATGGCTGCCTCTTGTTATAACCTCAAGGGCCCCGCGAATGTGGCTGGGCAGGGAAACCAGGAGATAGGGCTCAGGTAGACTCACTGAGGTGAGCCAGACTTCACTGGGGCAGTCCTCCCTTTCCTCAGTCTGAAAAGGGGGTCCCTGTCTGTGCTGAGTCCAGCAGCAGTGGTAACACAAGCCATTGTCCCTTGAATTATACCCTTCGGGGGCCAGAAGCCTTGAGGCGTCAAAGTGACATATATGCAAGGACAGGGGAATGGGTCCCAACGGAAAGCCAGGCCTGAGGGAGGGGATAAGCTCCAGGAGAGCAGGAGGCCATGACCCGCTGCTGAGATGGCGCAGGGGCGTTTCACCTCACTTGGCAGGGGTCAGGGAAAGCTGGTGATCAAGTTCAGGATCATCCTCTCTTCCTGTTTCATATTCAAGAGATAATCCTGAGCATGCTTAGGGTTTAAACTGGGCACGCCAGGAGCAGGTTGAAGAACAATTGGCATTTCCTGCAGAATTCAGTGGCAGGCAGAAACTAGACCACTCATCCTGGACTGCTACTACGCCTCTCCTGAGTCCATGGCCCCCGGCCCTGGAAGCCAGGCACTGGCAGCTCCACGGCCATTTTCTTCATCCCTACATCCATTTTGTGTAATGTAGAAGGTTTCAGGGTTTACAAAGTTCTGCCACAACCAGCATCTTGTTTGGGCTCTGCACCCCAAAACATACTTGCTGCAGATATTATCTCCACGTTTTAGACGGGAAAACCATTCGTTTATTCATTCACTCAACAAATACACTTTCAAAGATCTATGATAAGGCCTCAGATTGTGCTGGGGCTCAGTGTGGCTCAGAAGGGTTAAAAGACTTGCCCAAAGCCACTGTCACACAGGGAATGGCCACGCCATGATCTGAACCCAGTTCTCTTTCAGCTGAGACCTACAGAAGGAAGAGGGCGACGTACCTGCTGGTACGGTAGGCTTAGCTCTTATGCGCTCTGGCCCAGCATTCCAGAGGCAGAGGGGTCCCACAGCCTGCCTGCAGACCAATCAGGGTCAAATGGAGTGAGAACGGTATAGGGTAGCGGCAAAGACATGAACAGATCTTTTCCAGACCACTCTCCCATCCCACTCACCATTTCAGCCCTGGCATCCCCACTGCCTTTTACTGGGAAGACCTGAGTTTCAGAAACCCCTGCCCCAAAGGCTGAGCAACTCTGAGACCCAGGAACAATGTTCTCTGAGGTTGGGCCCATTTTCTTTGTTGGGTCTCTAGGTTATTGACCCTCTGGCTTCCCTCCACAATCTGCAGCACAGGGGGGACAAGAAAGGAGACAAGTTTACCACAAGGAGGGCAGAGAGAGCATCAAGAAGGAAGGAAAGAGACAGAAGCAATGTCATTAAGATACTGGTTTCTACACACACGCACGCACGCACACAATCTGCCTCAGAAATAACTAAATAAAAGCAAGTTTTTCAGTGCAAGCTACCAGCACTGGTAAGTGCCAATAATAAACAAGTTCCCCTGGGCGGCCAGTTAGCTCAGGCAGTTAGAGTGCGGGCTCATAGCACCAAGGTTGCCGGTTCGATTCCCACATGGGTCAATGAGCTGCGCCCTCCACAACTAGGCTGAAAACAACAACTTGACTTGGAGCTGATGGGTCCTGGAAAAACACACTGTTCCCCAATAAAGTTTAAAAAAAAAAAACAAGTTCCCAAGATGTTTTTTAGTTCCTTTCGTTGTCTTTTTTTTTTTAATTGACTGATTGCTTGATTTGGTGCTAGAAGGTTTGAAGAACAGAAAGGAGATAGTAACTATAAGGGGAAGGACTTGGGAAAAGGTAAGTGGTTAAACAAGCGGCTGGTGAAAAGGTACACAATGCCATCTTTTCGTTTCTTCTCCCTTTTAATCTAACCCACATTTGTCTCCACCTCGTGGAATCAACTGCTGCGGAGGGCCTTCCAAGCACTGAGAGCAGAGACTGACTCCATGCCAAGAACTTTGTTCATGCTCTCATTTAAGCCATATAACTACTTGATGAGGTAGATGTTAGTATTCCGGTTTTAGAGATAAGGAAATTGAGGCTCAAGTTATTCACTAACTCACCTGTCACAAGACAAAGAAACTGATCAGGGTTTCAAACCCAGGTCTGTCACTCCAAGACCTGGGTTTTTTCCACTGCTTCCCACTGCCTCCCTGCCCGCGCCGTTCTCTCCCTCTGTCTCCACAGCAAACTCACAGATGTGTCATTGACGGGAGAAGGTAAGAAAACACTGCTCTGGGCAGAGTCTCCAGGGGCTCAGCACAGTTAGCTCCTATCTCTCCTGCTATTATGGTGTCAACAGTGCTGGTTCCACCACCACCTCCCCCTAACCCCTGCCTTTGTCACTTGTCCTGCGGCATAACTGCTCCCATCTCTACCCTATCCCAGACACCCCAGGACCTCAGCTTCCAAAATCTCAGCCAGAACATTATTTTACAAGGGCACTCGCCAACCTTGAAAGGCAAGGTACCCAGAGGCAAAGAAATAAAATTATTGTGGTTGAACAGCATGAGGGTGCAGCGCCATCTAGTGGTGCTGGGGCCAATGGTCCCGGGCGGTGACATTTTCAAACAATCAATATCTCATCATTAACCATAATCACAACGTGATGTTTACCTTTGGAGAAATGTTCAGTAGCCAGGGATGCACACGCACTTTTCTGCATGTTTCAGAGGCCTGCGATCCTAAATGCCACAATGACTATTAAACAGTGTCTTGCCCATGAGCAAACAGGAGGGAGCAGGGATTGATTGTATATCTTTTTCATCTAAGCTGCTCACCAAAAACAAAGCATCTGTTGAAGCCACTGACCTTTCACTAACTGCTGGAAGGAAAATGCTTGATAAATAATAAAGAGACCACTCCTGGATGTTGCTTAGAACCATCTTTTAATTAAAAGAACTGAGCCACTAGAAGGTCAGGTGACTGACATTTAAGTTCCAGTCCAAGAAAAGCATCCATCGGGGGCAAAACTAGACTCAGGATGTAATTTCATTGTCAGCTAGCATTCAACAAAAATCCCCTCTCTGTAATCGGCACAGATGGAGCCAGGCCGGTGGCAGCAACATTTTGTAGAGGACGTAACACTTAATGTCCTGCCTCCTTTGCCTTCCCCTAGCAACCTTTTCATTTTCGTGCTGCAGCAATAGCCACTTGTCTGGCTCAGCATCTCCACGGAAACTGCTCCAGGACTGGAATCATCCAATCAGAGACCTGCCTGCCACACCGAGCGCTACCCTAGGAGTGACATGAAAGCCATTTCCTGTCTTTTCCACAGGAGAGCAGGTGCCCTTCGTCCACCAGCCAAGGTGACATCAACCAAGTTGCTCACTGAACCTACTCAGGCATCCATCTCACCGCGTACCGTCAAAGGCCCCAAACCCATGACTAACCCAGCCAGCCAGTCCTTCACCTTTTGGCAGTTCTGGAGTAGAGCTCAGGAACACAGAGACCAGAAACAAAAGAATAGCATCACCCTCCCCACACATATCCCGCTCACCTTCCCTTGTTCCTAGCTCACAGTCCTGTCGCTGATGCCAGCTTGCTTGCACTGCCAGAGCCATATCATGTCATACACCCTAGCTCCTGGGTAGTCAGGAAAACCGCCAGCTCAGTTCTGAGTCAGGCTTGGTCATAGCTGAGAGCCAAGAAAGATGAACGAGGCCCCACAACTCTGGTATGCCTCGTCTGGATTCCCAAGAGAAGAGGCAGGTGCCGTGCTAGCCTCAGAGAAAATCTTATCATCCCACTGGAATGACTTTGTTTAAAAAAAGAATCCACTGAACATTTTTAAGTGGGGAGCCATGATTTATTTAGAGAAAGGAATCATTTTAACAAAATTAAGAATCGCTTGGAGGCACAGATTTTTCTGTGATACCACTTTCACTATCCAAGAACACAACACTACATATTATACAAAATTAGAAGAAGAATTGAGCTTGCCTTTTAAGGGCACATGATTAAGGATCAGGTCTACTCAAAAGAAGCAAAGGAAGAACGCTATGAAATCTGGTGAATCTAGGACCACTTAAATGGGCCTTGCTCTTCACGTGTTGGAAGATGTGGGACCCATTTCCTTTTCTGACTTCCTTGTTCCTCCTGTCCTTTAACTGACAGCATTCACCTGGCTCAGCCCCCAACATCTGGGTCTCTCCACACTCCCCCGGGAGAGTTCAGTCATTCTCCTGGCTCCAACTTTCCTGCTCCAAACTTCTTACAGCCAGCTGAGCTCCTCTGTGTACTTACTGGGCCACCATGGTCAGATCTCATCCTATCCAAACCTGTTTTTCACTACTACTTAAGAGTAATAAAAGCACCTGTCACATACACTCCAAGTGAGCTTTGCATTCATTACCTCGTTTCGCACAATCCTAACTGGAAGCCCCAGAGGCAAAGATTATCCCTATGTTGTAGTCTAGGACACTGTGACAGGCATGAGGCGACACCAGTAAACACTGGAATAACCTGACCTAGGATCCAGATCTTCAGGCTTGTCTTTTGCAAAATTCACTGTAACCTGGACACGTGCCTTCCTCGGCTTCAGCTCAGCAAACCCACACCGCGGGTCTACTCCTGAAAGGCTGCTTAATGCTTCAGCGGATACAAATAAGAATTTCTGCCCTTGTTTACACTCTGCAGTGGGAGGGAACAGTTACCTCTCCGGAATGGAAGACCAGGGTAAATCAGGCAGGAGCACAAATAGTGGACTGGGTGTGCCAACTGCAGTGAAGTGCGCAAGTGCAGTTTGGAAGCGGCTCGAGATGGGAACTGAGGCTTGAACATTAGGTAAAACATCCCAGCAAAGTCTCTATGGAGGATAATATCAGAATTGAAGACGAGCTATTCCTTGACCCAGCAATACCCCTGCTAGGAATACACCCCACAGCTACACTAGCCTATGTGCAGCACAAGGAAATCAGAAAAAAGCACTGTCAGCTGGGCACTGGTTAAATCACTAAGTGTCCACACAAAGGATCTCTGAGACATATTAAGTGGGAAAACAAGGTACAGAACAGTATCCATAATGCCCCCGTACACATGCCCAAAATATTTCTGGAAAGCAAATGGTGACAGTGGTGGCCTCACGGGAGGGAAATGGGTGGCTGGGGGCCAGGGGTGGAAGGGAGACTGGCTTTCCACCTTCGTATTTTGAACCACATGCATGTATATTTTTTAAGACTTAAGCAACAAAGAGCTTTTTAAAACTCTCTTCATCACCATGACAAAGAAACTACCTTTTAAAGTCAGAAACATACAGGGCTGGCCGAGTGGTGCGTTGGTTAAGAGTTGGCTTGGGACGCCAGCTCTGGACAGCAGGGCCCTGGTTCGGATCCCACATGAGGGACAGTGACACTGCGCCCTCTACAGCTAAGATGGTGAACAACAGCTCAACCTGGAGCTGGGCTGCTGGGTGTCGCCGGCGACGGCGTAGGCGGCAGTGGGGCTGGCTGGCAACGGGGGATGAGCCTTCGTGAGCTGCCGTGAGTGGCCGTCCAATGGCCGGCGAGCAACTGCCTCGAGGAAGAGCGCAATGACAATACCAACATGGGCCAGTGAAGCAACGTCCTCCACAACTAGACTGAAGAACAAAAGGACAGCAACTTGTCTGTTCCCCTTCCCCGATTCCCCAACGCTGTTCCCCTCCCCCAATCCCAATAGTCTTTTAAAAGATAAAAATAAAGTCAGAAACATGAAGTTTAGAGAGGTAATGAGTGACCCCAATTGTGCCTCTGAACACAGAACTGTCTCCTCTACCTGCTTAAATTTAAATCCTCCCCCAAATGCTGGCCCAGTATTTGGAACCGAATGGCTGCCTAATATTGTTGAATGGGTGAAATTTACTTTCCCGTGCAAAAGTAAAGCAGTCCCCAAACAAGAGAAATTGTAAAACGTGAGAAAGGGGGCGGGGGAGGAGAAGCATAGCTGAGAACTGCTTTGGCCTCAGGTACTCCTTCACCCACCATTATGTAAGCACCCACGCGTAGGTGCACGGAGGTGTCCAGGCTGTGAGATGTGTGCCCTGCCCTCAGTCTACCAAGAAACAGGAGAGACTGCACACGAAGAACGCAGGGTAGGAGGGCTACACGAGTTTTAAAGTAAGGGATTTATGAAGCCACTTATGACTAGCAGCTGAAAACCACTGGCTTGATCACCAGTGGTTTGTAAGGCTACAATCTCAGAGGGATAGTTTATTTACTTAATAGAAACTACGGAAATGAAGAAAGCAGGACAGTTGATAAGGACTTGGTAAGTACACCTGGACACCAGGAAGGCAGGTGAGTGCGGGTGGAGAGGAGCATCATCTAAATTAGCTGGCCCCCTCTTGGCAATCCAGTTACCTACAGAGATGTCATCCGGATTCAGTCTTTAGCTGGATGTAATCGTTTATTCAACAAATCTTTACAAAGCATCCTACTTTGTGCAGGTCTATGCTAACTGTCTCCAGCACATTCAGTCCATATAGTTTTGGCCTTTGGCTATGGGTCCTCACTCGTACCACAAAGCACGAGTCATCTTGGCCTCTCAAGTTGAAGATCATTAGTTCTATAGCAAAAAGTACAAAGATTATTTGCAGAGAGAAACAGCGGACCAAGGGTCACAGTATATGTGCAAGTGACAGTCTGGTGGATCCAGAGAAGAGAAACATACCAGGGAATCAAGTGTAGCCAACGCACATGTTAACACCAAAATCCAAGCAAACCTACTCAGCATGAGCCCCATTCAAACAATCCTTATAAAGGTTTCCTCATGCTATTTACAATTTTAAAGTAAATTTACTGTAAAAGCAGCTAGGGAATTCTTTATTTAATACCATCCTAACATCAAAGTTCACATAACTGCTTCTTTCAAACCATGATACTGAGCTTTATGATAACCTAGGAATAAGAACTAAAAGAAGGCAAACATAACACCTTAGAGAACCAGAAACATTTACACAGCTCAGCTGTTAAAAACAGTTCAATATTCATCTACTGAATACAGTTTGGATGTCAGTATACATGGTATACAAGTTCTTCAGGGAGGCGAGAGACCTTTCGACTGTTCTTCAGGCGCCTCCAAATGCTGGTCCTGTGGAACTCCTTGCAGAGGCTCGCTTTTTTCCAACACAGTTTGGGGTTTGACACCCATGGTTTCAGATTTCCAGGAAACGTGACTACCTTCCTGTTGCTTAGAAAACCAGACAAAAATATATCACACAGATGCTATCATTTTCACTCAAGTAATTGGCTGAAGCTATATAACTTAGGCACATTCTATCACTGAGTCAAAAATTTAACGTTAGTATTTCAGGTCAAATTCTGTTATAACGAACAATAAACATGATAAGAATCTCAACAGAAGCACAATTTCAAAAGCCCTAATGACAGTCTCTTGTTCCAAGTCTCAAGTCATTACCACGAAATTCCAGTATATTCTATCTAAGAGTATTTGACCTGGAGTTTAGGAACATAAGCCAAGGTTGGGAAAAGAAAACCAAGCCTTCCTTTAACCTCTGAAAAACAGAAAGCTAACCCTAATAATTTTAATAACAAAATACTCACAGCCCTTGCTTCTCCTACTCGTCTTAAAATGACGCCTTCGGCCAATAGAGCCTTCCCTGTTTCCAGAAATAACTTTTCTTCATCTGTTTCTCCAAGTTTCTGTAGCTCAATGTACTTCTCCACAAACCTGGAATTCCAAGGAGTCACATCTTAGGTCTATATACTGAGAGTTGTCAAGACATGCTATTTACACAGTACCAAGCATTCCTTTAACAGATCTTTCCACAGGAACAGTTTTGTTTTGTTTTTTCTTTTTTTTCCCCCTCAAGTGGAATTCACCAAAACTCCTCAAACTGGTAACTAAATCCTTTAAAAAAACAAGTAAACAAAAAGTCACCCAGGACTTATAACATAGCTTACCGTTGACAGGTAGACTTAAAGTTTGGATTGAACAGATCAAAAGCTTTTTGACCAGATCCATAGGCTGAATAAAATTTCCTGGGAAATACAAACAACACAATATAAATCTTCAATTATACATCATGGCCAAGAACAGAATGAAGAATAACTGCTAGGCCCTTAGGAGTCACGTATAGCATGACCTACATAGCCTGAGCCTAACAGTTTTCAATTTTTGTTTTTAAATAAGTAATGCACGCACATGATAAATGCATCGAATGTTACACAAAGGTACCCAGTGAAAAGTAACATTGCTCCTCACCTCTGTACCCCTCTCCCTATTCCCATCCTAGGAAGTAATGCAAACCAGTTTCTTGTGTATCCCCAGAAATATTCTAATATACAAGCATATATGCATCTATCCTTCCCTGTCTCCAGCCACAGTGTTTAACCCCAAGGATAGTGAACACTATTCTACATCTTGCCTTTTTTACTTAATATTTTAGAGATCATTTCAAATCAGCGCATGTCGTTTGTTTGCAGTCCCTTGCTACTCTTGACAGTGCTGCAATGATTACCTTTATCTATATTTTCTATTGGGCTGTGCAAATAAAGCCGTGGAATAAATTCGTAAAAGAGGTATTATTGGAACAACGTATATATATTTGTAATTTGGCCTTCCAAATTTCCAAAATGCTTCCTGCAGCAGCTGTGCCAATTTACACTCACACCAGTAATGTATGAGAGTGCCTACTTCCCCATACCCTGACCAAATTATATTTTCCAACTTGGTGATCTTTGTCAATTTGATAGGTGAAACATTATAACTCACAGTAGTCGTGCTTTTCTTATAAAACAAGCTGAACATCTTATCATGTTAAAAAGAAAACTGAACAGCCTTTTCTCTGACCTGTCCGTGTTCTTTGTCGATTCTCCTATTTGATGATGGTCTTTTTCTTATTTACTTATAAGCAAACTTTATAACAGTATAAATAGAAAATTAGCCTTTTGTCATATGTGTTGCAATTTTTTTCCCCCAGTATAGTGGCTGACTTTTAATTTTGTTTATGGTATTTTTGTGCAGACAATTTTAATGTTTTCATTTATGGTTTCTAGGTTTTATGTCATTCTTAGAAAGACCTTTATCAGTCAGACAATTTTTTAAATTCTCTCATGTCTTCTTCTAGCACTTTAATGGTTTCACTATTTACATTTAGGTTTTGATACACATGGAATTTATTTTGTTGTTATAAGTTCTTGAAAATATATAACACACCAGAAAAAGCAACAAAGGTTCAAAAAACTATTTATATACAAGGTGTTATTATTTTGGCATTAATAGTAACAAAAGAGAGAGCTATAAAACATTCCACATTGTCCAATGACCTATCACCCAGTTCCAAATGCTATCCATACAGAAATACAAATGATTTTAATGTAGAAATGAATCTCAAAAGCATCCTGACCAAGTACATGCAATGGACTTGAGCAGAAAAGTGCTGACAAAGTATTTAATGCCTCAAAAATCTTGTGTCCGACCCTGAAGAGTTTCACGTAGAGTAAGAACATCCTTGTTCTCCTACCTCAAAGGAGTGTTGTGAAAAAGAAAAAAAGATTTCTCAAATGACAGGTGCCTGGACCTCAACAGACACTGTAATGAATTTATAAATTCTGTTTTCTTACATCCAGGAATAGGGGTAAGGATAAGGGATACGTATTAACTTCAATTATGCACAAACTCTGATCTTAACATTTAAGAGAAAAGGAACTGTATGAATTCTAGATACTAAACACTAAGTGACACCAGTATTTGAGGGAAAGGACTTAGTCAGTGAACTCCCAGTGAGTTGACGTCCTTCAGCCTCAGAGTCCTCGTGACTAAAATGGAGAAGATACCTACCTTGCAGGGTTAGAGTAAGGCCTAAATGAGATATTTGTTAAGGGCTTAGCATCATGCCTGCTGCAAAGCAGATGCACAGAAACAGGTAGCTATAATTGCAATGACCAGTCAGTTGCTGGGCTCCAAACTGTATTTCTCAGAACTTCTAATTCTCTCACCTGGTGGAGGGCACTGATCCCCTAATTTGGCTAGATTTACAAGATCTTCTCCACAGGGCAAGCCCTGACTCAATTCCTACTTACGTAAGTTACCAGACTCCTAGCTAAACCTTTCCTGCTGCAATTCTGCTGCCTCCTATCTACCATGTGGACTTCGAACTCACGCTCTAATTAGATCCTCGTGGTAGAAAATGTCCTGCACGGGAGATTTGGCTTTGCCATATCGCACGCGGGCCCTTCGGAAGACCGGCTCCCTCAGCGGGGGAAAGGCTTCATATATGTCAAACCAGAGGGGCTTCTCCTTCAACACCCCAGCCCGAATCAGGTCCCGCGTCCTTAAGGAAGTAAAAGGAGAAAGATCAGTTACAACAACTTGTCTAAGCCCCTGAATCGGTCTAGCCACAGCTAGGACATCAACGGGATCACGGAATCTGCACGACAGAGCCATTCAAGGAGGGCAGAACAGGGGTGCTTCCCACCTACAAGATATTTCCATATTCCAAACCAACCAAACAATGCTCAGCAGCGGTTAAGTCCTTCTATCTTCTTACAAGCATCCCACCACCCTCCGCCCCATTCCCGTCCCGTCAAGGAAAATGCAAAGACGGTCCAGCCAAGCCCATTAGCTTCTTCCTCCCTTCCTCTTCCTAGAGACCTCCACTCGGGGAGGGGGAGAGGTGCAATCTTGAACGTGAAAGATAAGAAGTTCAAGAAGTGATGTCAAGCACAACTATTCAGTAGCAGGAGAAAGCACAAGAGAGCCTTCCCCGGCTCAGACGCCGCACCCTGGAGAACGTCTCGACGCCCTGCTCACACCCGCCCAAGAAAGGGCGTGACCTGCTGAGAGCCCCCTCCCGGGGAGCACCCTCAGCGCACCCCAGCTCCGAGCACTCACCGCGAGAAGATGCTGCCCACGGTCTCCAGCCGGCTCCCCGCCATGGCCGGCGCCTCTAACCCAGCCCGGTGACTGGCTACAGGAACCGGAAGCGCCAGCGGCAGGCAAAGGGGGCGTGCGTCGCTAGCCGAGCCGAGGATCTCGGCGCTCACCCTGCAGCCCCGACGGGAGAGCGGAGCCAGGCAGAAGCAAAGGATTGACCGAGCTGGCGCGCTCCTCGGCGACGTGCCAGGTTCAAACCGGAACACTCGATCGCCGAGGCGAAAAGGAGGGAGCCACAGCCCGGCAGAAGCAATAAATGACCGATCTAGGAGAGGGGTTTATTATGGTGGTTGTGTTGGTGGTGGTTTTACCCTTTCTGGCTTCACTGAGCCAATTCTTCTCGAGAAGGTGGGGCAGCGCGGAGGGACGATGACGGGGAGGGGAGGAGGGAGCGTAGCCCACGTCCTGGGGGAGCCAGCCAGGAGGTTACCGGCACTAGGCCCCGACTGCGCCTAATCTTGGTTGGAGCCACAGACGACGCAGAAGGAAACCGGGGCCTGGGGAGGGGTAGGCAGTCACTTGCCCAGGGTCACAGCGCTCCGCGCTAAACCCTTGGGCCCTGGAGCACCATTCGCTCTAATAAGGATGCTGCAGGCAATTATTGTTTTCTCCCCAGGAGGCGTCGCTGGCTAGCTCCTCCCTGGAACTTGAAAAGTGAAAGTGCCGGGAATAAATTCCGAGAAGGAAACTCAAAAATCTGGTGAAAGTAACCTCTCAGGGTTACCTTTTGGCCCAACAATATACTTCGGGTAAAGTACCTCCATAGAAATTAAAGCACAATTTCGTGAAGCTATTTGTGCAAGGATCGTCATTTCAGCATTGTTTATAGTGGCAAAAAAAAAAAACTTGTCTAACGGGCAATAGCTGGAAAAGTGTGGTTCATATAGTCTATGGAACCCTATGCAGTTATTAAAATAAACGAGTTAGAACCACATGAATGCCATGAAATGGTTACATGAAAGAGGAAGTTGCAGAGAAATGCCTTTAGTGGGATCCCAACCTGTTAAAAAACAAACAAACATTTTACAGTATGTGTTTGTATGAGGATAGAAACTTGTGGAAGCGGACACATCAGGTTGTGAACATTTGTTATCTCCAGTGAAATTGCAGGAGGGGAAGGGAGAATCTTTTCTTTCTTTATCCCTCAGAGTTTGACCAATAAAGAGTTTGTCTTTATAGTTGAACTTTGTAATCCAGGGAAATGTTTTGAATCACATACACACAAAATGTCACCCAGGAGCCCATTATCTTTGTCAGCAAGAAAGTGGTGCCAAATCATCCAAGAGTTCTCCTGCTCTGTGGGAGGCTGGTGAGGAGGAGGAAAGGAATGTGTGATGAGCAGTTACTGCTTGTTTGTGTTATCTCACTCAATCCACACACCTACCCACAAGGTGTCTATTATTATCGTCTTTATAGATTAGAAAGTGAAGCCCCAGGGGGTTAAGTAACTTGCCTGATAGGTACCTGACAGAGCCAGGCTTTCAGCCTAGCCTGGGCCCTTTCCAGAACATCACAGTGCCTCCTCCATAGCTATGCTTCAAGCTGCAGACTGTGGAAGGAGTAGGTTAGGCAAAACTGGCCCCAGGGGAAGGGGACGGTGATTTGAGGCCCAGGGCTAAACTCATAGGTGGGAGTCACTGTTGCCCCAGGGCCCTCTGGAACAAGGAAGAGAGCACAGTGCTGGTGGCTGAGCCAAGTGTGGAGGCTCCAGTCTCCTAGACCTCAGATGGTCTAGAAGACTTCAGGAGAGCAAACACGCTCCCAGCTAAATATAGTCTTCCCAGGCCTCCTAACAAGTTCCTAATTCTGTCCAAGTCAGAGCTAGTTGCCAACACAGACCACAGTCACACTTCCCTTCTCCCACTCGGGCCTGTCCCAATAGGCCACTGCAGTTACCTCTGCTAAAGAACTAGAAGGGTTTATTCCAAGTTCAGGGAGGGGAGCCAAAGACCCAAACCCTCAAAGGGGGAGGAATTGCAAGGCAGGAATTTTCTCTCTAGATCTTTTTGGGGAAGTCCCTTCCTCTTCTGAGCCTTTCAAGTTTCCCCTCCAGTATCACAGCTAGTGATTTTGTGACTGATTGAGCAGAACGTTGGCGGGTAGAGTAGGAGGACCATGGAGATGGGGAAACGATGGATTGGAAAACTTGGGAGCCTACAACAGGAAGTTGCACACCCCAGGGAGTGTTCATTCATAATATAGGAGGAAGCTGTTGGGCAGCTGAGGGTAGGTATTAGAGGCTTGCTTGCTTCTCACCACAGCCTGTCAAGGCTGCAAGCGGCTGATATACTCATGCCATGCACTGTACCAGTGACTTGGATTATCTCATTCAATTGTTCAACCACCTGATGTAATGTCCTGTCAGTCTTACAGATAAGGAAACAGAGCTTGTAAATTCTCCGAAAAGCCATATTCCTTCCGTTATGCCACTCAGCTCCATCGTAGTCCCACTGCATCACACTAGATGTGCCCACTTAATCGTGTCATCTTGAGCAAGTTACGTAAGTTTTTCAGCCTCTGTTTCCCCATATGTTAAAAGGTGAATGGCAGAATCCACTCTCTGCATGGCTTGTGCAAGAGTAAAAGTGATCCTTCTTAAAAAGCACTAATCACAGCACACATAGTGAGCCTTCATGACTAACAAGTCTGACGGCTGTTGCAACACCACTATCGCTGTTGTGTCCTGTAAACCTCTGATTGCCACCCGGGACTGCAGCATATTGATGATATTTCATAGGTTGCCTTATTGTTGTATTTCCTTGTTAAAGGATCCATTCATCCCACAAACATTTAAGCATCTATCTGACCCGGGGCTGAGTCCTGGAGAAATTGACTGTCCAGTGGGGGAGACAGAGAAGCAATTCATAATTGATAAGTTATGTGCTGAAGAGCTTGTTAATTGTATTAGTTTGCTAGGGCTGCAATAACAAAATACCACCGACTGGATGGCTGAAACAACAGAAGTTTATTTTCTCACAATTCTGGAAGGTAAAAGTCCGAGATCAAGGTGTTGGCAGGGTCGGTTTCTTCTGAGGCCTCTCTCTCTTTGACTTGTAGGTGGCTGTCTTCTCCTTGTGTCTTCACATGGTCTTCCCTCTGTATGTGTCTGTGTCGTCTTCTTATGACACCAGTCACATTGGATTCAGGCTTACCCTAATGGCCTGATTTTCACTTAAAAACCTCTTTAAAGACCCTATTGCCACACACAGTCACATCCTGAGGTACTGGGGGTTAGGACTTTAACGTATGAATTTTGGAGGGACATCATTCAGCCTGTGACATGGATTGATAAGTACTTGTGCAGAGTAGCTTCTGTTTGCCCATCCAGTTTCACAGGTACCCTGTGCCCTTCCTCACTCTGCTCTGTGCCCAGGAGGCTGACTTGTATGGACTGCACCCCCAGCCCCTTGTCCTCTGCTTCCAGTTGAGTCCTAGTTGGTACTGCCAATGGGAGGCACTGGCAGGGGACTGGCAGGAAGGAGAGTGAAGTCAGTCTCTGTTCCCCTGGCACCCTGCCCGCACAGACCAGGAACATGGTCACAGCTTCCATCGGGCAGCCTTACACACAGCTCTCTCACCAGGTTCCAGTCCCCTTGCCCCTTCAGGCTTAGACACGGCCAACTGAGCCTTTCTGTCACTAGCTTGGGGTCTAGGCTATCTTTTGTGGCTTCCCTACACTCTGCCCACATCTTTGTAAATAGTGCCATTATTTGCATAGTGCCCAGGAGTTTTTCAGACAAAAAGAGGAAAAGCATCCCCAATAGCAGAACAGCTGTGTTATGTGGAAATCCCAGCATATGGATGAAGTCATTAATATTGCTACTCACCTTTGGCACAGAGCCAAGATCAGGGGAACGTCAGCTGTTGCTTTAAAAGAGGAGAAAAGCCATAGTACTATTCAGTGCACAGTTCAAAGAGCAGCAGGACGAAGGGCAAGGAGGGAGGTGTTCCAGGAGGTGGGAGTGCTGTCTCTCACCTCCAGGCTGTCACGTGCACACACTCCACCAGACTGGGTGCCCCCAGGACCTGCTCCCTCCCTTCTTGGGCTTATCTCTCTCATAATTTGGTGTTGTAACTCTGTTTACTTGTCTGAGTCTGTCTAACTGGGCCTCTCTGAGGGCAGGAACCGGGGCACTTATGTCTGCCTCCCACACTCAACCTGGTGCTTGGTCCAGAGCTGTCCCTTAGAAGGAGTTTTCTAGTGAACAGCACAGATGAATAAAGCCAATTTAGGACAAATGAGAATGCAGCCATGTCAGCCCTCCTTTGCTGCCTGCTCACATCCAGCCCTCCTTCCTGGAGGCCTCCCCCAGATAAACCCCTAGGGAGAAAGCTGTGGCTGAATGGAAATAACCCTCCACCTCACCATGCACCTGGTCATTGTCAGGTCTGGCTGTCCTCTTTTTTCTTTTACAAATCTCTGGGTCTCAACTTTTAATCCGTAACATGGACGTATTCATAACACCCGCCATATAGCTTTGTCGTGAGGAATCAGTGAGTTAATACCTACACAGTACTTAGAACAGTGCCTGCTGTATAGGAACTGCTCAATAAATAGGAGGGATGATGATAATGATTTCTGACCATTCCATGCTTAGGAGGAGTCAATCACAATTTACTGAATCACACCCACAATTAAATCATACCTAACAATTCGCAAGGCATTTTCACATGGCTGCCCATTCATTTCTTCAGCAGACAGCAGCTCTGCCCCCAAGGAGAATCAAGTTCAGGTAGAGGAGAGAGAAGCACTTTATGTCTACACCTGCCCTGGGAGGTCTGTATCACTGTGGCTCTTTATGTAGCCAAGGCAACAGGAGCCAGCTGGGCCTGGAGCCTTCTGGCCTTTTATTATTGGAATCACTCTGTGGAGTTTTCCCAGCGGTAGATGAGACCCTTGAAGGCAGACATTTCAGGGCTAGTGTGGGCCCTTCTTTTCCTGTGGAAGGCACAGCATCTCAACCTCTAATGTGCACCTGAACTTCCTGGGGTTGTTGGGAAATGCAGATTTGGACCCGGTAGGTCTGGAGTGAGGCCTGGAACTCTGCATTTCTAACGAGCTTCCAGGTTGATGCCAATGGGAAAAATATCCACAGACCACACTTTGAATAGCAAGGTTACAGCAAGGCAGGCTTGTGCCGTTTGACCTGAGCTTCACAGCTCCTCATTTCAGAATCCCTGAATAATCCTCTTGGCCTGATAAGGAATTGTGACTCTTTTTTTTTTTTTTCCTTTTTTTAGCTGAGCCATCCTGCCACCTGTTGGCAGCTCAGCGGCAGCTCAGCTCAGGCCGGGAATCAAACTGGTGACCCTGTTGCTCAGAGCTCGCACTCTTGAGCGAGCTCTTAACCGACTGAGCCACTCCACTGGCCTGGAATTGTGACTCTTGATGCTCTAGAAATGACAGACAGGGTAAATGCTGGCTTTGCGGGGCCTGAAGTTTATATAATCTTAGTGGCCCTTTTAAGAAAAAAAAAAGTTCAAAATATCTTTGTTTTGCAAATTTTATGAAACATATGACCAGGTGAGTGAATTCCCTCTGTCTGGCCTCAGGCCAAGCAGGTGCTCATGTCTTTCTTCTGGGAAAGTGGGGTTCGGCCTCTCAGTGGCTGGCGACTACCACTTCTGGAGATAACCACCAGGTGGCAGTAGATTTACACAGCCCCCTTCAACCTTCTGCCCTACCCACGTCATCTCCAGAAATTTCCAAATCTCTCTCCAGGTGGCCCAGCCAGTTAATCCAACAAATTAATCTATGCTGTGATAATGGGCAAAAGGGGTTCATGTGCTTCTCTCTCAGTAGCATATTTGCTGTTTAATGGAAATACTAAGAGATTGTTTTTAAAACCAGGTAAAGAATGCTAATAGGTGAGTTCCAGGCACACTACAGAGAGGTTTTGGGTTTTTTTTGCAGGTGGCCCTTTCTGTGCTCCACAAATTGCATCGATGCAGGGGTTCTGGGTCTTACCACCTGTTTCCCCCACCCCAACATATAGCTTAATGTTTAGGTACAAGTTCTAGAGTTCAGCTGCCTGGGTTCGAATCCAGGTACTACCACTGACTAAGGGTGACGTTGAGTAAGGACCTTAACATCTCTGTGCCTCAGTTTCCTGATCTGTGAAATGGGAGTAACAATACTGATTTCATATATCAGTTGTAGGAATTAGGTAAACTAACATATTTAAAGCACCCCAGAAAAGTTACTAGCATATCGTAAGCACTCATAAGCTGCTGTCATCTTTATCATCCCACACCTTGCCTGCCTTCTTCAAACCAATTTCTCCTCCTGTCTTTCCTCCAACTTCAACCCCCTACCAGGTGACTCAGAGAAGAGAGGGAGGGTTGAGACCCAGTGTGGTAATAACCAGGCCAGCTCTCCTAAGCGCAGCGTTCTCCAGACACATGGCCTCCTCTCAAGTTGGGGCTGAGCCCTGGGGACAGCAAAGCATTCAAAAGCAGGAGGGGCAGTGGCTGGACCAGACTCCAGAAAGCCTGGCTCAGCATTTTTGCAGGAAGTGGTGATAAATCTGTGAGTATCACCTGATGAATACCGAGACCCCACGATCTGCAGATGTGTGTGTGGAGGTAGATGGCTAGGGCAGTCATCTGGCCCAGGCAAACTCCTTCCTGGGTCCTATACATGTTATCCAACAGGGAGGGACTCGTCATGAAGCAGGGACTTCATCTTCTGCACTCCTGTTGAACCTGGTAACCTTTCTTTGCCTTCTCTCCCCACACCCTCCTCTCTGGCTCCAGTGACTGTCAGTCTCATCTACACTACCAGGCAAAACGGTGAATGTGTCTCAAACTTTGCTGCATATATAGAATCACCTAAGGAGCTTTTACAAGCTGATTCCCAGGCTAAATTCCAAACCAATTAAACCAGAATCTCTGGGAATTGGACCCAAGTATCAGAGACGATTCCAGTGTACAACAGTTTAAGAAACCGTGTTCTAGAGTAGTGTTTCTCAACCCATAACGTGACTTATACAAGTCGTCTAAGAAGTTCCCAGATGATCCAGTTGCTGCTGGTCCACAGACTAAACTTTGAGGAGCAAGGTTGTAGAACTGCAGTTCTCACACGTAAGCATGTATCAGAACCCTCTGGAGGGCTTGTTAAAATACACCCCAGGTTCAGATTCAGATCTGGAGTGGGGCCCGATAACATGCATTTCGAACAAGCTCCCAGGTGATGTGATGTCAGTGCTGCTGTCCACGGAGCACACTTTGAGCAGCAAGGGTGGAGGATGGGACACAGGTCTTCGAGTCAGACAGCCCTGGGCCCTAATTTCTGGTTTCACACCTTGCTGGCTCTGTGATCTTGGATAAATCCCTTTACCTTTCTGAATTGCTATTACATCATCTGTAAAGCGGCCATTATTGGGCAAGAGTAATTGGGCTAACAGATTGTTTAGTATTCTGGTCCGCAAACTTGAATTACTGGAGGAGCTTTAAAAGAAACCAACCCATGGTTGTTGATTTAATTGGTCTGGGTACTGAGCACCAGGATTTTCTTTAAGCTACTCAGGTGATTCTTCTGTGTGACCAATACTAGGTACTGGGCTGGCGCCATGGCTCCCAAACTTTAGTGTACATCAGAACCACCAGCGGCTGGGCTGTATTCCCAGTGTTTCTGACACAGTAGGTCTGGGGCAGGGCTGAGAACTGGCATTTCTAACAAGGTCCTAGGTACTGGTGCTTTGCTCTGGGGATTCTACTGGTCCACAGGTACCAGTCAAGAATGTGCAGAGCAGGGGTTGGGGGATGATCTTGGTTTGTCCAGGTCCTAACAGCATGTTTGGAACATCACCAGCTGTCCCAGGTATGCAAATGTACAAGCCTACCTCCATCTAACTGGGGGTGTGGGTTGTGGGGGGAACCTCTTTGTAGGGAGGGCAGGAGGAATCTGCATGGTCTGTCCTGAAGGAGAGTTGGGCCACTGAGCTCAAACATGGCATCAGGGGAATAGTGGCGGCCTTGGCCTGGGTGACCTGGAGCTCAGAAACAAGACGTGTGGGTGGAAGCCACAAGGAGGCCTTTCGACTCAACACAGGAAGAACTTTTGAACCTTGAGTACTGCCCTGTGTGGAAAGGGCACGAGCTTCCTCTTTCGGCAGCAAGTTCCATGGTGTGGGAGGTAGTCCAGCTGAGCTGGAGAGTAGGGAAAACTGGAGATATTTGAACTGGAAGGTTTCTGTGGGCCCTCTTTAAGTCTGAGATTGCACATCCCTCCAGTCTACAGTCCGGCCGTTACTGCACAAGTAACGTTTCTGTTTATTTAAAGAGGTGATCAGCTGGAGCTTTAAGGGCCAGACACTGGCTTTCCCGTTGGTGTTTCCTTTGCCGATCAATAAGCGGTTTGCTTTCCCGGGGAAAACAGGAAGCCCTCCACGCTGAGCAAAGCCAGCCGGTCGGCAAGGTGGCAGTGCGGGCAGCAGGTGTCAGCTTGTGAGTATGGTGCGGAGAGGGCTGAGCCCTTTGGGCTTCAGACGCTGCGGCTTAATGGGGACGGGAGACGCAGAGCTTCAGAGACCAAAACCCTGCCCGGGAAGAGGGAGAGACGAGAAAAGGTCCAGCCCACGCCGCTGGCCACATCAGAGCACCAAGAGAACACCAAGTCTTTATTACAGGAATTTCTATGAAACAGCCCCAAGAAAAAAACCCACACATAGGAGAAAACAAACACTAACAAAGCAACACACACGGACGTGGGGCTGGGTCTTCCCCGCGGTGCACCGGGTCCTGGCGCGGAGGGGGTTTAGGCGGCTCTGCAGGACCGGCGCGCACGCTTCCAAACTTGGTCACACGTGGCGGCAGTAGCGCGTCCCGGCCCCTCCCGTCTAAGTCCGGCCAGGCCCTCCTCTAGTAACACGAGTAACGAGGAGCGATCGCTCAGTCGCCTCCGCCGCGGCGCTGAGAGCCCGCCATGCCCTCATTATCTCGGGGTGATTTGAGGCCACCAGGGCCCCGCCAAGGTTTGGCTCCCGCTCCCAGCCCCGCGCGCGGTTGGGCTGGTTCCACATTCCGGGGGCGGGGAGGGGGGGATGGGGAGCCAAGCCTCGGGCTGCCCAGGCTTCCAGGGTCTCCCGAGAGAGGTCGGTGTGTTCCCATCACTACAGTGGGGCCAGGGAGACCAGGCAGTCTCCCTCCCGTTGGCAGTGGTTGGTGCCAGGTAAGGTTTGTAGAACTGGAGTTTTCCTCCTCGGATCATTTACCTCCTCGCTCTTGGCAAGGGGCACCCAGAAAGCCCTTGTGCCTCAGGCGCTCCCATCCAGGCTGGCAGCCTCTTCACCTTGCTCCTCAGGCCTGTACCTTCTCAAGGGTCACTTCAGAAACCACAGCTGCCCACCCGTGGCGACAGCAGAACTTCTAGTCCAGCCGGGGAATCAGAGCCCCTGTGAGCCCCCACTGTTGGGACTGCAGGGTTCCATCCAGAACTGACTTTTTTGCCCTCTGTCAAAGTATGGACTACCCCTGTCTAGCCAGAGTCCTCCAGCTCCGGGTGGCCACCCGCCCCATCACTGCTGGGGGTCATGCCAGCCCCTAGCAAAGGCAGCCTGAGGGGCCCAGGCAGGTCAATCAGCAGATACTTCTGTTGTGGCCCATCACTCCTCAGAGGGTCCCCCCCAAGTGCCTGGGGCTCTCCCACCTGAAGCTCTGTGCAGGGGCTGTGCCGAGGGCCAGCAGCCCCGGGAAAAGGCTGAGCTGCAGGAGGCAGATGGACTCAAGGTGCCCAACAGGGAGCTGTGGACAGGGGTGGGGGATCCCGCAGGGGAGACGGGCAAGAGTGGGAGGCAGGGGCTCCACTTTCAGGCCAAAGAGCCTCAGGGTCATCCTGCCCTTTGCCTGTTTTCTGGGTTTGTTTTTGTTTTTGTTTTAAGAAGGGAGGTTGTAGCCTGCATTTCCACTCATTACCCATAAAACATCCTGGCTACAAAAGGGGTTCTGGTTGGCTGTTGCCCCACCCCAGGTCCTTCCTCCAATCACAGCACGCAACTTAGTCCGAAGTTCTAAGTCCCATGGAAAGTGGCAGTGGCTGGGCTGGACTGTGGCCGGAGAATCACTGGGCCTTGGTACTCAAGTACCATCCGTCCGGCTGCAGCTGGGTTCTTCAACTGGGGGCCGGTTTTGCTCTCTGGCTGCCTCTACTGGGTCAGATCATCTCCAGCAAGGAGGAACTGCTGGCATCTAGTAAGGGAAAGACAGGAGAGAAGTCTTTTCAATGGAGCCCAGTGGTCTATCATCACTGGCTCCTGGAGAGATGGTTTCGGACAGAAGCTACGAAAGAAAGGAGCCCTCTCTTTCCTGCTGGGACTCTATGTCAGCCTTGGAACTCTGCCTGGACACACACACACACACACACACACACACACTCCAAGCTCCTAGAAAACATTCCAACTTGCAGAATAGCAGGGACTCTGGCAGCTGGAGATGGGGGAGGGGCCAGAATTCTGGTGGAAGCAGCTGTAATGGGAAGGGCTGAGAAGTGGGGAAGGGCCAGCCCATTCTGTGACACAGTAGCAGCTCAGATGAGCCAGACCAAGGGCACCTGTAGCAGCAGAGAAGTAAACTGGGGTCAGAACTTGGGGGGCCCCAGGGACCAGCCTGAGAAGTTCATAAGTCTTTAGTACTCAGAAGACCCACTCAGAGAGCAAGGGAGAAATGAAACTAAAGTGTTTTGGTGATGGAGTGAACAGAGTAGGGACAGTGAAGAGACAAGTGGCTGTTAACCAGGTGAGGAGAGTCTACCAGGGCAGTGATGGAAGAAACAAGGAAGAGAAATGAAATGGGGAAGTTAGGAGGCGAGACTGTCTGGCCTTCATTGACTTGACAGCCAGGGTTAGAAAGCCAGTTGTGGGCACCGCTGGGGATAGAGCAGATTGGGGGGACTAAGATGGAGATTGATTTTGGAGCCAACCGCACAGAACTAATGCTCAGTGCCAGAAAGAGTGGGGAGTGAAAGGACCTCGAAGAAGGCCAAGAGCAGAGCTACCAGGAAAGCTGGGATGGAGGGAGTGGGAGGAGCAATGGAAGACCCCAAAGCACCCAGAGAAAAAAGAGTTGAGAAGAAGCAAGTCCAGGATTCTGGGGCCACGGGAGCCAAGGGAGGGCAGTTTCAAGAAAGACGACGGGCCGGTCGATGGGCATGGCATGCAGAAGAGGGCACCAGAGGACGCAGAACAGGGAAAGGCCGTAGACCTGGCAGGTAACCTTCTTGAGTCAGTGTGGGGGTGGCGGAAGGGGCTGCCAGCCTGTCATGGGTGCAGGAGGATGCCACTTTTTTGCAAGTTGGGTAATGAAAGAAAATACCAAAGACTCTTGTTGGTTTTGAAGATGGGAGGAGGAGGACGTAGACTTAAGGAAGGAGCTGGAAAGGGAAAAGCTGGGAGACTCAGAAGAGACATAAATGACGAGCAAGGTCCAGAGGCAGAGGTAGCTTTAGACTGGACACATCGAGCCTGGGCATCCACGGGAAGGAGACAGCAGCAACAGTGAGTGGGAGTGGGGGCCTTTCCCCGGGCTGGCTTTATTAGAGCCTTCTGGAGAAGTGGGAAGTGTGGGTGCAGCTCCGTGGGTGAGGAAAGCCTGAGAGAACAGAGGGGTCTGGAAGTGCCGGGTGGAGGATGTTTTGGGGAGTCAACTAGAGGTGATGTGAAGGCCAGCTGCCGAGGCTGAGGGGAGAGGGCACTTGTGTTATTCCTGGCTGTCCCCTGCAGACTGCTTTACCTCACCTCCACGACAACCATCGTGGGGGAGCAAGTATTTCTCCACAGTCTGAAACAAGGCCATACCTGCCACACCGTCAGCTCAAGAAAGCCTTGTAGATGCTGACCACTGGGACCAGGGCAGCAGCTGGGGGAAGGGCAGGCAGGCAGCTTCCTGATAGGGGGAGGGGCTGGAAGAGTGTCAGGTGCAACAGGAGTCCTGGAGGAGGTGCTGACATTCCCTGTTTTCTCCCCCAGGAGTGCACAGGAAGAGAAGAGAGAAAGCAGCCTGGGGGGCCAGGGCTCCAGCCAAAAACAGAGCTGCCCTGAAAGGGGTTATTTCCTCATGTGGTTGTGGCAAATCCACCACCACCCAACCCAAGCAGCCAATGGGAGAGTTCTGTGTGTGCACCGCCGGGGTGAGGTCATCTCAGTGTTTCTTAAATTATCCTCTAAGTGTGCTCTGTGTGTCCTGGACTGTCTTCTCAACGAGGCTGTAAACTATTCAAAGTCAAAGCTGATTTCGTTTCCTGTTCCCAGCATCTGGCATAGGCAGGTATGATAATCTTTTGTCAAATGAATAAATAACCAAGTAAAAGAAATGCAAAAGACTAGTTTCCATTGCAGAAGACCATGTCCCCTGCCACATGAGGAAAGAAACCCAGGGCCTGCGCTATCCAGTTTCCTGAGCCCAATGTCTCTGGACCCCTGGGAAGACACTTGGTATGAGGGACATGGCAGCCCCGGCCTTGGGCAGTCCCTGGGCAGCTGTGGCTCCAGGCCTTACCTCTTACTGTCCTTCTCTTAGGGTTTCCTCCACCTTGGGCACTTCCTGTCGCCTTCCCCGGAAGTCTTCATCTGAAAAGCAGAAGAAAGCTGCTTCATCCTCCACCCTGTAGGGCTTCGCTCAGGCATGTCCCCCAGGCCAGGCAAGAGAGCACCCTGTGTTTGTTGGGGCACATGCTGGGGGGTGATGTGTGGGCTCTGATAAGGCAGCAGGGCACAGTGTAAGGTTAGGACACCTGGCTGCTGGCCTGGCTCCATCACTGAGCTCCAAGACCTTGGACAAGTTCTTTCCTCAGTTTCCTCATCTATAAAGTGGGACGGGGAAGTTGGACTATCCAGATGACCTCCAAGGTCCTTCAAGCCCTTGTGTCTGATTGTCTCCTGACCACCAAACAGCCCTCTGCTCGGAGACATCGGGATCAGGGCTCAGCTGTGGGCCTGATAGGATCCGCAGCAGCGTCTTAGAAGACGCTACAGCCCATGTGGCCTTGGAAAGGGACTGGATAAATGAATGCTGAATGGCCTCTGGGCCTACACGAACCTGCCCAGACCTTGGTTCTCAAGTTGAGGCCCCTCTATGGAGATAGGCCTGTCTGCCCTCTCACACCCCAGAAAATATTCCCCAGAAACAGCACCTAGCACTTTGTACTCCGGGTAGAGATCTAGGTGGAGGTGTGGCTGGGGCTCCCTTTCAGAGGTAAAAGGAAGGGAGAAGCAATATGGTCCGAGTGGAAGGACCCATTTCTTTGGGTGACCTGCCCACCAGCCCCTGATGTGTTCCCCAGGTTGGGCCCACCCATGAAACACCCAGGCCCTCCTCTTGTAGGGCCACTGATCACAGGCAACTTAGAGCTCAAGCCTCCGGGCCCTCTGTGCCTCACCACAGGTGTGGCCCTCCACGTCGTCCAGGAGATTGGCTGTTGACGCAGCAGCCCCCAGCGTGCCCAGCCATTCAGGAAAACTGTCCAAGGGATGGGTGGGCACCGCCACAGTCCTCCTACTCCCTGCCCCTAGTCCTCCATCACCCATTCCAAACTCAGGAGGCTTCCACCACACCAGCCTTAACCCCCCAGCATTCCCCCAATACCTCCCCAAGGCTCCTTTTCTTGAGGTCAGCTGAGCAGCTAGGCCCTGACTATCACCCAGCTCCCATCCTGGGGACAGAGAAGTGACTTTCTCCTTCTTCCCCTTCGGCTGTTCAGCTTCTAATGTCCTGGGCTCTGTTTGACAAGCATGGATAGGAGCCTGGGTAAAAACGTGAAACACCTCGTTTTTACTCGAGGAACTGAAAGTAAGAAGGCGGGGCCAACATGGTTGACATGAGGAGGCAGAAAGATCTGAGGATCAGTTCAGCTGGAGAAATTAGGGAAAGGTTTGCTGATTTCAATGAAGAACCAAGTCTTCTCCCAAGATGCAGCTTATGCCAGACAAAAAGTACAAAAGCTATCGACAACTTCTGCGCCTGCAGAAGGAAGATGGGAGATACAGGCCCTCTCCTCAAGCCTGGTCATGGTAGTGGAGACTGGCACGGAGAGATGGGGCAGCAGGCTGGCAGCACAGCTTGTGGAGAAGGGAGGGCCACAGAGCCCGGTCCCACTCCTGAAGGAGGTGAAGCCTCAGGGAGCCCAGAGTCTCAGTGCCCTTAGCACCCACTGCACCCACCCAGTGCCAGACCGAAAAGGATATGACTGATGCTTCAACAAGTGTTTCCTCTTTGACTTCCTCATCTTGGTCTTCTCTGAGAAGGCCCTGGCCAGTTCAAACAGCTTCCTCCGGGTGGCTGCAGACAGAGAGACCTGTGAGCCAGCAGCTGGAGTACAGCAGCAGGTAGCTGCCCACCAGGGCTCAGGAGAGGCTGGGGCAGGCCCCCTATCCCCACCAGGGCTGGAGACAGGTGGGCAGGCTGGTATGAAAGCCCAGGGAGCTGGGCAGGTGATCCCAGGCTGGTGCCCTGGGGGAGTGAGGCTGCCATCCTGGGTCAGCCTACAGGGGTGGCACAGGCCACTGCAAGCCAAACCAGGGACAGCTGGCAGCCCGAGATCTGGGTATTCCTTCTCAGCTGCAAACAACAATGCATCTTGGCTTTCTTTCCTGCCGCCTCCCCTCCTCCCCTCACCACCTCCAGAGTTGCTTCTAGGATTTCCGTGATTAATCTCAGATTTTCCCTGAAATGGAGCCTGAAAGGATGGCAGCCTCATTCACACATGGTTGTGTGTGTGGGGCGGATTGGGCTGAGCTGCAGGGGGAGGTGGAGGGGAAGGCGAGTACCGGCTGGCAGGGCTTTGTGCGAAGAGGTCACCAACCATGCAGGCCTCCCACCGGTGGGTTTAGCAAAGGCCTCCCCACTCAGGCCTGGCCAAGCCCCTCCAAGTCACAGAGAATATGAATATATGAACACTAAAACTTGGGGTGAGGGGCACAGCACATTATTTTTCTGCAGACAGCTGGCTCAAGAGGATTTAAAACTTAATTTGTATCCAGACTCAGCTGCAGAGGGAAATGAGGCAAGAAGGCTGAGGGAGCCAGCCTGCGATTAAAATGTCACTTTGGTTCACCAAGAGTCAACTGCATTAAAAATTCCAGGGGGCCCTCTCCCTCCCATGAGGTCACATAGCCTGTCTTAGAAGTGTTGGGAGGGGGACATGGCCTGGACTCACATTTTCCCATGTGTTTCAATTTGTCCCTGAATAAGGCATCTTCAGACACAGTGGAGTTGGCGTCACTGGTTCCTGGAAAGAGGAGACAGTTCTGAGGGCCAGCTAGAGAGGAAGAGTGTGTCAGGGCTGCCCTGAAGGACGGGTTCAGCCCGACCCTGCTGTTTAAGGAAGGAAGCAAAGAGCAGGCTTCTTACGTAACAAGGATGGAGCTTAAAGCAAGGGCACTTGGGGTTCAAGGAGCACTTCTTTCCCGACCCGAGCCTCACTTTCCTCTTCCATAAAAAGAGGGTCTGCTGTATGTGTGGAGAACGGGCTCCCATGCGCTCCCGACTGTCTGCTTCTCTGACCAACTCCACGTTGGTCAAGTCCTATTGGCAGCTTGAAATCAGCCACGGTGGGAGTTTTTTACACCGTGTAAGTCACCAGACACTGCACATCCGGCCTTCCCCTGCACCCCAAGACCAGCTGTTACACATTCACCAGCATGTGGCTGGCCTGCCTGCTACCCACAGGGTGTGAGAGTTAATGAGGTAACGGACGGGAGGTGCAGGGCACGGAGGCATTCACCCGTGGTCGCGCCTGTCTCCTTCCCTCCAGGGTCAGCCCCTCCATTACTCCCTTCAGACAATGAGTAGGAATGAGAATGGGGCTCGTCCCAATGTCAGAACCCAGCGGGCCACCCACAGTCTCCCTGTTTCCTCAGCACCCACTTGGGTCTCCTACTGCCCTTCTAAAGCCCCTGCTCTCTACCCTGCAACTCAGCTAATCCCGAGTCACCTTGTTTGCTAAATCTCCCCGTGAGGCAATTCTGATCCATCTCAGCAGCCCTGGTGTCTATAGTTAATTCAGGATCAAGGACAGAGGCTGCTGTTTTAAACCCTCACATGCACATCTGGTGGGTCCTAAGCTCCCAGCCCATTGCTTGAGTCAGTTCCATGGGATTTTCTCTCTTCAAGCGGGGATCAGCTGAGCTCCCCATCCACTGCTCCCCTGCCCCCACTTCACTCCATGATGTAAGGTCTGTTTGGGGCAGAGGCTGATAATTCTGTCTCTGAGGGGGGCAGCCTGTGTGTGCGTGGAGGGCTCCGGCTGACAAGGAGCCACCATGCACACATATAGGCAGAGTTAAGATATCAAGTGTGGAATCAGGACCTCTGGGCCCATCTGTTCCATGTTCCCAGCTTGACCCTCGTCTGTTCATCCCAACAGGCTGCTGTCCACCCTGGGCCCCCCTTCAGCTGGTTCGGGCTCCTGGAGGAGCCTGGCCCTCTCTTGAGGCCATTCTTGCTTCTTACCATCTTATATGTGAAGCTTAAAATTCTCTTCCTCCAACACAAGGGCAGGGCCTGGCTCACGGCAGAGATTCCCCAGCTATTGAATATAAAAAATGAGTGATCCCTTCCCAGACTGGTCCTGCCCTTCTCCTCACCATGTGTCTGCTATGTTCAACAAACGTGTCCTCAGCTTTGCTGGTTTGCTCTTCCTATCCCTGGATGTGTCTCTGTAAGCTCCCCTGGGGCAGAGACCATGACTTGTTAAGTCTCTGAGTCCTTCTTTTCCCCCTTCCCACACGGAAGGGGTTGTGGCACGTCCCCTTCTTGCTCATGCTCCAGGCACCTCTGAGTTCATCCAGCCTGTTAGCCAACCCCAGCTGTGGTCTCCAGCAGCTGCTGGATTGACAGGAGTCCAGGGTTGCTAAGTGGAGGGGCCATCTCGCCCCACGGTGAATGTGGTGGCGGGGGCAGAACCCTCCCCACCAGCCTATTTCCTCACCCTACCCCCCAACTCCAAATATGCAAAGCACAGCTGGGGTGAGAGCCCCTGTGCCCTCCAGGCCTCTCTCCCAGAAAGGCAAGGTTACCTGGGGCAGGAGAGGGAAAGTTCAAGTCATTTCCCATAGCCACGCTGCTGGATTTGGATTTCTGGGACTCATATTTCAATCGATCTGGAAAAGAACCACATACCGGTCAGGGAAGGTAGTGCCTGGGCTGAGACAGTCTGTGGTTGGAGGCCAAACCCCAGATGTGCACGTAAGCACACACAAAATATGTGTACACCCAACGTCTGCTGGCTCTTAAAGAACCAGCAATCATAGAAACTACTGCCCTGACAAGCACTGGAATGGTGGGATGGCAGCATTAGAAGGACCCCGGGCAGTCTTATAGTCCAACCCCTTCATTTAAAAGGAATGGCTCCAAGACCCCCAGCACCTTTGCTCCAGAGCTGGGGCCAGCCTTCTCCCTGCACACCTTGCTCCTCCCCCATGACACACTGTCCGTACACACACACACACACACACACACACACACACACACAGAGCCACTGTGACCTGCACAAGACAGACTTCCCACAGCCCTCTTGCTGTATTCTACCCCAAACACACTCCCACCCTGAAGAGGAAAGGCAGCCAGGCTGGACAGGAGGGTCCCCAGGCCAAAGACAACCCAAACACCCAAAAACCTCAAGAACCTCTGCTTTAACATCCTCCACTCAGGCAGGCTCCCACTGTGGCACCCATGGACCCCGTCACTCTGTTTCTGGAGCTCCAGGCTCATCATGCTGAGGCCAGTGCCTGGCACAAAGCAGGTACGTGGAGGGAAGGACAGGGCCTAAGAAAGACACCTCTCTTCCTCTGAGTATAGGGCAGGGAGAAGGGGTGGTTGGTGACAGGTCCCCAGTGGCAGAATTCTGGGGCTCCCACAAGGACAATGTGGTGGGGGCCATGTCTCAGCAGTTCAGAGGTCACCCTTGGCCTCCAGCTCCCTTCCTCTCCTGAGCCCCAAGGCTACAGCCAGCATCAGCTCCCTTCTTCAGACATGGGGAAGTGGCTGCAGTGCCCACACCAAGTGTACCACCTCTCTCCAGGGCCAGGAGGAAGTCGCGATTGCGTTGCAGCTCCTTCATGAACTCCTCGTTCTGCAGGAAGAGCGCGATCCTCTCGTCCTCCAGGTACTGCTTCCAGCGGCTCTCCTGGTCCCGGGTCCCAGGCCCAGCCACGGGGAGCATGCCTCCCTCTCCACTCATGGGCTTGGAGCCCCCGGGGTTGCCCTGAGAAGGGGAGTGAGCATGTTGAATGCCTACTCACAAGGGCACATGCTGCACAGACATCTGTGCACACTGGTGTACACGTCCTTTCCCAGGACCCTCCAGCCACACCCTCGGGCCTCCATCTCCTTCCAGGATCTAGTCATAGGCCAAAATCCAACTGAACAGGCCAGGGCCCTTTCTGCTGAGGAAGCAGCAAAGGCTTAAAAACGACTTTTTCCTCCCTCTTAGACTACCCCATCCCTTTATCTACAACCTGAGTAGCCCCCAAAAGTGATCTGCAAACTGCTCAATAGCCTACACACGGATTCCCAAACTCAAAACTCTCCCTGCACCGGCAATCTCAGGGTGAGACCCACCCTGTGAAAGAGCCCCTTGGGTCATGCCAACGTTTAGGAGAAGCCACTTCTGGCCCTTTCCCAGGAAAGGGAAGGAAGATGCCCTGGCTCTGCCACGGGCTGCCTCAATGCCCACCTCCCACAAGCCTGGATCGGTGGCTGTAGCCAAAGTCACCTCAGGGCTGTCACCTTCCCTGGGTGGAACAGGAACTCTCCTGGCCCAGACAGGAAATGGTTCAGCATTCTTTCCCTACAAACCCAGGGCAACAGAAATAGCTCAGCCTGGGCTTAACCATCAGGAAGCGAAACTGGCTGGCACAAACTGTGGAGGCAAGCAGAGAAGCTGCACGGGCAGGTGGGGGCACCCCCCATTACCTGTATGCTGTCTAGCTGCTGCGGCAGGATGCGGAGGAAGTCATCGGGGAGGTTGCCTAGCAGTGGTGGGTTCCAGTTCCGATAGCGCCTCTGGCTGGAAGGGGGCGCAGAGCCCAGCACATCGATGCTGGAGGACGAGGGGTGACAATGAAGAAGGAAGTCAGGCCCAAACACAGGTGTCCTGGCCCATCACACCAAAATCCTGCTCAGAACGGCACCCCCACTTCCCATGGCCTCCGTTGCTTCCAGCACAAAGGTTGGGTGCTCTAAGTTGTCTTATCAACCAGGCCTTGGCTAACGCCCCGCTCTGGCCCAGGGTCTGGGTTCCTGCTGCCCTAGAAGTTCACTGCTCTCCAACGACTCAGAGCCCTCAAGGTCTCTAGGCCTACAGAGCTCTCTGCTCACGGCACTCAGGTTGGGAGTCGTGGGTTTAGACGTAGATATTTATGAACGTCCTCTAAAGACATCAGGGATCATGTCCTTTCATGCTTATATCCCTAACACCTAGCACAGTGCAAGCTCATGGCTGCTGGGGAACAGGTGTGCTCCACCAGACACATAAGCCACCAACAGCCCAATCTGCCCAAATGTTGGTTTGCTGGGGTGGGGGGTCGTGGGGATGCCAGGATCCCTACAGAGTAGAGCAGGTCTGGGCTCCAGTTCTGACACAGCCGCAAGCCAGCAAGGTAGTCTTGGGTGAGTCTCTGCTCCCCTCTGGGGCTCAGTTTCCTCATCTAGAAACTGCTACCTCCCTGCCAAGGCAGGTGGGGGCCACTCACAAGGTTGTCCAGAACAACATTCTGAAAAGGCATATAGAGATGTGGAAGTGGGAGGGTTCTTGTTCCAGGAGGCACTCAGGGGCCACTTTTCTAGGCAAGATGCCTGGCATAAGGTCTGTGCCATGGCAGAGGCCAACAGCAAGGCAGGAAGGAGAGGAACAGAGCTGCCCTCCCTGATCCCCAGGCTCCAAGCCCGGCCACCCTGGGCCTGAGGGCAGCCTGGGGCCGGGCCAGGAGCTCCCCACATCTCCCCGGCAGCCTGCAGCGTGGCAACCGCAGGACACGTGTTCTGCTGAATCAGGGAAGTGACACACACAGTAGGGAGCCGAGGACCGGGGGCGGTGGGGGCCGCTCTGGCTCTGAGGCCTGGCTCTGATTTGGTCTCTCCAGCTCCAGGAATCCCGCCGCCCCCTCACTGGAGGAGAGCTTTTCCGCTGGGCTGCCACCGCCTGTGGAAATAACTTCCTTTCTTTTTCTATTTTGGGCAGGTGGCCTGATGGGGGGGTGAGAGGGACGGGGTGCAACAGCAGACAGGATAACAAGCTGCTAAGTGCACGGTGGGAGCGGCACATGCAGACTGGAGCCAAGGGAACCCCGGCCTCATCCATCCTCTTGCTGTACAGCTGAGGGGACGAGGGGATTGTCTGGAGCACAATTTGCATCACAACCCGGGACCTGATTCCTAGGCAGCTTTCTCTCTCTATCACTTTGCTGACTTCTGTCACTGTTGGAGGCTTCATTTTTCCCCAGGGCCTGAGAGACAGCAGAGAGGGTGCCCCATCTCTCAGGGACCTGAAGACCACCTCTGATCCATCCAGCATGGAGAAATCCTCTCCGGGGTCACCACCCTTTCTTGGGCTTCGGAGTCTTCATCTGGGATATAGGTGTGCACCCCAACTCAACCACATCTACAGCCACCCAAGAGGTGAGAGCTCTGGACCTCACTAGCTATTTTACTGAGAGCCCAAAAGGGGAGGAGGACGAGGAGTGGAGCCCCGTCCTCAGCTGAGTTTCCCTTGCTGTTGGATCCAAGGAAGGGCAGGCCCAGCCCCCTCCGGGCCCCTTGCCCTGGCACCAGCGGAGATGAGGTCAGCCCGCAGCTGCAAGAGACAGGGGGGCCCTGAGCCCAGGCAGCCCAGGCAACTCCATTGTGGTTGGAATGGAATGTCAGAAATGAGCCGAGAGGCAAATGAAAAACTTCCAAGGCTGTAATTTCAACAGAAAAACAGCAGGTGGCCTGTGCCGAGGGGTGCCTCTGGGTTTCAGAGCAGGCCTTTCATTCAGGAGATAGAGAGAAGGACCAGCTGGGGGAGGGGAAGGAGAGAGCCAATTGGAGAAGCTCTCTCCTGGCCCAGAGCCTACTTCTGGACCCCAAAACTAGAACTTCACGCCCCATCAGACCTCCAGGTTTACCCATGGAACATCAGGCCCCAGAAAGATTTCAGAAACAAACCTTCAGGGCAGAATTTTTGGTCAAGACTGGACACTGAGGCACAGATGGGGTCAGGCTCTGTCCCAGGGTACACAGATCATCCAGGCAAAACCAGGGATCCTGGGATTTCAGGCACACTCCCCTGGGATGACCCTGCCCTTCTGTGCCCCAGCAGGAAAAGCTCCCAAACTCTGCCCCATCTGCAGTCTCACAGGCACCCCAGTGACTGGAGGTGGCAGAAAGGCACCAGGCCATTCCTCCCGCCACCTCCTCCTCAAATCTAATCTCCCCCACCAGCAAGAGGGAGATCCTAAAACACTAACCTGATCACATCACTCCCCAACTTAAACCCACTGGCTGTGGGAAAAGGTCAAAGCTCCTCAGAGGACACACAAGGACACCGTGATCTGCTCGCCTCTGCAGCCTCACTCAGCCATTCCATACTTCCTGAAGTTCCCCAGATGGCTCCCGCTTTCCTGCCTCCAGGCCTTTGCACATGCTGTTTCCTTTGCCTGGAATGCCCTTCTGTCCTCTGCTTCACCAGGTCACAGCTTGGACATCAGCTCCTCTAGGCAGCCTTTCCCGTACCTTTGCCCCATGTCTACATGTCCCCCAGACTCTGATCTCCTTGGTGGTGGTGGTGGGCGTCAATGCAGTGCTGTATTCATCTCTGCATCACGCACATGGTTCAGCACCTGCATATTGCAGGTGCCTCAATAAATGCTGGAAATGAATGCCGCAGATGGAGAATGAATGAGGCTATGGAAATGGCCTAGGGGTAGAGCTGGGCCTAGCAGGGCCATCCTGGCGCAAAGGGGCACATGCCCAGAGGCTGGCCGTGCCTCTTCTGAACACTAGCCTCCAAGGCAGGACTCACCACTGGTCTGAGTGCTCAGTGTTAGAGCTCAGAGGCCAGCTATGCAGTGGGGGGAAGGGTGGGAGGAGCCGTGAACCACTGACGGTGGTCTGATCCATGCCTGGCACTATGCTGAGTGCTCCACACGTAACTCTCAGTCAATCTTCACAACAGTGCTGAGGTGGGGATTTGTATTCCCATTTCACAGACAAGGCAAACAAAGTTCAGAGACACTAAGTAATGAGCCAAAGGCCACACAGCAAAGGCACCTAAAGAATTAGAAGTTAGGGGTGGCCGGTTAGCTCAGTTGGTTAGAGTGCAGTGCTTCTAACACCAAGGTTGCTGGTTCGATCCCCACATGAGCCACTGAGGTGCGCCCTCCACAATTAGACTGAAACAACAACTTGACTTGGAGGTGATGGGTCCTGGAAAAACACACTGTTCCCCAATAAAATTTAAAAAAAAAAGATTCAGAAGTTAGGCAGCTGAAAAAAGGGGGTGGGGAGAGCACTCTGTTTCTGGCTGACACCACAGCTCAAGTTCTCTTCCCTGTATCCACCCTCAGCTCAGCAAAGCCTTCATTTCTGGGTCAGGCCCCTGAACCTCAGGCAAGGGCAGTGACTTGTCCAAAGTCACAGGGTTTGAACGAGGCCTCCTGAGCGCTGGTCTAGTGCCAAGGTCACCTTGCCCCCAAACTGGGGCTTCCATCATTGGGCTGCACTGCCGTTGCCCCCAGCTCTAACCCACCCACAGCAGCTGAACACCCAGCCAGAGCAGGAAAGAAAGGATCTGGCCAGAATACCCATGCCATGTTTCCACTGGGATCCTGTCTCTTATGGCCTCAGTTTTTGCTTCTGAAAAATAGGCAGAACGACTCTGCTAATAGAAACGGAAACTTTTGCAAAAGCATTTTGGGATTAAAAAAAAACAAAACAAACAAACGTCAAAGGAAAATCATTTAGCCCCGTCCCAGGCTGCAAGCCCTGCCAAGGTCTCACCCAGACCCACCCACTTACTCCCTGCGTCCCGCCCCATCACAGCTTCCTAGTACAACTTGTACTAGGAGCCCAGTTTTGGTCCTGTTCCTGACTCAAAACAGTGCTCTGCTACCTCCCCCCATAACCTTTCAGGCCTCTATCAGTTCCCTCAGCTGCAAACACAGAATTTTCTCATTAGGGAGGAAACAGAATGCAGCAGTGAACAGCACTGGTTTCAAAATGACCTGGGTTCAAGTCCCAGGTCTGTGATCTTGGGGAAGTTATGAAACCTCTCTTAGGCTCCGTTTCCTCATCTGTAAAATGGGAATGACAACTGTGCCTACCTCATCAGTTGTTAGAGGATTTGAATGTGATGGTTTCCAGCGCTTGGTAAATGGTAGCTGTTATTATTGTCTATACCTGTATGATACTGTGTTTCCCCAAAAATAAGACCGGGTCTGATATTAATTTTGCTCCAACAATCTATATTTATTCATTTATTCATGTACAAAAATCTACATTTATTCAAACAGTCGTGTCTGGCTGACGGTCTTAACTGGGGCTTATGTTTGGGGTAGGGCTTATATTACGAGCATCCTGAAAAATCATGCTAGGGCTTATTTTCCAGGTAGGTCTTATTTTCAAGGAAACACGGTAACTAGTACTATTGGGTTGTCAGAAAAGTCATGACTTATTTTTTCTGTTTTTCGTTGCAAAAATGCGTCATGACTTTTCCAACAACCCTATATATATATATAACAATAACTATACCTAGTCTCCACTACCACTGTCTGAAGCTCCCAAGATCTCCAGAAGGGACAATCCACTGAAACAAGTCCCCTGTCCCATAATTTCACCCCACCCTTCACCACCCCAGGCCTGAGTCATTCTAAGGAACAGCAGCCCTGGGATAAAGAGACACCTGGATTCCAGCAGCCCCACCACAAAGATGAAGCCCAGAAAAAATAAGCACCTCAGCGACCCCTGGGACCCAGCTGGCAACCGGTTTCATGTTAAGTTTCCAAATGACAGAGTCCCTGACCTGGAAGAAGTCTTCAAGGACCTAGCAGTCTATTCCCCTGCCTCCAGTTATCAAACTATCCCAGAAAAGGAGGCTTACTTGCTCCCGTTGCTTAAAAACCCCCACAACCATCCCTAGACCAGGGATGGCAAATAACATATCCATTCCACCAATCACTGATGACTGTCTGGGAGTGCTGTGTTAAGGAGGATTCTGAGATTCTGTCTCGACTGAGCAGGAAAGAGCACAGCGATCAATTACTAACGACTGCCATGCGCTCGGGAGGGGAAGTGTCAGGACAGTTCCACGTGTTTATCCTTCCTGCTCTCTATCTCCCTTGACTCTCAGCTCCCAGAAAGCAGAGGCTGAGCCTTATTGGACTCTGTGTCTCCTGTGGTGTTCAGCATGGCAACCAGCCCAGAGAAGGAATTTAGGGAATGTTTGCCCTTGCAATCCTTACAGTTCGAAAGTTCTCTTTGGTATCTAGCTAAAATGTCTTTTGCTGCAGTAGAAGTCTGTCCTTGCTGAGGGGTCCAGCCAAAATTCCCACTGTGTTTTGTACCCCATCCCAACCCCTGATCCCTTCCCCACGGCTCTGCACTCTGAGAGGAGCTTGATTCTCACCGGGGAGGTGGAGTTGGGGGAGCCAGAGGGTAAGGCCTGTCAAACATGTGCATGTGGTAGGCTGGCGGGGAGTACACAGGTGGGGGCTCTTCGTCGGAGCTATCCGGTTCCAAAGTCCTTTCCAAGATCTGTATCAGAGAGAATAAAGAAAAGAAATATTAACAACCCTTCCTTGAATTTAAATAGCATTTATACAAAATCCAGCGTGGGCGAGGACGTAAGGGAACTCTGCTTTGCTGGTGAGAATGTATATTGCTACAACCAATACTTTGCAAAAACGGTGTGGCTTTTATATACTGAATGGCCACCCCTGACCCTACAGTTCCAACATGCTCAACAAATGTGAAAGCACATGTCTCCAAAAGAATGTTCAGAGCAGCATTATCCACCCAAGTAAGGTTCAGAAACAAGCAAAGCAAATCGCCGTGATAGAAGTGAGAGCAGTGTGACCTCTGTGAGGGTGGGGAAGGTCGAGATGGGGCACAAAGGGGGCTTTCCAGGTTCTGTTGATGTTTCTTGATCCGGGTGCTGGTGAAATGTCACTGAGCTGCGCACTTGTGATTGATGGACTTTTCTATGCAAGTGTTATTGTTGATAACTAACTTTAACATCATCCATACCCTCTCTCAAAGTACTTCCAGATGGATTACCTCACTTAAACCTCAAACAACTTGGTAAGGTAGGGTGTGGACTGTTACCCCATTTTACAGATGAGGAAACTGAGGCCCAGGCTGATTAAGTGACATGGCAAAAGCACACATTATTTTTAGAGCTGAGTCTTCAAGTTGGACATGGTCTTCTGCAGCTACAGTCCCTCCTTCAGGCATAATGCCTGCATTCCCAGGGTGAATTCTCAGGGTGGACAATGGCAAGGGGAGTACCCAGGAGGCCTCTCCCCACAAGACTCCTCTCTTCATCCAAGAGCCAGAAAGAAAAACAGGGAGAGGTCAAGGGCTGGGCAAAGGCTGGGGTTCCTGCTATGTGGACTAACCTGGACCATTCCCCAGAGGTCCACAGAGGAGTCTGGGGCAGGAGGCAGCCATCAACCAGGAGATCCCAGGACATATAACACATATCACCCCAACCAGCCTATACCTTAGCATCCTGCTCCCCTCTCCTCTCCTCCCCAACCTTGTTCCCATCTCCTCCAAAACTAAAGAAACTGGAAAGGGTTTAGAGGCTATCAACTGGCCCAAGTCCCCAGGCCCTGTGTTTTAACCCCAAGTAAGTTTGCAGAAGTCACAGCTGAAGTGCCTCTGCTCTGCCTCTGCAAGCCTGGGCTGGCCAGGCTGCACTGGCGCACCCCTGCCCTGAGCCCAGCCATGCCCAGAGTCTCACTGGGACACCTGGCAGATGGGCAGGTGGTAAGTGAACACACACACAAGTGCACACATGTTCATGCACACACACACACACACACACACACACACACACAAACACACACAGCCACGCTCTGTGCACACACAGCCAGCTTGACCCAAGGAGGCCTCCCGCCCTGGAATGCACTAACGTTCTTTCCTTTGAGGCGGAAAGTATTTAAACAGATGCTTTTGAAGAAATAGGAATGTAGCTGCTTTGCGGGCCACTGTTCGGCCTACCCCAAATTTCCACTAGAAGAAAAAAAAGAAAGAAAGAAGAATATTCTGAGCTCCATTCCTGTTCAGCAGTAAAACTCCGGTGCCTGGCACAGGACAGTAGCTCAGCAACGACCTGACACAACCAGAGACCGTGCCGGTGCTGTCTCCCAGCCCCCATTCCCGAGACCCCGCTGCTCTGAGGGACAGGGTTCCAGGCTGGGCCCTTTAAGCCAACTCCTGGAGGCTGAGCCCCTCCGCCCTCAGTGGCTGGCCAGTCTGTCCCCACTAAAGTTGGTCTGAGAGAGATGGGTGAAAAGGCAAGAGCTCAGTGGGAATCGTTTCCAGAAGGAAGCTGCTTGGGGTTTCCCATGACTGGCCCAGCAGTTGGCCCCCCAGACTCAGGGAGCTCAGGCCTCCATGACTGCATCAGGAGGCCCCCTTGCCTCTCAGCCTCTCCTGCGCCTCAGTACGACCTCCTGGGCTGCAAGAGCCAGACGCTCATCAGAAGCTCCTGGAAGCAGAATGAGGAAACGCCAAGGAGGCAGGCGTCGGGCCAGGCACGCTCCGGAAAGGCTGATCCCGTCTCCAGGGAGAGTAACCCAAGCCATGTTTCTGGCCTCCCCCTGTCTCCCTCCCCACAACCCCACCAGCCACAATGAGGTTGTTCTTCTGGCTCTAAAGGTGCTGAAGTTGTCGGCTCTGCAGCCTCCTGGCTTAATTCAGTGTGGGTGATGGATGCCTGCCAGGTGCTCTGGGGGCCAGGGTCTGGCCATTTATCTGACAAAAGATGTTTCTCTGTGGCAAGGCTACCCCTCGGGCCAGCCCACCATCCATCAGCCCCCAGAGAGGGGGCTTTTTGCAGTCAGCAGTTATTGTCATTCCAGCTGCTGCTCATAAATTTTCCGAAGCACTTTCCGCTGGCTCAGGAACTGCCTGCCGATGGGCCCAGGCAGAGCTCCAAAGGTGGGGGGTTGGGGAAACAGCGGAGGAGGGGTGCTGAGGAGGGGCTCAATCTGGAAGGCAAGATTCTTAGAAAAACAGAAGCACCCGCAGTGCAGGTCTAGCTAGGGGATGTTGAAGCCTTGCAGAGGTTCCCAGGGCTGTAGGAGCTGTGGACAAAGGAGGAAATAGTATCCTACCTGCCAGACTGTCAGAGCAAATGAGACTGTGGAAGGGTCAGAGTTTGCAGAGAACTTCCCTTCCAGCTCAAACTTAAAGGATGCATCTGTGTGAGCTCTCGCGCGCTCTCTCTCTCTCTCTCTCTCTCTCTCTCTCTCTCTCTCTCTCTCCCTCTCTCTCATACATACACTCACCCCTCCTTTTCATAAAAGAAAATCTGGCTTTTCCGATACTCCCTCTACTTGCTAATCCAGGCAGGTCAAAGGAGTGGTCTCCTGGGAAAAGAGACTAAAGAAAGCTGTGTAAAGACAGCAGCCAACATTTATTCATTCAACATTCCCTGAGTGCCTGCTACATGCCAGGACTGTCCCAGGTGCTGCAGGTGACACAGGGATGAGCCAGATGTCATTACCCACAGAGCTTCCCCTCCACCTGGAGAGAGAAATCCCAGGCAGCACCTGCTAAGGGAGGAAGAGCAAGTGGGCTTCACCCTGCAGGATGACTCTGACTGAGGGACAGTGGCTGCCTGCAGGGCTGCGCTGAGTAGGACTCTGAGGCCATATCTGGGTCTAGGTTTTCTCACTGTAAATGAGGGTAATAATAATGCCACCTCACAAAGTTTGTGAGGCTTAGAAGAGATGATACATCTAAAGCACAAGGATGGTGCCTGGCACAGGCTGGGACTCGGTGAAGAGCAGAGTCAAATCCCATCCACTGGGCCCTTCCATATTGTCCATGGCTATATATGCCACATGCCCTTGCAGGCAGTGACCTTCTCACTGAGAGACTCCGTGTACCTGTTCTGCACCCAGCACTGCAGGCTCTGAGGGGCTGAGGGGCCAAACGTGTACTGAACTCTTGGATGGCGCCAGGGAGGGCTGGCCATGCCTGGCAGGTGGGCCTTGTTGATGCAATGGGATGGTCGCATGTCCCCTATCCAACCTCCTGGAGTGAGGGGAGAGCAACTTGGGTATCTATCACTCACTACCACCTTCATCATGCCTCATCAGAGGTCTGATGTCACTCCTCTTCCATGGCTCCTTGTGCTCTAGAGACACAGCCCCACTCTTTCTCAGCAGCAAGGCCTTGTCAACCTCCTGGTCTCCATTCATTCTAGGATCCTGTCAGATGATCCTGCCATCAGTTTCCTAGCGACTCATGCTCTGTTTCACCTCTGAGCCTTTGCACAAGCTGTTCCCTCTGCCTGTACACTCTTCCCCTCACTCTCCACTCTTCCTTCGGGTCTCAGTTTCCCTCTCTGGGAAGCCATTCTCTCCTCTCCTCCTTCCATTTCTCCCATCATAGCACTTACTACTCCAGGCTGTCATGGCCTGACTCTTTCCTCTAGTCCCCACCGAACTGTAAGCTCTGTGAGGGCAGAAACTTGGTCTGACTTGGCCCAGGTGAGTACCCAGAGGTTGAAGTGTAGCCTTTCTTTGAAAAATACAGACCAGAGGGCTCCAGTTTGGATTAGCATTCACTATGTTGGATGGGGCCCAGGTGTCTGCATTTTTTAACAAGCTCCTTGATTCTGATGACCCCTGACCCAGGGTCTATTACCATGCCTGGCATATACCACTGAGTAGATAGATGCTCAGTACTTGTTGAATGACTGCATGATTCCTGCCCATAAAATAAGGCCACTGACTGACTTGGGTACGGTGTCCTTAAGAGAAATAAGGCTGCTCACTAGTTAGAGCCCAGACTGGGATATAACTCAAGTCCTCTAAGGTCAAACAGCGCCGGAGCTCCTGGTGAATTACCAGGGCCTCGCCCCTACCTCCGGGGGAATGCTGTCCTCGGAGTCAGAGCTGTCCTCGTAGGCGCTGCCACCACTCCCCTCCAGGTTCATCTGCAGCAGCTGGTCGATGGTGGCGTCCACGGCGCCGCTGTTGGCGCGCAGAACGCACTCGATGATGTCGTAATCCATGTTGGGGAACATGGTCTTGAAGTCGTCCATGGCCTGGTTGAACTCGAGGCGGCGCACCTGGCGGGCGGGCCGGCTGTTGTTGAGCTCCTGCGAGGCAGCCGCCGCGCTGCCCCCAGCCCCGCGCGCCCCGGCGGAGCCGCCCCCGGCGCTGCCGCCGCTGCTCCTGCGGAACAGGCTGGTCATTTTGCCGATCCGCTGGGCGAAAGTGCTGCCCGCCGGCGCCGAGCCCCTTCCCCCGGGTCCCTGCGCCGTCGCCGCGCGCTCGGCGGGCTCAGGAAGCTACTCCCGCGCCGCCCCCGGCCCCTGGGCGGCCAGGCGGGGACCAGACGGGCGGGGTCCCCGGGTCAGGAGACTAGGGCGCTGGGCCACCGGCGGCCCTCGGGGAGCGGTCCTCGAGGGGCGGCGGCATCCGGGCCTGGGCCGTGGGGGGCAGGACGGCTGGTCATCCACACCCACGGAGCATCCTGGGGCCGGTTCCACGGAGGTCACACCTGAAACCGAGGGAGACAGAGTCAGGGGCAGAGCGCAACAAACTGGAGCTCATCAGGGTGATGGCCAAGGGAATTAGGGTGACTCCTGCCACGCCCACGGGAGAACTGCTTCCTTCTGCTTTTTCTCCAGCTGCAATCATTAAACAGCCATGGTTCTACACTAACACAGCAGAGCTATACCAGTTGGCAAGGGCTTATTCTGTGCCAGGCACCATCCTAAGTGTTCTGTGTTGGCTAACTCATGACACACTATG
The DNA here is from genome assembly GCF_001890085.2 of Hipposideros armiger. Taxonomy (NCBI): domain Eukaryota; kingdom Metazoa; phylum Chordata; class Mammalia; order Chiroptera; family Hipposideridae; genus Hipposideros; species Hipposideros armiger. The sequence continues at coordinate 1,793,395 of NW_017731379.1, forward strand.
AGGTAGGTGCTAGTGTCCCCAGTGTGGAGATGGGAAAACTCAGGCATAAACGCTGGGGAAGTGGAGAAGGCGGAATTTTTTTTTTTTAATTGGGGAACAGTGTGTTTTTCCAGGACCCATCAGCTCCAAGTCAAGTAATTGTTTCAATCTAGTTGTGGAGGGCGCAACTCAGTGGCCCATGTGGGAATCGAACCAGCAACCTTGGTGTTGTGAGCACTGCGCTCTAACTGGGCTAACCCTCTGCCCCAGGAGCCAGAATATGAACCCAGAACTATGGCCTCTGAGCCACTGGTCTCAACCACTACACACACTGCAAAGGACGCTTGAGGATCTGATTGGGGTAGCAGGGGCTCTGTACAGGTGATGTCCTGCCCCCCTGGTCTCCAGCCCCACCTGGTTCTTGCTTTCCTCATCTTCCCACATCACAATCCCAATATCACGGTCCCACCATCATGGCATCCAATTTGTACAGAACTCCATTAAATCTGTGACGGAACACCAGCCAGCCCACTCAGATCCAGGCATGTAAATCACTGCCAAGGTCGCCTTTCTGGTAGTGCCGTCAGTTGAGCTGCATGTGTCTAAAATCATCAAGTTCTGCTTTTCTCATGCTCATCCCAAGTTTTACAGTAATTTTGCTAATGATAGAAAAGTGGCAGCTTTATTTTAAGGGACTGTTCTATCAAAGGGTATTCTTAAGTTGGATGAAACAGGTGCAAGCCTGTTTTCCCTTTTCTAGGGCTTGTGTCATAATCTTAACTGCGGATACAGAAATGTTTGTGTGAGCAAATCAACATGCTGATCTTCCTTGCCGTGATCTCAAGAGTCAAATAACTGATGATGTAAGGAAAATGAACCCACAGAGGTGAGGAAGGTGCAGGGACCCTCCCTCACCCCGGGGTCGGAAGACCCATTGCTACCCATTCTGTCTCTTTAGGTCAGTCCCCTCACAGGTACAAGGGGACCTCATGCTGTCCCCCAGTGCCTTCCAGAGCCAACATGCTGAGATTCTAACCTCCTTCAAACCTCCACTTCCTTGGAGGGGTGTGGAAATTATCCAGGCCTCATGTTCTGGGGCTTGCTGGGTGGGTGTGTGCCTAGTCCCAGAGAGGTGGGCTGTAGTCAAGAATGGAAAACTAGAAGCACACAGGCGCCATGCAGCCCCCGACACTGATGTTGCAGAATTACAATCCCCTCCCACTCCCTAAGAAAACTAGCTAACACTGGTATATCTACACCTAGATACTTTTTCTATGCATATACTACCGTATGTATGAATTTATTTTACTGAAATGTGATCAAACCATAAATTCTATTTTGCAACTTGTGTTTTCCACTTAATAATTTATTATAGCCATCTTCCCATGTCAGAACATATAGATCTACTTCATCGTTTTTAATGCCCAAGTAGTATTCTATTGATGGGTAAAGCATGATTTATTATTCAACATCCTCCTCCCCATCAGTTCCCAGATGAGCAAGTCACAGCCCAGAGAGACCAAAGCCATTTCACAAGGAGACAAAGAGGAGTGACCTCAAATCATCAGTCCAAGGATTTTGCTATAAGAATGAACACAGAAAGGTTGCCAAGTATGACATGGCCTCCCACAGCTGGCTTTAGACACCCCAACTCTCCACCCCCACACCTCCCACCCCCCCCAACACACTGGAAGGTTGGAGGCTGCTGTTCTGATGGCCAGAATACCCTTCAAGATGGGGCTTCACCCAGGTGACTGCCTTTGTCCTGGGCTCTGGAGGCTTGCCTTGAGGCCCCTCACAAGGACCTCAGAGCCAGGAGACCCCAGAAGCCAGTGCCCTGGGCTACCACCTGCTGTTGTCACACATAGTGGTCAATGCCTCATGCTAATGCCTTTTGGAGTAAAGCCACCATCATCCTGCCCCTCAAGCAATTTAACAAGAGAGACGGAGGGACCCTGCTCTCACTTTGCCAAGGGCAGTCCCTTAGAGAAAGAAGCCAGGACCTGAACCGTCCTTGGCAGAGGGAAAAGGAAAATGGGGGGCCTCACATGTTCCTCGTTAACAGCCTTCTGGAATAGACCCTTGGGTTCTGGGCTTCTTTGGGCATCAGGAAGCACCCAAGAGTCATTCTCGCATGCTTACCACTTACAGTAAGTGCACTGGTTCAGACCCAGGCTTGCAATTCCTGCTCTGTCACTTCCTGGCCGTGGGACCTTATACAAGTCTCCTCTCTTCTTGGTGCTCCAGTGCCCTCACCTATATGTACGGAGCTTCAATGAGCATTCAACACGATAATCCTCAGCCCAGTGACTGAAACATGGTTAGTCGTGTGACTGTTGTTGCCACTGCCCCAGAAAGCTGGCAAGGACCCAAGAGTAGTCGGTATACTGGCCACGCTGCTACCTGGAGTGGATGGGGTGGGGGATTCTAATGGAATCTTTCCCCACCAACTGGATGTCAACCCCTGGAATTTCCTCTGGAAGGAGATGCTGGAAGAAGCCTCTTCATTTACCCCAGATGCAAAACCTTGAAAAACAGTATTGTGTGTGTGTGTGTGTGTGTGTGTGTGTGTGTGTGTGTGTGTGTGTGTGCTGTGACATGGAAACAGCTGACAACTCTAAGCCAGCCCCAAACCCTGCTCCACATCACAGATGAAGAGATGAAACCCAAGACTAAGAGGGAGTTGCCCAAGGACACAGAGCCAGTAGTGGCAAAGCCCAGACTTTTCTATCAAAGGGTGGTTCTGTGGATGAGGAGAAAGCGGCTCAGAAACAGTAATGGGAAATGCAGGGGAATAGTATTTGATGTACAGAAATGCCATTTTCACAGGACTCTGCAAGGATTCACCGACTCCCAAGCCAGGCTGCCTATAATTAGCACCAAGTGGGATTCTGAGACCCCCCCACCACCACCACCTCTCAGAGGATCATCCCCCACCCCCCTCACTAAACTCAAGTGCAATCTGAAGCCAGGGCTGAGGTGTGGCTAGCGTGGCTGGGAGCAGGGCGAAGGACTGTTCAGGGTCAGAGTCAAATGTCCCAGGCTGCCTTTTCTGTAACCAGCACGGCTCAAATGAAAAGCAATTTAAGACATATGAAAGAATTAAGGCAGGAGATTTAGGTTTACGAGCTGTGCCGGGCACTTTCACATTTAATCTTTAGCACTTTCACATTTAATCTTCATTACAAGTCCAGAGGTAAATGTCATCGTCCTGATTTCACAGCTGTGGAAACCAGTTCAGAGACGTTAGGTAACTTGTGCAAAGTCACACAGCCAGTACATAGAGAGGTCAGAATTAGGAACCTACTACCTAAGAGCCAAAAATGCCAAGTCAGGCTTGCAGGGCTAAGAGCCAAGGAGCCTCAGAAATGCAGCCATGTGTGCTCAAGAGACCGGGCACAGCCTGGCTGACATTCCAGCAGAGGAAATGTGACCCAGACAGCACTGAGGAAGGGAGGGGAGGAGGGGTGTCTGTTGGCTCTGCCCCAGAGCTGGCTCTGTGACCTTGGGGAAACCACTTCACCTCTCTGAACCCCAGCTGCTGGACATGGGGAAGGAAAACAGGAAGATAACCCCTGACTGGCTGCTGAAGAAGGAAGTGAAGCAAACCCACTGTGCCCGTTAAAAGTCTTGGAGGCTGACTCAAAGGCTCTCCTGAACTCAGAGATGTGAGTGACCTGGGGATTGGGAAGCAGAAACCCCACACCTGTCCTCCCCCAGGTCCCAGGGAACCAGGCCTTCTACTTCCCTGTAAAGGAATCCAGGCCTGGCAGAGGGCGGCAAACAGCCAACCTTCAATCCAAGCCTGAGTAGACAGCCAAGGTCTGAGTCACTCCCTCCTGGCCCAGAGAGGTAGGCAAGCTGCCTTGGTGTTGTTCTCTTGACCTTGCCCAAAGTCATCCTAGTCAGTCTCAGGCAGGGCCAGGTAGGGTCCACATGGGGGATGTGAGAGAGAGCCCAGGAGGAGCCAGAGTCCTTGGTTCCTATTCTGACTGGGCCTAGGAGGCTGTGTGACTTGCGAGAAATTATGTCACTTCTCTGAATCTCAGCTTCCTTGTTTGTAAAAATAAAGATAATACTGACCTGGCAGGGGTGTTGTGATGAAACTTATAAGGGTGCCTGGAGCATAGTAAGCACCCAATGAGGCATAGGCCTTGGCCCTTCCTTTTCCTAGACTATGCTCACACCCTGAGCGATCTTATCCAGTCTCATGACTTTAAATACCATCTATATACTGAATACTGTGTCCCAAATTTCTCTCGCCCTGAGGTTTCTTGGGAACACACCCTTAAGCTCCACACTTGCATATCGGACCTGCTGCCTCCACTTGGAATGTCCAATACCAGCTCCAGCATAACAGGTCGTCTGCCTTCGTGATTTTCTTCCAACCCCAACCTACTTCTCCTGGCCTTCTCCATCTCTGCTGATGGCAATTTCATGTGGCTCAGATCAAACACTTGGGAGTCAGTCATCCTTGAGTGCTCACATTCTTACACCCCATCCCCAATAGCAGCAAATCCAGTCTTCCCTGTCTTCACAATGATTCCAGAATCGGGCCCCTCCTCGACACCTCCACTGCTACTATGCCTGCCTATCTCCCTGTCTCCCCCATGACTTCCCTACAGACTGCTCGTCATGGTGGTCACGTCACTCCTCTGCCCCAAACCCTTCAGTGGCTCCCCATGTCCCACATGGTCCTGCCTGCACCACGTCTATGACTTTGCCATCAAGCCACACGCACACACAGACACACACATACACAGACCCTCACTCTTTTCTCTCCCCTCACTCACGTCGGCCACCCTGGATCCCTGCTAGTCCGCCAACAAACCTTGCATGCTCCTATCCAGGGGCCTCTGAATTTACTCTTTCCGCTGCTTTCCGAGTTCTCCCCAATATCTACATGGCTGCCTCCCTCCATTCCTTCTGGTCCTCACTCAAGCATCACCTTCTCAGAAAGGCAACACCACCCACCCCATCTGCTAGTGTTCCCTAGTCCTTTATCCTTATGAAATGGACCACCAGAGAGATGATACATCTGTCACCGACCATCTTCCCACGAGGGCAAGGTCTTCGCTTTATTCACTGTGGTATCCCCTAAATGGTGCCTGGCTCTGTCACAGGTACCTGTTAGGTGGGTACGTAAGGAAGGGTAGCCTCGGAGCACAATAACTGGATGGTCTTCACTTCCCTTCCTCCACTGGCTTCACAGAAATCCGGGGTGGGGGCTTTTTCATTTCCAAAGCCCTTTCTCCTCTATGTTCTCATTTAGTCCTCACAACAAAACTATCATTTACATAGGGGCATGCATTACTGTCCCACTTCACAGATGACGCAACCGAGGCCGGGGCAGTCCAATGACATGGTTAAGGTTCCATGAGCCTTCTGTTGCCTGGCCTGAGGGCCTCCTCCTTGGCACACAGGCTGATGTCAGGCTGGTCCCCTTTCCAAGCCAGCGCCAGTTCCAGGAGGCAGGAGGTCTACCCTCTTCAAGATCTGACTTGACATTGCACTCCCATGAGGACCAGGATCCACCTCTGCAAGGCGGGTGTTAGAAAGGTGTGAGGCTGGAAGTCCAGAGGTCCCAACTGCCAACACTTCCCTGCCTCATTCTTCTGGAAGTGGGTGGGACCACCTTAGGCCAGCTCTGTCCCTACATATTCCTGGCTTCCTTCTCTGAAAATCCCCAGGGATCAGATCTTGTGATCCATCTGTAATTGCTTTGATAATGGCCAGCAGAGGGACTAGTTGTCTCTTGTCTAAATTCTGGACCCAGCCCAGTGGCGCCACCATGCCAGGCCACTAGATGGTGTCCCAGGGCTCAGGCCACGGCTGCTCCCAGGGAAAGGGCAAACAGCAGCTTCTCTCTCTCGGAACCCAAGAATCTGCCCCACCCCACCCTCGGACTGACTGAAAAGGAAAGGAACCACCCAACCACCCCAGGGGGGGGCCTTAAAACCAAGATGCGAGAGCTTCAAAGTAATTTATTCCAGAGGTAGGAAATACAAGGCACACATGCCATCAATTTATAGCGCATGTCCTTGGCAGACATCACTAATCCATCCAGGTATTACTGTCTTGTGGAGCCCACACAGTCTCAGAACACTTTTTAACACAGCGTTCTGGGCAAGCCACTACCAAGTGATTAGAACTGGCGAGCAAAACACAACCCGCTTGCCAGCCCTTTGATTTGCCGTATCAGAAGAGCAGGCCCGGGCTAACTTTTGTCTCATCAGGAATCCAGGCTGCAAAAGGCAGCAGGGCCAGAATGAGGTCATATGACCCCTGGGACGCTTGTGTAACCATGGTTAAGTCCTGGGGAGACCTCAAGTGGGTAATGGCAGTGTTAATGGAGAGGCTGCTGAGCCCAGGGCAGCTGCATCCTTCTTGTCCAATTGTCACCTCAGACATGGTGGAGGCGGGGCGCAGGGCAGTCTGCTTAGTGTCTTGGCTTCTGAGCTGGAGAGGCCCCCAAAAGGGGGAGAAATGCAGGGGGAATGGGACAAGGGATAGAGGGAAGCTCCCAGGGTGTGTGTGTGTGCGCATACAAACGTGTAAGTGTGTGTACATGGGTGAGCTTCCAGAGGCTCGGAGGAGGGAGCGGCCCTGACAGAGGGGCCTTGTCCTCCTGCCCCTGCACTGGCTTGTTTTCTTCCCAAGCTATTAATGTCGCTGCGGCTTCAAAAGCCGGGTGACCTTTAAATGCCGAGCCTCCTGCTCCTGCCCCAACACTCGGAAATGGCTTAATGGAAACTCAAACCAGCTGCTGGGGCTGCAACAAAGCCAACCTCACTCCCCAGGTGCCTGGAGCCCCTGGGCAGCCACACCTGTGCCCACCCCAGGAGCGGGGTGGCGAGTGGGGTGGGGTTCGGCTGGGTGGGGTGCGGGGGAGGATTAAGACAGGCAGAGAGAGAGGACCCTTGGGCACAGCCATTGGGGAAAGGAGGTCTGGCTGGACCTAAGAGGAGGAGGAAGAGAGGGAGAGACAAACTCAGCTCTGCCATGCCCCGCTGTGTGACCTTGAGTTCGCCACTTACCTCTCTGGGCCATCCCCCATCATTTGGTCTAATCTAAGGCTGGAACAGGAAAAAAAGAAAAAAAAATCTCCCTCCCCCAAAAAGTCTTTTAAGCAAATGTAGAAGGAAAAAAAGGGGGGAGGGGAGACATTTTCTTTCCTCATTTTTCTCTCACCTCAACTTCTGTAGCCTGTAGCCAATGGGGGTCTGTTGAGCAAGGACTAGGGCAAAAGGTTTCAAAGAAGTTAATAAGGTCCCTCCACTGTACAAGGATTGGCCCCAGAGCCTCAGTCCTAAGGATACCATCGTTCATCTCTGCTCCTGAGGCCCAAATCATCAGGTTTGGCTGCCATAAAAAGCGCCATTAAGAAGCCAACTCTGCCTTCCAGTTGAAAAGATCCAAGATGAAGCTCCTCAGGCAAGAGTCACGTCATTTGTTTGGCTCATCTTGGTAGATAATGGTAACAATAGTAATAATGAGACTATAACACTATTGCCTGCTTCTTGATGTGTCAACCACTATTCCAAGTGCCTTATATACGCTAATTCTTTTTATCCTCTCTACAGCCCTATGAGGTACATATTACCACTGCTATTTCCACTTTATACAGAAAAACGAGGCACCGAAGAGTCGAGTAACTTGTTCAAGGCCACACAGCTAAGTGGCCAAGCTGACATTTGAGACCAGGAGGTCTGATTCCAGATTCGACACTAAATCCCCAGACTTGACCACCCCTTTGTATTCCCTGGAGCTGAGCACAGAGCCAAGCACATAGCAAAAACTCAGTAACTGTGAATTGCATTAAGTCCTAATGGGGCAGAGTTGTCTGGAGAGGCTGGGGGTGCATGCTCATCTCAGGGAGCGAGGGAGGAAAAGGGGCGGGAGGGGGGGCAGTTCAGGCAAATCCTCATCTGGAAGGAAAGACAGAACCCTGGCAGTTTCCTTACAAACACCTTTTTCTCACCCCATCGTGGTTAACAAGTTGCCAGGGCAACCAACTGTTTTCCACCCCTACCTGAACTGGTTGGGACTATTTCCACAACAATCCCTCTCTCCATCAACAAACGCTCCACGAGCTCAGCCAAGACACTCAACGCAGGAACGCAGGTGGCCTGGGAGGCGATCAAACCTCAGCAGATGGAGTGGAGCTGCTCCCCACTGCCCCGACCTGGGGGCTGCAGCTCTGGGGAGGCCCTCTGAGCTGGCCTGAATGTGTCTGTACCTGGGACTGAGAGCAATGGCCCAAACTGGAAGAAGGGGGCCACTGAGCCCAGGTACATGGCAGTGAAGCCGGGCTGGCTCCAGGTATGAGCTCATACTGGCCCAAGTCCAGCCTCTTGGGAAAGAGGGGCCAGCTGTAGGGACCTCTCCTTCAGGCAGTTACGGTCAAGTCCCCTCTACAGGCGGGACCTGCATGATCTGGGGCTGAGCCCTGAAGTCTAGACGGCCATAAGAGATGTCTCTGGGCCCCTGAGACAGGTGGTCAGTCAACACCACCACATTCAATATTTAATTTAGTATCTGAGCATGGCCAGGGAATCCAGGCCAAGGAACCAAGATCAGGGAGGGGTGCTCAGGGCGAGCAGACGAGGGTCTAGGAAACACAAGTCCCAACTCCTACCCCATCCCCCCTACACTAACACACACTTTTCCACTAATCCTAATTCCATTTTTATGGAATTCATAATATATATAATGGAATGCTATACAACAGTAAACAAAAATGAGGCATCTCCGTATGTCTTTATGCCCAAGACTTATGGCTAAGGGGAACAACGCAAGGCACAAAACATGAGTATAGTCACTCCAGGCACACCTTGGAGATATTGCGGGTTCAATTCCCGACCACCGTGATAAAGTGAGTATCGCAACAGAGTTGTAATCTGTTTGTTGGTGGAGAGTCTTGCCTTCAATTTGTAAAAAAATCCATCTGTGAAGTGCAATCAAGTACAATAAAACATGCCTGTATACTATCATGCATTGTGGCGTGTGTATGTCTGTACGTATGAAGAGGGAAAAAAGAGAGAGAGAGAATTAGAGAGAGGACTCTGAAAAGATTTGTAAAAAACTGATAGCATTAGCTGCTACTGGGGAGAATTAGGTCATAAAAGATCGAGCAAGGAAACGTCTCTGTAAAGCCTTGTATATCTTACCTTTTGCTTCATGTTCATTTATTAATTTAAAAATAAAACAAGCAAATAACCTATAAAGAATATCAAAGTGTCAGTCTTGCCAAGGGTTTTTTATGTTCTTTTTGCAAATGTATATTATCTACAATGGACATGAATTACTTTTTAATAACAATCACAGCACATATCTATGAGCACGTTCTATGTGCCGTGCACTTTTCAAGCACTTGGCATGTATTATCTCATCAAAGACCCACAGTAAAGCAGTTCTTATACCCACTTTACAGAAAAGGAAACTAAGGCTCACAGAGTTTAAATATTTTATGTAGGGTCACACAGTCAGTCACAAGAGCCAAAATTTAAATTCCCACAGTCTGTCCCAGAGTCCAAGCTCTTTCTTAATCTCCACTTTATATTGTCTCTCTAATTAAAAGACAAACAAAATCTGAATGATGACAGAAAAAAAATCTTAAGTAAGAAAAGTGAACCACAGAGCCTCCAGGGCTTTAAAGGTTTTGTAAATCCTTAGAATCCCAACTCAATCCTTTCTGCCTCGACTATTGATGGACTATTGACAGAGCCCATCTTCAGTCCTGCCTCAGTGGGAACCAGGCACCACTTCTCTGGTGGTGCTTCCATGATCCCACATGGTCAGGGACCTGCCACCTCCTGGTGGGGTTGCCAGGGAGAATAAGGCCCAATGGGCAAGGTGATGACTGGGGTCATAGCTCTTTTGGAGGTCAGACTAAGGCATGGAGGGCCCACTGGGGCAGAGCAGGGTCAGGTCTGGCCAGGAAACTCCTGGTGGAGAGAAAACCACAAGTTGGTTTTTACTGAGGCTGAGTCTGGGCTAAGAAGCCATAGAGCACGGTGGTGAAAGTGGGGTTTTAGCTCAGGGCCAAGCTCAGCTTACATCCTGATCCCCACTACGTGTGTATGAGGATGGGGGGGAGGGACCTTCTTCAAGTGAGTTTCCTCATCTGTAGAACGGGATACCTATACCTCCTTGAATGGGCTCCTGAGGGGGGACGCATGTGATGGGCGTGCACCAGCTCCACCCCCAGATGTCCTCAGGCCACGCAGCTCTCAGGGGCTGAGTCTCCAACCAGGCTCAGGAATCAGGCCTGGGGTTGTGATCTTGAGTCCAGCCCTGAAGAGGGAGTATGTTTAGCACAAAGGCCTCCCCCGTCAGAGGTCCCCAGAACCTCAGGCTTGGGGTCTCCGGGGCCTCTGAGTGAAGCAGGGCGCTGGCCCAACAGCCCCATTCCTGACTATACTCTGCCCCTTGAGAAGCTTCCTAGGGGAGGAGAAATGAAGTGATTGGAATGTTACAGTGGCCCTGGGTTGTGCAGGCCTCCTACTTCTGCTGGGGGCTGAGGGGTCGAGGGTGGTTTGACGGGGGCCTGCCCTTTCCGGGAGAGGCTCCCCAGGGCCTGGGCAGCAGGAGCACAGGCACACAGACCGAGGGGCCTCCTCAGAAGTGCTGCCTCTGGCAAGTGAGGAATGCAACCCCAGGGCTGGGAACACAGGCTTGGACAGTGGGTGGTTGGCCCTGAGCCTCCAAAGAGCAGGCCACAGCTGTGACCGGGAGGCCATCGCCCCCACTTGGGCAGCCTGGACACCATCAGAAATTCCACCCCAGCGAGAAGGGCCCAACCCAGACAGCAGGTGGGATTGTTCAGAGCCACTTACCAGCCCAGCTACTCCCAACCACAGGCTGCACCCTCCTCCTCCTCTCCTCTGTCCCTTCTTGGCCGGTGTAACTGAGGCACCCAGAGGCCAGCTGCCAGGCCTCCCCGTCCCACCTGAGGCCCTCACTCATCCACATGGCCTCACCTCTACAGACCCACGTGCCCACACATGCCCTCTGGAGATGCCACGGTTAGGAAGGCAGGAAGAAACCTCATGTTCTCACTTCCAGATGGTGCATGTTGTCAAAGGTCACAGGACTCAGTAGCCACAGAGCTGGGATTTGACCCCCGATCTCGAGACTCCTGGGCCAGCACACTCTCTCTGTGCAGGCGCACACACTAGCACACTCCAGAACAGCTCATGTGCCTGTGTGTGCCACAAGCACTGGCTCACTCACACAGTGCCACATGCTCGTCACCCTCAGCCACAGGACACAGACACCTTCTTTAGATGTTTCCTGAACTCTCCTATACAGCCCAGGTACTCAGTCCACGTCTCTTTCCACCCACCTCTGAAGCTGTGTTTTTAAAATTACAGCCACACTCTCTTAAACACACACTAGTGTGCACTAACAGCACCCTTCCCCTTCCCATAGCGCCCCCCTGCAATCCACTCCCTTCATTATGCTGATGGCAGGGCCAGATGTGGCCCCAAATCCCTATCTTCTCCCCATCTTTGCCCAGAATGATTTTTACAGTGTCTGGTGCAGTTGACAGTGAGGTTGGGCTGATCTGACCTGCAGCAGCACTGATCAGAAGTGGTACACCCTGGCCAAGGTACCAGCTTCCTGGCTGCCTGCAAGACCAGCTCCTGGAAGGGAGTGCAGGGAAGGGCCTGGCCCTCCAACGTGACAGTCAGAGGGAGGGGGCAGGAGCCCCTAGGGGGTCCCAGAACCAGCTTTCTTTGCCTCCAGGGGGCCTCAGTCTCCATCTCTAGAAAATGGAGAGAAATCGTCCCTACTTAGTCTGAACTTCCCCATCGCTGAAACCTCCAGGGATGCAGGGACACGGGTGGGGGTGGGGGATGGATTGAGGTCAGAGAAAGGCACCAACTACTGTATGAAAAATAAACCATGGTGACACCTCTGCAGAAGGAGGTGGCTACATCCCAGCCCTCCCGGTCCTGGAAGGCCCTGTACCCTTTCCTCAGCTATAGAACCAGATGCCTTTCCTCAAAAGAAATCCTCAGCAGAAGTCCATTCTATAAGGACATGAAGCAGAAACCTGCCCTCACCCCGCTCATCCAGCAATTATGTGTAAGCAGAGAACCTGCCACTGACTTGAGTGATAGGCAGTACTACTGGTGCATGATGTCAGTAAATCCTCACAATAATGTAGTAGTGTAGATTATTATCTTCTACCTTTATCAGAGCCATTTTCCAGGTAGGGACACAGAGTTATGGGTAACCTAGAGACTGTCCAGGACTGCACTACATCCAAACTGCATGGCCATCCAAGGCAGAGACCAGTGTACTGGTCAAGTCTCCTCACACACCAGTGACATGCAAGTGTTTTAACCCCACATGCTCTCATCCCCCAAGCCATTTGTACCTCTGCCTGTTTCCCCCACTGCTACCAAACTGCTCTTCTGGAAATGAAAATGTACTTCTCTATCAGTCCAAGAAGCAAATGCTTTTTGCATGATAGCGCTGCATCTCAGAGGGTGGTGATACTTCATCAGACTCCTCTGAGGTGTCTGCTAAGAACACATATTCTCCGTCCCACTATTAAATAAGAATCTCCGGGGGTATGGCCAGAGAATCTGCCTATCAACAAACTCCCCAGGTCAGTCTAATGCCCAGTAGTGGGATGACCATTATCTTACATGGTGATGCAGTTTAAAGCCCTGGATTCTGGTTTTAGCTCCATCATGAGCCAGCCAAGTGACCTTGGGCAAGTCATTTTACCTCCTGGACCTTCGAGTTCCCATCTGAAAAATGGGCAGGGAGGACTATATGACCTCCAAGAGCCCTTTTACCCCTGACATCCTCTGAGTCTGACCTGAGTCCCCAGGTGCCACGAACTTGAGTTTCACAGTCCCTGTAGCAGCCAATGTACACGGTAGGCACACATTAAAAAGAGTTCCTGTCTTGTTTGAGTTACGGAGATCTGCAAAAATACTTTACCTCTGGGCTCTAGGCCCTAAACAAATGCCTTTTGGATTATCCATGACACCTCCCTGCCCCCCTGAATATCTATTTTCTTCATTCCAACCTGAGCCAACCAGGTTCTGTAAACATTGGGTCCCACACCTGAGTTTAGTCAACAGTCACCAAACAAAGGCACTGCCAAGTCACCCCACAAGCCCAAACTCATCCCGCTCGTCTCTCACAGGGAAGCAGCCAGCCTGGGCTGTGCGGACTCTGTCCCTTCCTCCCATCACAGAACGGGCATGAGGGGCGAGTCAGGTAGAGGATGTAGCAGGAATGGCCCCAGCCTACAGATGGGTTACCAGGTTATCCAGACTTAAGGGGTATGAGGTGACGGCATGGGGAGCACCCACCCAGCAATAGCTGGGACCTTCCAAAAGCAGCTAGAGCAGCGGTTCTCAACCTTTCACAGGGGTCGCCTAAGACCATCGGAAAACACATATTTTCGATGGTCTTAGGAACCGAGACACCGCTCCTCT
>NW_017731379.1:1809504-1816850 GCF_001890085.2 Hipposideros armiger
CCGTACTACTGGAACCCAGCCTGCTAATGGCTATAACTTCTCTCTCTCTCTCTCTCTCTCTCTCTCTCTCTCTCTCTCTCTCTCTCTTTCTTAGCCACTGCTCACCTCTCTGCTCAGCTCCAAATTACTTCCTTACTTCCGAGGAGGCTGAATCCCCAATTCCCAGAGGGGACAGTGTGCCCGGTGAGGCTGCCAACAAGCTAAGGCCAGCTGGGTGGCCCTCCTTCACAAAGAAGCTCACAGCTCAGCTTAGTTTAGCTGCCCTGGCAGTGGAGAGCAACTTGAGAAAAGCTGAGACTGGTGGGGAAGATGGTTCTGGGCTGCATGCCCTCCCCAGTGCCAAGCTCAGCTCGCATTTTCCAAAAAGGGCTGAGAGCTGGGGAAATGGTGACCCATGTGTGCAAAGCCATGAGTACACAGCGATTTGTGACAGCAAAAAAGGGCGACTCCCTCATATCTAATCTCAATCCCCAGTAACCAATAAATAATCACAAGGTGTTTACCACAAAATAAGAAAGCACGCAGCCGAGATCTTCAGGTGCCAGCATGGAATGATATGAAAATCCAAGTTGCAGGGCCACGTGTACACAAGGATTCTTGTTGAAGTGTCTTGAGTGTATGCTCATATATTTGGATGTGCACAGGAAGATGTCTTAAGTGGCTATGCATCAGATACTAAGCAGCAGTTACCTAAGAGGTAGGGGTGCATTGGGGTTTTGCTGTTTACTTCATGTACCTCTGCATCCTTTGAAGTTTTTACAAACATGCATTATTTCTATACGTTAAAATTAAGAATTTTTTTTAAGTACATTGCTGGTGCAGATGTAAAATGGTACAGCTGCTGTGAAAAACAGTTGGGTGGCTCCTCAAAAAGTTAAACACAAAATTACCATATGATCCAGCAATTCTACTCCTAAGTATATACCCAAAAGAACTGAAAGCAGAGATTCAAACAGATGTTTGTACACCCATTTTCACAGCAACATTATTCACAATAGCCCAAAGGTAGAAACGACCCAAGTGTCTATCGACAGATGAATGGACAAACAGAATGTAGTATATACATATAGAACAGTGGATTATTATTCAGCCATAAAAAGGAATGAAATTCTGATATACACTACAACATGGATGAAACTTGAAAACATGCTAAGTGATATAAGCCAGACACAAAAAGACAAGTACTGTATGATTCCACTTTTATGAGGTACCCAGAATAGGCAAATCAGGATCCCAGAGATAGAAGTTAGAATAGAGGTGACCAGGGGCTGAGCGGATAGGAGGATGCAGAGTTACTGTTTAACAGGCAGAGTTTCCGTTTGGGATGATGAACAAGTTCTGGGAATGGATAGTGGTGACAATCGAACAACACTGGAAATATACTTAATGCCACTGAATTGCCACTTAAAAATGGTGAAAATGGCAAATTTTTTGTTATGTCTATTTTATGACAACAACAATAAAGAGATATCAAGCAGGATGAGGCAGTGGGTTGTAGAAGAAACAGTGAATTGCTGGGCAGAAGGGGGCACTACTTGGGCTATTCAGAGAGGGGGCAACCAGCACACAGGAAATCCTGCCCTCACAGAGGAGCTCTGTCTCCATCTGCGTGGAGTGGGCCAGGGGACAATGACACCCCTGTTGATGAGGACTGTTCACGTGGTCAGCAGAGTCACACATGCCACGGGGCTGTGAGGAGATGGCGGTGCAGGGATACTTTCTGGGACGTGTGCAATAGTTGGGTTAGGATACATTAGGAAACAGCTACTAGAAAAGTTTGCTGTGCCGGAACGTCAAGCATGCATCGGAGAGCCTTGGGTAGAAGGGGAGGGGAGAGGAGAGATGGCGTGCCTATGCTGCAGGAGGACAGGAAGAGCAGAAGGAGACAGGATAAGCAGAGGTCCGTCCTAGAGGGCGCTCTGGCAGGCAGAAATCTCTCATTCCTTCATCATTCATTCAACGAACACCACAGAGCACTCCCAGGTGCTAGGCAGTGGGAAAGCGGGGGTGGGCGGGAATAAGAGGACCCACCCATCTGGTAAGTATCTTAGTGCACTTTCAGTCCCACCACCCACCTTGCTCAAAAAATATACACACATATAAAAAAAGAACCCCAAAGCTGTCCCCCACCTCCACCTTCTCACAGAAGGCAAAAATCCTTCTTACTTAAGGCCAAGCATTTCCATCCAGAATAAGAAATAAAATCAAAACTGCCAGCGTGGGCTGGCCTCCCTGGTGACTGGGCCTTATTCACACGATGTGTGTCTATGTGCGCAGACGAAAGAGGGCGCAGGCAGCTCAGAAACATCTCGACTTGGCCACTTAATGGCCTTCTCAGAGACCCACTCCAAGGACTACTGTCCAATAAGGTAGCCAGTAGTCACACATGGCAATATAAATTTATATTTTAACTAATTAAAATTAACTAAAATTTAAAATTCGGAGTCTCAGTTACACCATCACATTTCAAGTGCCTAAGAACCACCTCAGCTAATGGCCATCATAGGGAACAGCACACACATTTCCAGCATCGCAGGAAGTTCTATCACAGTGCCATTCTAGAGCCGAAAAGGGAGCCCTCCCCCTTAGCAGTGTGAAGATTGGAGGGCTTTATTACAATTATCTGGGGGAGACCAAGGACTGTGGACAATTGATCTCCAACAGAGGAGCTCTTCCACATCCTTCTGGGAATGGTGGGTAACTGCAAAGACCCCTTCTGGGCAGGCAGAGGTAGGGTGAGGCCTTCTCCCCACTGGTGTCCTCAGGCCTCATCCAAGATCAAAACTTTGGCCTGGTTGTCCCGTGAAACTTGACACCCCAGGCAGAGAGGAGCAGAACTCCAGGTAGGATCCCAAGTTCTAGTTTCAACACTCGCAGGGCCCCTCTCTGAGGATCATATTCAGAAAAGTCCCTCCAATTTGCTTTGCCACGAGGAAGGGGGTGAAGAGCATCATCGGGACTTATCCACTGTCCTCTCTCCAGGGCGTGTCCCATGGTGGCCCTGGCACTGCCACCTTAGGCTTTTCCAGAGCAATGGGAAAGACAGGAAAAGGGCAGCTGAGGCAGGGGTATGTGTGTGAGGGATGGGGGTGTGTGAGGGGTGCAGGTGGGGGGGTAAGTGCTTATTCAAGGTAAAAAAAAAAAAGTATTTCAAGGAACCAGATGGGTCAGACTAAGGAAATGAACTGAAAGGGGTTCATGCAAATGATGACTGAGTGTTTGGCTTGTTGTTTTTTTAACTAACCAGAGAGAGAAAAATTGGTCAAGGCATCTCCCAGCCCTGCAAAACCCATCACACATGATAGGAAATGGCTGAGACACCTTCGCTCCTAACTTATCTCCTAAAGAATTTTCCCATTTGAGTCAAAGGGGCATCACCATTCTCCTCCCAAGTTGTCTCAGCTTGACCCTGAAAGTCAACTAAAATGAGCTGTGAATCTGTCGTTTTTCCAGCAAGCCACAGATTGGAGGCTGTGGGCTGGGCAGTGAGTGAGCAGACAACCTACTAAGTATGGAAACAATAGGGAAGGAGGCCTGAGGCGGAGCCTGGGCTCTGGTCCTGGCTCTGTGACATGGATCCCTGAGCAAGTTTTTTCTTTTTAACTTTTTAAAAAAATAAATAAATAAAACAGATATGGAAAACTGCATTAAACAGCTGTAAGTTTAATGAATGAATTCAATGAATAAAGCAAACACCTTGTAAGAACTCATGTCAAGAAACAAAACTTTGGGGCAGCCGGTTAGCTCAGTTGGTTAGAGCGCAGTGCTCTTAACACCAAGGTTGCCGGTTCGATCCCCACATGGGCCGCTGAGTTGCGCCCTCCACACTAGAATGAAACAACTACTTGACTTGGAGCTGATGGGTCCTGGAAAAACACACTGTTCCCCAATAACATTTTTTTTTTTATTAAAAAACAAAAGAAAGAAGGGCCGGCCGAGTGGCTCAGTTGGTTAAGAGCTCGCTCAAGAGTTTGAGCTCTGAGCCACAGCGGTTCGAGTCCAGCCTGAGCTGAGCAGCCGCTGAGCTGCCAACAGGTAGCAGGATGGCTCAGCTTAAAAAAAAAGAAAGCAATGAAATGAAACTTTGCCAGCCACTCCAAAACTCCCTCCATGTGCCACCAGCTGACTTTTATAGTAATCACTCCCTTGCAATTCTTTGTCACCTAAGTGTACATCCCTGGACACTTATACTTTAGTTTTGTATGCTGTTTGTCTTTTAAGTCTATTTTAATCTATGGGTTCCCCCTTCAGCCCTTTTTCCCTTATAATTTATGAATTGAAGATCCTAGGCCATTTAACTATATAGCCGTCCCTACTGACTGAAGTTCATGGAACAAGTTTCCTTTTCTTTCTGATCCTCAGTTACTTCTTCCTGACCAATACTGCCCTGCCCAACTTATGGGACTCCTGTAACAATAAAAGAGACAGCCAGAAAGCACATCAAGAAATGCTCATGATATTTTGTTAAGCAAAAAATGCAGGATGCCGGCAGCAGGCGTGAGCTGCAGTGAGCTGCAGTGAGTCGCAGTGAGTGGCCGTCCAATGGCCGGCGAGCAACTGCCTCACCCGGGAAGAGCGCAATGATCACAATACCAACATGGGCCAGTGAAGCGACGTCCTCCACAACTAGACTGAAGANTTCTCAACCTTTCACAGGGGTCGCCTAAGACCATCGGAAAACACATATTTTCGATGGTCTTAGGAACCGAGACACCGCTCCTCTATCCGTCTCCAGGCCCACATGCAGATATGCCCACATACGAGTACCCGGCGACCCCTATGAAAGGGTCGTTCGACCCCCAAAGGGGTCGCCACCCACAGGTTGAGAACCGCTGAGCTAGACATTCCTCAGTTCCTTGGCTCCTTGATATTACCATGTATTCAGCAAGTGCTCAAACATTGCTTGCTAATGGCAAATATATCATTCACTCATCCTTCAAGGTCTATGAATCCTTGAGTGTGGGGCATGGGGGTTATCAGACCCACAGCCCATGGACACGGGGTGAATTCAGATTCATGCTACCTTTGTGTATGGTGAACCTGTGTGTGCGCGCGTGTGCAAAATAGCCAAAGGGGAAGGACGGACAGTGGGAAACATCTGTGAACTGTGCCCAGGGTCTGCTGATCCTTGCCATTTAAGAATCCCAAAACAGATCATTCTCACACTCTGAGCGCGTTGACTGCTCCAAATGATTGTGCTTTCCGTGTGCACAGCACTTAACAGTTTACAATGCTGAGGGAGCGTCCACAAGTCCTTTCCATTTAGCCAGGCTCTAGGGTGGGCATGGACCCCACCGCAGGGGACTCTCCCTGGCACTATGCGAGGCACTTTACCTATACGGAGCCCTCACAACAGAACCGCAAGGTAGGAAGTGTTATTTTGCAGATGAGTAAATTGAAGCACAGAGGAATTAAGTAACTTGTCCAAGGTCTCACAGCCAGGAAGTGGTAGTCAGGATTCTACCCTAAATCCCACACTCCCAACCACTCACCACACTGTCACCCCACTTAGAGTGGTGAGCCACTGCAGCTGTGCCTAGGGCAAAGACAGAAACTGAGGCTCCAGAAGGACTGGGAACATGGGGTCCACCTGGCAATGGTTCCACCTGCAGGCATCCAGGAGCAGGAGAGAAGCCGCTGTGTGGAGCAGGTCCAGCAGCAGGGAGGTGGAAAAGAGGTGAGCACACCCAGCTCAGTCCTGCCACATGTCTCCTCAGCGCCACCGCCATCCCAGACCCGGAGGGGACCTCTCCAGGCTCCCACTCGCACCCCAGCAGGGCCTCCCTGTCCCAGTCTGGGCTCGTGTCAAGTCGTGTTCCCATCCTAACCGCACCGGGCAGCAGCCTGAGTGAGTCAAGGCCTGGCAAGAGGAAGTGGCCACACTTGAAAATCATTAACATGCAGGGCTGAGCTTGGGGCCTTTGTTCTTGAGCAAGGACTGTAGCATTTCACTTTCAGGAAGGAGCTGGGAGGGTGGGGCAGGCTCGGAATTGTACAAGCAAAGGCACAGGTTCAGACACACACAGGTCCCAGGTGGAAGCCGACTTAGACGGCCCCTGAGGGGAAGCACCAGCTAACCTGCAGCCCTCACACCTGGTGGGTCCACGCAGAGAGTATGGGCCAACCCAACTCCACCGCTTTTCAAATCAAAGAGGCCTTCCCACAACCGGTACCTCAGGCTTTGTGATCAAGCGTCTGCCAAGTCAGGGAAGCCAAGTGCAGGAAGGAAGGAGAAAGACAGCAGAGGGAGGGTGGGAACTCAAGCCATGGGACCACAGCCATAGTGGGAGCCCCAGGTCCCAGAGATGAATGACACACACCCCCATCCGGCTGGGAGGGGCAGCCCCAGCTCTCGGAAGACTGCCTTCCTACGCCCCCCGCTTCTCAAAAGATGGCATCCCTCTTTC
Organism: Hipposideros armiger; assembly: GCF_001890085.2. Taxonomy (NCBI): domain Eukaryota; kingdom Metazoa; phylum Chordata; class Mammalia; order Chiroptera; family Hipposideridae; genus Hipposideros; species Hipposideros armiger. The sequence goes on from NW_017731379.1 coordinate 1,815,912, forward strand.
AACCGTGCAGATGTCACGTGTCCCCCATGTCCCCCAGATGCAAGGCAAGAACAGCAAACAGCTCTCCCAGGTGCCCTTGTGGGCCTGTGTCCAGGGCAACTTTCAGGGAGAAAAGTCAGTTGACAAGGAAAAACCTGTTTTTTAAAAATGTAATACAAATAACAAGAATAAAACAGGCTTTGAGCAAGCCCCACGGGCCTTTGGAACCAGGACTGTCCCTGTGTCCCAGGGAATGGGCCCTGCTCCCCTCCCCACCTTGCAGGGGTCAGTCAGAGGCTAAGGTTTCACTCTGCTCCCCTCCTGCACCTCATTAGAGCTTAACCTCCAGGCCCTTGAGGAAATTGGGAGAAATGGGACCCTTGTCCTCTGTCAATTTCAAAGTAAACAGTTCTCTGTGGGATCTCCCTCCTTTGGGGGGTCCCCTCACACTCTCAGACCGCCCCTCCTTTCCACCCTCCCTAGGTTCCTCCGGGGCGGGTGGCGACCTGTTTAGGGAAGTTGCCCTTTCTCTCCACATGGCAGAGGCCGGCCACCCACCAGGTCCAACTCACCCCCCTCAGAGCCTCTCTGTTTGTAAAGGGCTTTCAGGGACAGGAAGCAATAAACAGAGTCAAGCGGCCAAGGCCAAGACGAGGGGCTGATTATGCAGTTTATGGATTTTCCAGGCCTCTTGGTACTCCCCCACCAGCTGCCTGGGGCTCAGCGGAGAACGGTGCTAGAGAAAGACAGGCTGGCCCTTGGCTGGAAAGGTGGCCTTTTGACAGGACTAAGTTGGGTCTTCCGGAGCATATGTGAGCCTGCCACGATGGCTCTGTAAGCACCTTCTCATAGCCCCAAAGAGAAACCCCCGCCCTGCGTGCCCCGTACTACTGGAACCCAGCCTGCTAATGGCTATAACTTCTCTCTCCCTCTCTCTCTCTCTCTCTTTCTCTCTCTCTC
>NW_017731379.1:1821640-1841515 GCF_001890085.2 Hipposideros armiger
GATTCCCCAATAAAATCTTAAAAAAATAAAAATGCAGGATGCAAGCTGATAATACGGTATGCTTTCAACTACATAAAGAAAAAAGTGCGTAGGAAAAAGGACCAGAAGGAAATAGGCCAACATATCAATAGTTGTACTAGACGGCAGAATTCTGCGTGTCCCCCTTTTTTCTTTCTTATATTTTCCCACAATTAGCATATAACAGTGTGATAGGGGACAAGTCATTTTTAAACATTTTTTTTTTAAAGAATGCTCTTAAAGTGTGGCATGAGATCAAATGTGGAGCCAGGCTTGTCCACGCTCCCTTCACAGGACCAACTGGCTTTGCTCTCTGTTCCCACTGCCACCCGCAATCCAGCTGAGGTCCTCAGCATCCCAGGCCTGCTTCCTTTGATGCCTCCTAGTCTGTCTTCCATCTCCCTCCTGTCTTCAATCCATGCCAACAACAGAACTCATCTAAAACAAGCCACATCACTTCCTAGCTCCCCAGTCTCTCATGTCAAGATCAGACGCCTTCCTTTTTCTGCATCAGGGTCACCTGCAGGACTTGCTACACACACATTACTGGGCTCCACCCCCAAAGTTCCTGGTTCCTTAGGTCTGAGGTGGAGCCCCAAATTTTCACATCTACCAAGTTCTCAGGTGATGCTGATGCCACTGGTTCAGGGCCCACACTTTAGAACACTGATTTGCACCTCTCCTCTGTCCTCCTTTCAAGGCCTGTCCAGCTTTCAAGACCTAGCTCAAGTTCACCCTTTCCACGAGGCAGTTTCTGGAAACTTCAGTCAATGTTGATCTCTCTTCGATCTTCCAGACCACCTCTAGCACTTAACATGGTATAGTGGTCTGAAAAAGGAGAGAGAGCACTTAGTGGGCATAGTGACGGGCAATTGGCATTTCATCATTTGCTGTCTTCCTCCATCATATCAGCTCTTCAAGGCAGAGATTGGGAGGGACACTTCAATGATCCCGCATTACCCAGGAGGTATTCTGCATGTCCCAGGTGAAGTGAATCTGCTTCATTCACAGCACCCTGGTGACATCACACATAGACTTATAATTATTCACCCATTCATTCACTGTCAAAAAACACTTAGTGAGCAACAGCTGTATGTCAGGATGCACAGGAAAGATAAAAATCTCTTGTGTAATGATGGTGCCAACTTGGGCCAGTGAAGCAACGTCCTCCACAACTAGACTGAAGAACAACAACAAAAAAACAAACGACAGCAACTTGTCTGTTCCCCTTCCCCCAATTCCCCAGCACTGTTCCCATCCCCCCAATTCCCCAATAAAAATCTTTTAAAAAAAAATCTCTTTTCTTCATGGAGACCAAGAATGACAAGAGCATGAACGACAACAGAAGCCAGCAGAGGGATCCCTGTGAGAAGCCCTTCCAACTGCAGTGAAACGCTACCTCACCCCTCCAGCCCCAGAGACCACGACACACACACAACCTTTGGCTGAGACGCAGGTGTCGGTGCCTGCGAACAAGCATACATAGTTGTGGTCATGCCCTTGTGTAGCCATGATAAAGGTTTGGCTGCCAGTCATAGGCTTCGTTGTTCCCCAGCAAAGCCACCCTGGTCTTGCGGAAAGGATTCATGGGCAGATGCTGTTAGGAAAACAGATGTCCGGGCAAGAGGGCGGAGCCGCTGGGAACAATGGTTGTGACTGTGCAGGCCAGGACCCACCAGAAGAAGGCAAGAAGACACCACCTCCTAATGACAAGGCAGTAAGTCTGAGGAGCAGACCCCTGCCCCATTTCCTCAAACATCTGGGGCTCCGGACACTTAGGCTTCTGCCCACCAAGGCATTTTGAGCCGGCTGAGGAGACCATGGCTTCTTTGGGAGCTTGGGCAACTTTTGCTTCTTTGTGACCCAGTTTTACTATCTAACATCTTTTTTTAAAGCAGTAAAACCAAAAAAAAAAAAAGGAAAAAAATGAGATAATAGAGATCCCTTTTGGAAGATAAGAAGGAGAGATGAAAAAACAAAGAATAATGACATTCTGTAAAAGAAAGAAACTGCAAGGAGACTGGCAGGGAAGACCCATTAATGCCTGGTGGGGAAGCCGGAAATGGTCACAGGCCTCCAGGGAGCAGTGATCTCAGCTGGAGGGGTGCAGCAAGATCTCTGGGGAGCTTCTGAAAGACAAAGGTCCAGGGCCTCCTACTGAATCAGGATCTCCTGAGGTGCACACACTCCCCATCCCCCAAATTCCAAGCAAGTCAAAGAGGTTCACATATTCTGGGCCACTCCTACTCAAGGAACACTACCCCAGACCAGAACTGGATAGCAAACCATCATCTAAGAAGGGAGGCGGGAGGGACAGTGGCTGCAGGGCCTGTAAAGTGTCAAGGGTGCCCAGAGACCAGCTGAGGAGGAGAAGGTACGGAATCAATGACTGCGTCATCCTGGACAGCTCTTTGCTGCAGCTACCGCCTCACCCCCCAGCACATTGCCTGGTTGTTCCCTCACCCTAAAGCCTTGGCCCCAGCAGCCTCTCCCTGACCAACTGTGACTCTTTATTTCAGGATTCAGACTTCAGACCTCCTCCTCCAGGAAGTCTTGCCAGATAGATGTACTCCTTGGCTCACCCCCAAACAGCTTCAGCCTATTAGATCCTTACTCCTCCTGCACAATCAACATGGCAGCGCTAGTCACATGATGTCACAATTACTAGTGTGCCAGTTGGTGGCCCCCCCAGACAGTGCCCACGTGGAGGGCAGGGATTCTTTTTTTTGGGGGGGGGGATGTCATTCAACTCTCTGGCCCCAACACCTAGCTCAGTGCCCAGCAGAGAGCAGGAAAGCAATATATATACTTAGGCTAATCAGGAGAAAGGGAGGGGAGGAAATTTTAAATCAAACAGCTCTACTAGGCAACTTTTTCAGAACTCTAGGGAAATTATAGCAAGTATCTTTTTAAAGCACTTCCTATATGCCACAGAGAAGACCAAGACACGGGGAGGTAAGCATGCCCACAGTGGCAGAGTTGGGGGAGAACCTAGGCAGTTTGGCTCCACGGTTCTTGCTCTCAACCACTATCTATGGTATTTGTGGTTCCAAGGGAGAAAGATTTTTTTTTTTTTTAATCTGGGGAAAAAAAATAGCTACCTCTGAAGTCCTTGCTCTCTGTGGCTTTGGGGTCACAGTGACTCCATGCTTCACCCTTTGGACAAAGCACAGCTCCGGGTTGCTGTCCACAGCAGCAGGACCAATTTGTCTCTTCCACAGGCCCCTCTCAGTGAGATACCAGGGACACTGCTGCATCCACCTGGGAGAGCCCGGGAGTCAGCGGTCCCAGCTTGGAGGTCTTGGAAGTCAGTCTAAAAACAGGGACAGGGATAATGCGATCCAGGGCCTTAGCGTGAAAAGTCTCCTGGTCTGCTGGTTTGCAAGCAGCAGAGGGGTGTGGCCCTCTCCTGCCCCACCTGGGCCCACCTGGCTCCCCTGGGCCCACCAACAGGCTACTAAGGAGGATGTCCCATTAGCTCAGCGGCTTTACTAAGAAGAGGTGGTGAAGAAAAGCAGGAAACCCGAGTGGCATAAAAGGAGGCAGGGAATAAAATATATTCAGAGTCAACGAGCGTCACTGAAAATGAGCCATATGCCAGGCACTTGGCAAGGTGGGTCCCAACAGTCTATATTTACTGTTCACAACAACCCAATGAGGCGGCTACTATTCTCCTTGTCCTACCAACAGGAAACTCGGGCATTGTTCTGCAGCAAGGAGGGAAAGTGGGGAGGCAACCCTCAAAGGTTAGGAATGTTTGGCCAAGGCTAAGTAGAGATTTAAGGGTCTCTGAGTAAAGCATTAAAGATAATTGCTCTTTGTTCTCTATCTTTCTTAAAGACAGACAAAATCAAAAGCGATTTAGGTTAGATTCCAGAAGACACTTCTTGATTGTAAAGAGGCGTTATGGAGTTCGCTTCCTGGGATAGATCCCAGAAAGTGGCAGCTCCATCAAGTGCCCATTCCACAGGCAGAAGTCTGGACAACTTGACCTTTACCACCAGGAGAGCATCACCTAACATGCTCAGAGGTCTCCTCAGGCAGCTTGGCTCCAGCGCCAGTCTAGAGGGAGGCTTTTAAACAATGCAAAATCTGAGGCTAAACACATCCTTTGCAAAATTTAACAAGCAGATGGGTCTAGAGAGTTCAGCTATTCAAATGAAGTGTGGATTTTGTTGATTTAACCAATGAGGTTAGTGTGACTGCATTCAAGTTAGCACGGCTGTGGTATTGCTAAAAGTCTACCGTTTCCTTGTTGGATAACGTGGTTTGTCAAACCAGCAGTGACAGAGGTGACTACGAGGAGTGTGGCAGGCAAACAGCTCAGGCAGAAAACTGCGACTTGGCCTCAGGAAGCCCCGTCCTGCGTGGGCCACCCTTGCCCACTGGACGCTGAAACACTGGAATGCCTGTAAGGATATAAGGCATACTGGGACTGTCCCAGGCTGCTCAGGCGAACACCTGTGCTTTGGCCTGGAGCAGAAGCCTCCCCTAACAGGCTGTGATCAGCCCAGAATGCAGAACACCCTGGGCAGAAGGAGGGGATGCCGGGGGGTGGGGCTTGGGGGGCTGGATTATAAGATGCTCAGTCTAAAGAAAGGTTCCTGTTTCTAAATGTTTCATTTCAAACCAGTTGACTCACTGGTTTGAATCAAACACAGGATTTACTATTCACCATAGAACAATCATGTGACAATAACTTTGCAGAGTTCACCCAGAAGTGGGGTTTCCTTAAGGCAAAAGGAATCACATGTTACCAAAGAGGTTCCAAACCTCTCACCCTTGCAGGAGAAACCAAGGCCTGGAAAGGTCAAAGGCCTCACTCTCAAGGTCCCACCAAACAATCAGAGCTGGTGCCAGCTCTCCCCCCAGCCACCCCCGCCCCAGGTGGCCAGCAGCTGCCTCTAAGAATGGGAGGGAGGTGCTGAGAGTGTCTGTAAACCACAGCACACTCCGCTGCATCCAATGGCCTCATGATGCACCAAGGCGCCATACCACAGGGTCCCTGGCTGGAACTGACCATAGCTCCCCGCACCTAGGGAACTCCAGGCCAGCACAAAACCTCCAGGCCACCACAAAGCCACCACAGGCTTCCAGTCAATACCCGCACTGCCCCCCCCACCTCTCCCTTTGATCCCAGAAAGGGGAGGAGGAGTGAAGAGCAAAGAAAAACCCTCACTCCACATTGATTTGCCCAAAGTAAAGGCAACACAAAGGCTGCACCTGTTTCCATGGAGACGTGATTGGCGAAGCAAAGCAACAAAACAGAGGGAGAAACACAAACCCGTCACCACCTTCCGGGCCAGTGTGATCGATGTTGGCGAGCCAAGGCCCTGACAGGAAGACAGCGGGAGGATTAAAGGTAATCAGGAGATCTAGAAGCCATACCAGGGGCCCTTTCAATTGGTAGAGAGGGAGGCCTCCACTCTTGAGAAAGATCCTGAACAAAAAAATTCTGAAGAGAAATCCAAAGTGAGCGATTATTCACTTTACAAAAGGATTCTGTGCTTGACAAAGGGATTCCTTGAAACAGCAAAACCCCACAGTGGATTGGAGCGCTTGTTTGTTTCCTTATTTGCTCCTGGGAGGCTAAAGGGAGGAGGACAAGGGAGTAAGTAACTTCCAGTTGAAAATCTGTAAGACAAGATGACAAAATTCCTAAGGGGAAGGGAAGGATTGGTGGGCACAAGACATCTGTTGGGAGTTGCCCTCAAGAAACTGAGACAGGGCAGCTTTAAAATAGAAAGTGAGTGCCTGTGGCCTGGTCGCCGTGGAGGGCCTGGGAACCCAGGTTACAGCGGAGGAGGCTGGGCAGCCCAGGTTTCCAACAGGGTGGCCTGCCAAAGCACTCACTGCACTCTCAAAACCATTAGGCTAAGAGGAACTATGGGGAGCAAAAGGGGGCAACCCTCATCTTTCCAGGGCATCAGAAAGGCCAGAGGCTTGAAATGCTCCGGGGCGAAGGCCTGGGGAAAATGCCAACAGTAGGCTCAGCAGATGGCAGGAGCTCAAGAGCAGTAACAGGAACCTCCTGGCTTGCTCTCCCCGTTCATCGGGTGACATGTATTAAGCGCGTCTTCGCACATGTTGTCATCCTGGGAACAGCGCCACGCATCAGCATAGCCCTGTCCTTGGAGAGTCTCAACCAAGCCTTCACTCCACTCAGGCTTTTCCTGACTATAATTCCTACAGAGAACAAAAAACAAGCATAACAAGAACAATAATATTTACTGAGCATGTTGTGTGGGCCAGACAATAAATAGCCATTGTCTCATTTACTCATGAGGGAGAGACGGTTCTTATCACCATGTACTGATGGGGAAACAGGTACAGACAGAGAGGTGATTCACTTGTCCAAGGTCACAGCTAGTCAGTGGCAAAGCCAGGACTCAAACACAGGTCTGCCCAGCTTCAGAGCCTGCGAACACTAGGCTAAATGCCTGCCACATCAGCCCATTTAACAGATAGAGAGGCTGAGGACGACAGAATGCATGCAACTTGCACAGAGGCCAAGGAAAGACCCTGAAGACCTGCTCTCCTGACCCACCCAAGGCTTTTTTGCCTTGTGATGCCTTCCCTGGGAAAGCCAGTAGGCTTTCTTGGGGTACATGGACTGCTCTGTGGCCATGGGGTCACTCTCCTGTTCTGGGCCTCAGTTTTCCTATAACGAGCAGGCATCATACAGTGTGAGCCCCTGCCATCTCACTGAGAGAAGAGGAACTAGGGCTTATGTCCAAGGTGTCACCAGGGAGCCCATAGGAGGAAAAGGCTCAGTCCTAGCTCCAGTAGAAGAGTCCCAAAGATCCACAGGCTCTGCAGTGAGAAGTGTAATGTTCATAGAACAAAATCTCTAGGAGGCATTTGGTTCAATGGTCTATCCACCAGGGTATATTTGGGAAACTGGGGGACTTCCTGGGAGTGTTCAGACATGAATGGTTTTCAGGGAATCAATTTCCAAAGTTTCCACTTGCGTGGGGAGTCCATCCTTCAATTGTGCTGGAAACTGTCTGGTCTACCAGCTCTCCTTTCACAATTGCCCTCCTAAATCCTTCCCAAAGGCAAGGCCCACCCTCCAGCCATACAACTGTACCCTTCTGCTCTGCCCTGGGGTGTAAAAGTCGCCCCAACAAAGAGACAACTGAAGAATGCAGCACTCCCTGTCTATCTTATCTACCCATCTGTTTAGTTTAGGATTAGAATTAGGAAGCAAGGAAGCTGACAGGAACACCTATTTAACACATTCAGTCGAATCAAAAATGTAGTTGGCTTTTTCTGACATCAAATATGATTTGGCTGATGGCTCTAACAACGAGGTCCAACTTTGCCAGTCAAAATTATGGCGGACATTTTTAGAACCGCATGGGCTGAGTTTGCCATCCTAAGGCTGTGATAAAAATATATTTGAAGCAAGTATACGACATACAATAAGGTTGAAAATATACTCTACTTCAAGTTATGATAAAAAATTTTATATGTAAATTTTAAAATGTGTAAAGGGCTACGATTTTTCAAAATTCTTTTGACAAGTATGGTAGCAAAAAAAGTGTGACGTCTGTTGCTTCGCTTCCCCCTTGAGTTCCCATGCCATCAACAAACCCACTGGGCCACGCATGGAGTGAGTTCTCACGAGAAGGCTGCTCCAGTCAGCGTATACGACGAGCACTAGACACGGAAGCTGGCTTATAAGTTTGTTTCCGCTCTTAACTATGTGGATCTGGTTAAATCACCCAAATTCCTGAGCCTCCATTTCCCCATAAGTAAATGAGAATAATACCATATAAAGCTATTAAAATCCTGATGATGACGATAATTACAACAACATTAAATAAATAAGGGAGACGTGCATCAGCATAAACAGCCCCCAAATAGTAGCTAACCAGCCAGCATTTTCATTGGGCTTGGACAACTCTATAGTATTTGTCTCCAGAGGATACTAATCACTGATATTTACTGAATGCTCACTATGTGCCAGGCACTTGACTAAGTGCTTCTTCACAGGCCTTAGCTCATTTTGTTTTCACAACAATCCTTTTGGGTAAAGGTGTCATTCTTGTCCCTGATTTATAAGCCTGGAAAGCTTACACACTTGCCCAGCTCAGTCAGCTAGCCATAAAAGGCCCAGGGGGTCTGTTTGATTCCAGACCTTATGCTCTAAACCGTCCCTACTCAAAGTGTGGCCTGAAACGGGCAGCATCTGCACCGACTGGGACCTTATTAGAAATGCAGGGTCCTAGGACCCACTCCAAACCTACTGAATCAGAATCTGCGTTTTAGCAAAATCTACAGGTGATTCGTATGCACGAACTCGTTGGAGAATCATTGCTCTAAATCACCTGTCCGGCTGATTTACCATCCTGGTTTTATTTTGCTAAAGGTAATATTAGAATGTTTGCTTTCTTTACGTATACACACACACACACACACACACACACACACACACACACAGCTGGCAACTGAAGCAAACAAGATGGTTAGGGATTATAATAGTCCATCAGTAACACACACAAAATGCATTTTGTTAAAAGGGCTAGGAAGCGGGCGGCCGGTTAGCTCAGGTGGTTAGAGCACAGTGCTCACAACACCAAGGTTGCCAGTTCGATCCCCGCATGGGTCACTGAGTTGCGCCCTCCACAACTAGATTGAAACAACTCCTTGACTTGGAGCTGATGGGTCCTGGAAAAACACACTGTTCCTCAATAAAAATTAAAAAAAAAAAAAAGGCTAGGAAGACTCACATCAAACTGTCATCAGTGGTTACCCCTAAGGAGTGGGAGGGATGGGGAGAGAGGGGCTTTCTATTTATATTATTTGAAATCTTTAATAAAAATAATGTAGTTGTGTATTGGTTATATAATTTAAAAGGAAAGCATGCCTCAAAATACAAATACAGGTCACTGGAAATTGATTGTACTTTATGAACTATTGGGTTGTCGGAAAAGTCCTGATGCATTTTTGCAACAAAAAAACAGAAAAAATACGTCATGACTTTTCCAACAGCCCAATACATCTATCCAAGGCTACTGACAGTTCCCAACTCCAGACCCTGCGAGGCCAAGAGAGGGAGTCAATAGGGAAGGGTCGATGACAAAAGGAGTGCTATGCTTGGACTCAAAAAACCAGGCTCTGCCCTTCATTTGCTGTGGGACCTCAAGGCTCTCACTTTGCATCTGCGGGCCTGTGTTTCCTCCACAGTAAAATGGGGGCACCCCACACACCCTTCCAGCCCTATAGTGTTGGTGCAGGGACCAACCAAGCAGTGAAATGCATAAAAGGCCCCCTATGAACTGCAAGGCTCTGCGCAACACAAGCACCAAGTGTTTCCTTGAAAAAAAAAAGCAATGAAAAAAAAGCAGTAAAACATTCACCCTCACTCATTCCATTCCCTAAACACAGATATTCCATGACTTTATAAGGAAGATATACAGAGTAACCTGGATTTAGATTCTGTGGGAGCCTGAGGCTGACTTTCAAATCCTTATTCGAACTTAAAAGTTAGGTTTGGACGTGGTTCAAAGCAGGAAAAGAAAGGGCTATTTCTCTGTCTGGCCCATTTTCTCTGTGCTTGTCGCTGTCTTTCTCTGCAGGCTCCCAACTCCCAGGAGGTTCTGTTTCAGGGTTCTGTGTACTTCCTGTTTGGGCACAGCAACTGCACTCTTCTATGCTTTCTATGACTCTTACAGCAACCATCCCCAGTGCTGCTTTTAGCACAAAAGACGTGGGGTCTGCAGTTTGGCTCGTTTCTGGCCAGTGCCTTAGTTTCCCCGCTTTTATCTTACAACTCAGATTTGCAAGACCTGGCAGTAAGAACCACCTCCTGGCTCATCTGGGGGGTGTGGAGCTTGGGCACAGAGGGATAAAGTGACATGCTGAAACCCACACAGCCAGTTTAAAATAAACAGAGCTGGGTCAGGTCTCTATGACCTTTGAAAATCCGGCCTTTCCTTACGATTCCTCTATCATCTGCTTGCAACTTGTCTGTAGCTGATCTCGCCCCTCTGCCCCTTCATTCTAGGAGACACCGGAACCTGAGGACTAAAAGCCGCTGTGATTGTCATCAAACTGAACGATCCTAAAACCACACAACCTGAAAGTATCCTTGAAAATGAGCCAGAAAAGACGCCCCTGCCAGATTTTCCAAAGAGAACCAGGCCCTTCTAAACCATTATGAGCTTCAGTTACGGTAAAATAATGGCAAAAAGACACCTCAGGGCAGACAGTTCCAGCCCCACTGCTTACATGGCCTTAGGCACCTCACTTCATCTCTCTGGGCCTCAGCTCTCTCCATGTAAGACTGTGAGAGGACCACCTTTCAAGTTTGGAAAGAAGATTCTCAATAAGGATAAAGCCCTTCGTGCAGAGTAGGAGCTCAAACAGCAATTACTACCATCATGATCGTCTCTTGGGACCATTCATCCCAAAGACAAGAGTCTAAATCAGTTCTCCATTCCAGCAGCTGCACATTAGAATCACCTAGGAAAGCTTTTTCTTTTTTTTTAATACCAATGTGCAGATCTTAATCTCAGTGATTCTGATTCAGTGGTCTGGGGTGGGAGCTAGGGAATCAGTACATTTTTAATAGTTCTCTAGGTGATTCTAATGTGCACCTATGGTTGAGAACTGTGATCTAAATCAGTGCTTCTCAACCTTTAACATGCACACAAGTCTCCTAGGGATCTTGCTAAAATGTAAGTTCTGACTCAGTCGGTTTGCCGTGAGGCCTGAGATTCTGCATTTTCAGCTAGTTCCCAGGGGATGCCAATGCTGCCGGTCGTGGCCTCAGGGCAAACAGCATCTAAAGCTCAAGGTCTTGGGCAGATGGCTGGAAAGTGTATAAGCTTCTTCTCTGCACCGTCTCACAGGCCAGCTCTGTCTAGCCAGGCTAGAGTCCCCCGCCTCCGGCAAGCAGGCAGTCAACTAGATGACCTTAGACCGGGGCACAAGAACCCAGAACTAAAGCCTGTCCCCAGATGACTCTTACTTGGGCTTCCTGTTGGCTTCGTGAGTTCTAGCAAGAGCCTGCAGACAAGTGTGGCCACAAAGACACACTAGCAAATTAATCATGACACCACACCCTGCATTCACGTGGAGCTGCCTTCTCAACACCGTCCCAGGGAAAAGCCAGAAGGAAAGGGCCCTAGTTACTTTCACTCGGCTGAGTGGGGTGTAGGAGAACATGGTCTGACTTGGCAGGATGTCCCAGCCAGAAGGAGCCGAAAACAATAGCAGCTCTGGTCAGCCAGACTCCTCTGATCAGCCAAGCAGGAAAGCTTCCTGCCTGGAGCTGGCTAGGTAAGTGCACAGTTGAAGGGACTCCAGGAAAATGTGAGCAGAGAGAGGGCTGTGCGGGAACGTCCCTTCTGGCTTTGAGGTTGGTGCATTTTGCGACCCCGAACAACAACAAAACAACACTGAGTGGGCGCCTACTTACTATGTGCCAGGGAATTTTACAAAATACTCTCACTTGATCCTCATATCAACTCTGCTGCTCGGGCATCACTGTTTTCGTTGTATAGATGACAAAACTGAGGCTGTGTAGGTAAGTGACAAAGGAACTTACAGAGGACAGAGCCCGGATTGGAACCCACCCCCAGCTAATCCTTCCCACTTCCTTACGTTGCTGCGCAATACTTTTAAATCTCTCAGTGCCTCAATTTACCCTCTCACTAGGGCAAGAAAGGGAAAAGGATATAAATCGATAGAACTAAAACTGGCTTTCGGTCTCCAAGAACAAAGGAAAATGCTTATTATCGTTATACTGATAGTTAACCATTATCATCATCAGAAGTGTAATTAAGAGACACTGGGGGCCGGACGAGTAGCACGTTGGTTAAAAGTTGGCTTGGGGCACCAGCTCTGAGCAGCAGGGCCCCAGTTCGGATCCCACATGAGGGCCAGTGACGCTGCACCCTCTATAGCTAAGATGGTGAACAACAGCTCGACTTAGAGCTGGGCTGCCGTGAGTTGCCAGCAATGGCATAGGCTGCAGCCCCTGCTGCAGTGGGCTGCCATGAGCCACCGTGAGTGGCAGTCCAATGGCCAGCAAGCAAGTGCCTCGCCCGGGAAGAGCGCAATGATAATATCAACATGGGCCAGTGAAGCGACGTCCTCCACAACTAGACTGAAGAACAAAAGAACAGCAACTTGTCTGTTCCCCTTCCCTGATTCCTCAACGCTGTTCCCCTCACCCAACTCCCCAATAAAAAAATATTTAAAAAAAAAAGAAGTGTAATTAAGAGACACTGGGGGCCGGCCGAGTGGTTCAGTTGGTTAAGAGCACGAGCTCTGAGCAACAGTGTCGCTGGTTTGATTCCCACATGGACCAGTGAGCTGCGCCCAAGCTGAGCTGCTGCCAAGCTGCCAACAGGTGGCAAGATGGATCAGCTGGTGAGAGCACGTGCTCCTAACAACAAGGTTGCTGGTTCGACTCCCGCATGGGATGGTGGGCTATGCCTACCCACAACTAAGATTGAACACGGTACCTTGAGCTGAGCAGCCACAAGCTGCCAACAGGAGGCCAGATGGCAACTGGACTTGGAGCTGAGCTATCTGCGCCCTCCACAACTAAGATTGAAGGACAACTTGGCTGTTCCCCTTTCCCAATTCCCCAACACTGTTCCCTTTCCCCAATTCCCCAATAAAATCTTTAAAAAAAAGAGAGAGAGACACTGAGAGAAAATATTGGTGTTTACCCTGAAGTTTAGGGTGACTACACAAGGCACATCCTTAGGTAGTTGCCAGCAGCCCAGGTGACTATAACCCTCAGTCTCTCTGAGAAAGGGTGAATAGCACCTGATAATTCCAGAGTGAATACCTAGGAGACTCTGGGGGAAGGCCCTGGCTGTGAGAAAGTCCAAAACCCCAACAGCTCAAGGAAAGAGACAGAGCTGGGTCATAGCAGCATGTTCCTGGCACCTGGGCCACCATGCTAGGCTGGAAATGAGATTTAACCAATGTACCAGTGGACTCTGAGAGCCAACCTGAACCAATATCCCATCACCTCACCCCTGCATAAGCCACAAGAAGCTTCCTGAAGCAACCAAAGGCCACTGAAATGGGTGTCACACTTTAAGGACTACAGAGCTGAGGGCTAAAGAGGCCATGCTAAGAGCCTCAGCCCATCAAGGCCCCAGACCTACACCATAGCCAAGCCCCTTCTTGCCAAGGCACTGGCCTTGGCAGAGGCCCCACTCTAGATTAATATTATACCAACAGAAACCCCAAAAATGGCTCCTGACTCTCATGCTCCATCAAGTTCTGAAGCTTAAAATAAAGATGAGTTGGGGGGTGTGGTCAACACTAGGGGAATGCTCAAGTAAGCAATGGTATGGCCAATATTTCACTGGATGAAATATTATACAGCCATTTACTATAATGTTTTAAAAACATACCGTTTCATAAAAGATGCTCATTATGCAGTATCACATGAAAAAACTATAGACGAAAATATGTAATCAGTAAGAGATCACAACTTTTTTTTTTTTTTAGCTGCGCCATCTTGCCACCTGTTGGCAGCTCAGCTCGGGCCAGGACTCTAACTGCTGTTGCTCAGAGCTCGCACTCTTGAGCGAGCTCTTAACCAACTGAGCCACTATTTTTTTAAATCTATGCACATAAAAAAAAAAAAAAGAGCAGAGGAAAATACCACCAAATGTTATCAAGTGGCAGTATTTAAATGATCAGAATGATCATTTGGAAATGAAGCATTTTCCGTTTTTTCTTTAGTGAACATATAAACTATTGTGGGGCAAGAGAAACACATTCTAACTAAAATCAGTATGTCTGAGAAGTGACGGCATATATACCCCCACCCCCACCTCAGTCAGCCCACAACAATGACATGGAACAGATGCAGCTGCAATCCAGAGGCCTGCGGAGGATGTTGTGGTCACACCTGGACAAGCAACCAGTGGGGTCCCCATCCCAAGGGGCTGAAATTCTGCAGGGAACATAACACAAAAGCCTATTAGCCCTTAAAGTGCTTTAAAGGAGTTTTGGGGAGAGATGCCGAAGTGAAACAGTCCAGTCAGGTGCTCTGCCCCAGGCAGAGAGGCAGAAGACAGCTGCCACTGTGGGGTCCAATGTCCCTCAGAAACCCCAAGCAGATGAGATGAGGATTCCTGCCCACCATCCGACCCCCACCTCAGCACAAGGATATAAAAGAGATAGGCTTCACCATATGGGGTTCAGGGGCCTCCTGGGAATGCCCGTGGGAGGGAGCATGGCAGGTCCCTAAGCCATGTGCAAATGTGAGGAAGGAAGGAGGTTTAAAGAGAAGGAATTGCACCAGCTGTCTCTAAAAGAGCACTAATTACAGGGGCTGCTCCGTCTGAACAAGGCCTGGTACTGCAGGCAGAGATCCTCCCAGGGGCCCAGCAGTCACCCAGCCGTCTGTGCTTTGCTGCCTGTGGCTGCTGGCCCAGGGACAGCGAGCAGGAATCCGGCTGGGGCTGTAGGCCTGCCGCCTCTCCCAGCTTGACAGGGAGACCCAGGTCCAGAAAGCAGCTTCCACAGGTCCTGCTTCCTGAGAAGTGTGCAGCATAGGGTCAGGAGGCCTGTGCTCAGTGCCAGGCTGGGAGGCACTGGAATGTAGAGAGGACTAGAGAATTTCCTTCACTGGAAATTTTAAAGACCTAAGCATCTAGAACAGCTCAACACTAAAATGAAAAAAAAAAAAAAAGTGACGTCCTTGTCCCTTGAAGCCAGGGAAGGGGCAGAATCAAATGGAGAGATTAGAAATGCAAGTTCTTAGGGGTTGTTCACTCAGGACTCAGGGCAAGGAGCTCAAGTTCAACATCACTGATGGGCGCCTCCCGATGTCCTGCGGCCAGCTTTTCTGCTGAGACACTGGGGAGAACTGAAAAAGGGCCACGCTCATGGAGCCTTGGAGTCAGACTGGGTCTTGTCCCCTGGTCTGCAGCTTCCTGGCTGAGGGGCTGGGACAGTCCCTCGATCCCCAGAATAAGGTGCAAGTAGTATGCATCCAATCAACCGCATAAAAAAATGTTTGCAGATCCATGAGGAATGTATGGGATGGTCCTTCTACAAACTATCAAATTCTAAACAAATGGAAGGTGTCATTGTGATTAGTGGGTGTCACTACAAAGTGGGGGCATTTTGCTTCCCTTTCATGACAACATGCAAATCAGAAGCAAAATCACACGAGCATATTCTTTTTTTTTTTTTCAAACCATTCACCAATCCACTGTAAAACAGGATTGGATGGGACTTCCTCAGGAGCATATGAAATGGGGCTCAGAGGAAAAGGAGTAAACAAAACCAACAAAACCAGGGAAGAAGTAAGAAGGTTAGAACGAGATCCTACCCTCCTGGGAATGCGCCCGCATCCCTGGGAAAGGCTGAGATGAAAGGGAGGCGCAGCTGGGGGAAAACAGGCCGTGAGAACAGAAAGGCAATTGTTCCCCAGGACCCGCCAGGCGCTGCACCCGAGCAGCCGGCCAGCACTGTCGCTTTGTGCCTTAATGTAATTAAGGGCCCAGTGGGGGCCAATGTTTGGAATCCTTTAACTCCTTGCCATTCTCACACAGCAGCTGAGCCAGAGCGTGAGGCTGTAACTGGGGGCAGCACTGGGTTTCTGGGCAGCCCAGCTAAAAGGGGGGCAAGGGGCAGGAGGGCCAGGGCGGCAGGAGGCAAACCCTTCATTCAGGGTGTGCAAGGCACTTCCTCCTCGGCAATGTCCCCAGGAGTTCCCTGAAGCCCTGCCCTGACCCCAGTTAACATGCCCACTAATTGCTGGGGCTGCAGAGAACCCAAAAGCCCGGGGAGCAGAAGAGCCAGAGTTAATTGAGAGAGAGAGAAAAAAAGTTGGCTTCTCAGTTCTTCATTTTCCTCCTCCCTGCATGCTCTGAGTCGGGCGTCTAGTTCAGGGAAGCTCTGGAGGCAGGGATCTCCACAGCAGGAGCCAAAACCAACAAAACATGGAAATTATTGAACAGGAGCGGCTGGATCTAGAGAGCTGCTAGGAGCCTTGCTCCAAAGCTCTCCAACCTTCCAAATTTCCCAGGGATATGTTAGGAGGTCCACTCCCCACCCATTCAAAAGGGAAGCCTCATGTTCTCAATCCAAATCCCACCAAGGTGGGATTCCTCCAGAGGGCAATGGGACATTCCGTAGGCTAAACAATAATAGTGCAATATAAACATCTGACACTTATCACCTCATCTAATCTCACAACTACCCTGTGAGGTAGGTACTATTCTTATCCCCACTTTGCAGAGGGGGAAACGGAGGCTTAGATGAGATAAGTAACTTACCCAAGGTCAGCAAGCTAGCAAGTAGCAGAGGAACAATTCAGACCCAGCACCCTAACTCTAAAGCCTGTGCATTTAACCCCTACCATGCTGAGGGTCACTCAGATAGTCTAGTACACTAGAAACAAGCCTTATAGATCTTACAACCTGGTAAAGGGTTCTTACCCAAGGGTCCTTGAGGTTTTGATGAAGTCCATGGACACCTCCCTGAAAGCAAATGCACAATTTAACATGTTTGTGTGTGCATGTACTTTTCAGGGTAGCAAACGGGTATCAAATTTCTCTTTAGAGTATCAAAGATCTGGGACCCGAAAAGAGGTTAAAAGAACCATAAGCCAATGAGGTAAAACCCCAATGCCTTACTAAGTTGACGCTAGAACACAGATCTTCTAACCTGAGAAAAAGCCTCTACTTTTTCATTTCACCTCCTTGCTCTGATGAAATAGCCAAGAGGGCAGCCTGAATTTCTCCAGAAAGGGAGGCGGCACCGGCAGTTTAGAATTAGGCAACGTGGCACTGAAAACCCACCCAGCCTGCTTGGGAGAGAGTACCAGGAGATACACTGTGGGGGAGGGGACGGAAAGGTTAACAGTGGTGGGGTGGGGGCCTACACGGTGTTTATTACTTCTTTCCATCATTTAAAAACAAGTTCCGGGCCGGCCGAGTGGCGCGTTGATTGGGAGTTGGCTTGGGACACTAGCTCTGAGTAGTAGGGCCCCGGTTTGGATCCCACATGAGGGCCAGTGACACTGCACCCTCTACAGCAGCAGTTCTCAACCTGTGGGTAGCAACCCCTTTGGGGGTCGAACGACCCTTTCACAGGGGCGTCGCCTAAGACCATCAGAAAACAAAAAGATATTTACATTATGATTCATAACAGTAGCAAAATTACAGTTATAGAGTAGCAATGAAAATAATTTGATGGTTGGGGGTCACCACAACATGAGGAACTGTATTAAGGGGTCGCGGCATTAGGAAGGTTGAGAACCGCTGCTCTACAGCTAAGATGGTGAACAACAGCTGGACCTGAAGCTGGGCTGCCGTGGGTCACCAGCAATGGAGTAGGCTGCAGTGGGGCTGGTCGACAGTGGGTGTGTGCTTTCGTGAGCTGCCATGGGCTGCTGTGAGCGGCCGTCCAGTGGCCAGCAAGCAACTGCCTCCCTGGGAAGAGCGCAATGATAATACCAACATGGGCCAGTGGGGCAGCGTCCTCCACAACTAGACTGAAGAACAAGAGGACAGCAACTTGTCTGTTTCCCTTCCCCAATTCCCAGCGCTGTTCCCCTCCCCCAATTCCCCAACAAAATCTTTAAAAAAAAAAAAACAAAACAAAACAAGTTCCAACATTGTTCCAATTCTGATCCAGGGTTTTGCTTGGATCTACATTAAGGAGAACTCTTACCAGTGGTCCCAAACTATCAGGGGAAAAAAAGTTTCTATTCCAAACTAATTTGCTACAGTTTTAAAGACCACTATCTGTCTAAAAATGAGGATATCCCTTACCTGGGGCCACTGTTCTCATTTTCAGATGATCCAAGACAGTAAACAATAGCAATGGTGCTGCTGCTCACATTTGACGGCCGATTTTATCAAGTGCACGTTCTGTGTGTTGGGCTCCATGCTTTACTCACATTTGTCTCGTTAATCTTTACCTCAGCCCTAGGAGGCAGGGGCATTATTATTATCTCTGACTTTGAGATGACAAAATTAAGGCTCACAGAGATTAAACTGCTGCCCAAGAACACACAGCAAGTGACCGAGCCAGGATTCAAACCCAGGTCTACCTGATCCTAAAAGATGGAGGCTCTAGACCAGGGCCACTAAAAGCAAGTCCACAGACGATCCACACGCTGTTGGTTATGGGTCTTTGGCACGATAAGTACAGAAAAAGAAAATAAGGATTTAGAAACATTTCTAGCAATTTGACATTGCCACAGCACCCAAGCATGTGACAGCAGACTTGCCTCTTTGAACAGGGTATGCAGAGACCAGTTTGGACATTGTCACACTTGTGAAGACTGGTCATACTCATTGGGACCACATATGAAAATTCATCGATGAACGAATGAAAAAAACAACCTGTCCTTCACTTCAGATACTTTGAGAAGCACTGTTCTAAAGGACCCTTAAAAGGCAGGGGCAAACTGACTCTCAAATGAGGCCTCTAGCCATCCCCTCAGTGGTCCCCTCAGCGTGCAAAATCTTCTAACACAGCACTTCTCAGACTTGAATGTGCACAAGAACTACCCAGGGATCTTGTTAAAATGCAGACTTGCCTTGGGCAGTCTGAAGTGGGGCCTGAGACGTTCCATTTCTAACCAGGTGATGTACAGCTGGTCTGGGGACTGGACTGTGAGGAGCAAGATTCTTAACTGTACAAATGCACTGAGGCAGATGAGGCTGGTGCGGGAAACTCTGTCTGACAAAGTCAGCCAGAGCCCAGCAAAGGGCCCAACAAGAGGCTCACCACTCAGCACTGGCTGTGAGGAGGGCAGGAGGCCTTGCGATTGGGCTCAGCTCACAGGCAGTCCTTGCAACACAACTTTCTCTACTCCAGCCCAAGCCTGGGACACCCAAGGGCCCTTTTTTCCTGAGTTGAAGAAACAGAAGCCCTCTCTGTCCCAAGGACTTGACAGAAGGCAGAGAAAAGCAGCTCAGAACCATTTGGAAATATTCAGGGGAATCTACCTACACCCACACCCTAGAAGAGAAGGTATTCTGAGAAACCAGTGCTTTCCGCCTTGCCTCTGCTCAGGCCAGACTATAGCTGGATCAGACAGTGATGCCCTGTGAGGACTACTACACACACACACACACACACACACACACACACACACGTGTCAGTACAGCACTTTTTACTTCTTAAGGATATTCACGTCTATTGTGAGAGCTAAGAAATCTAATTAAGAGTTGAAAGGGTCAGAGGAAGGGGCGTAATGTGGCTCACCCCCGGAGAGCACTGATGGCCCCCCCCATGGCCACTCCTGCAGACAGAAAGGGCCACAAGCAGCTCACCTCCAAAAGAGAACGGTCCCCACCTCCCTCAGGTTACCTGTTCTACTCCCTGGAAATTCTTGACAGTGGAGACCTTCCTCCTTATTACAGATCTTGGTCTTTCCTAATTCAACTTATGGCACAAGGACTGACGACTATACTTATTAAAGGGGCAATTCACAGTAAGGGCCTCAGGTCTCCCATTCATTCAGGGTGTTCACTCATCCACTCAGAAACATTTATGGAGCAACTGCCACGTGCCAGGCACCATCAAGAAGTGGGCATATAGGGTGACCGGTCAGCTCAGTTGGTTAGAGCGTGGTGCTGAGAACACCAAGGTTGCCAGTTCAATCCCCGCAGCTGCACCCTCCTTAAAAAAAAAAAGTCAACTATGCTATTGTAGCATGAAAGCAATGTGTAGCCAATGACCATGGCTGTTCCCCAGTAAAAAAAAATTTTTTTTTTAAATTGGGGAATTGGGGGATGGGAACAGTCCTGGGGAATTGGGGGAAGGGGAACAGACAAGTTGCTGTCCTTTTGTTCTTCAGTCTAGTTGTGGAGGACGTTGCTTCACTGGCCCAAGTTGGCACCATCG
>NW_017731379.1:1841565-1893394 GCF_001890085.2 Hipposideros armiger
TTTATGGAGCAACTGCCACGTGCCAGGCACCATCAAGAAGTGGGCATATAGGGTGACCGGTCAGCTCAGTTGGTTAGAGCGTGGTGCTGAGAACAACAAGGTTGTCAGTTCAATCCCCGCAGCTGCGCCCTCCTTAAAAAAAAAAAAAGTCAACTATGCTATTGTAGCATGAAAGCAATGTGTAGCCAATGACCATGGCGGTTCCCCAGTAAAAAAAAAAAAAATTTTAAAACAAATGTTCTTTTTTTTTAAAAAAAGAAGTGGGCATATAGCATGGACTTGGAAGCCAAGGGCCCTTTGCCTCCCTTCTCTAAAAGGCACAGAATACATGACAGAAGGGGCCGTAGAGCCGTTAACTAAGGCAAAGGGCATTGCCTGTTCCTGGAGCCAGAGGGCAAGTGAGTTCCCACGTGCATGGATTTAGGGAAAGTCAGCCCCAGGGTGGGACTGGGCATTTGAGGTTGATGTACTTGACACGGGCTCCTTCACCTGACTCACACAAGGCGGAGAAAGGGCTGAGGGTTACCCACACGACAGAGCAAACACAATCAGAGGGGCTTGATGTCCCAGCCAAAAGAGTCCGGCCAAGATGCCAGCCCAACTCCAGGGAGCACGAAGCTGAAAACTTCCTCTGGATCTTGGATGACTTTCATGAAACCATGAGCCTCTTTTTTCTTTGCAAAAACCAAATCACATTCTCCTACCTCCAAACCATGCCATGTGCTATTCCCCGGTACATGGTGGCCCCACCTCGCTCCTCTCCACCTAACCATGTCCTTCCCTCTCCCAGAATTCTGCTGAAAACAAATCTCCAGGAGGTCTGGTCCAGGCACTAGAGCAGGGTTTCTCAACCTTGGACACTACTGACATTTGGGACCAGATAACTCTCTGTTTGGGGGGTTGTCCTGCCTATTGGAAGATGTTTAGTAGCATCCCTGGCATCTACCCACAAATGCCAATAGTACCACCACTCCCAGGTGACAAGCAAAAATGTCTCCAGACACTGCCAGTGTTTCCTGGGGGATAAAATCATCCCCATTTGGGAACACTACTAGAAGGATCGCCTACAACCCTCGCTGCACATGAGAAACACCTAGGGAGCTTATAAAACTTACCCATGCCTGAGCGCCACCCCCCACACGTTCTAATTCCGGACTACATGCTGCAAGTAAACAAGAATGTCTGCCACTTTACAAGCCTTGAATGTTCTTTGCATTTGGTGGCTGGATCATCCAAAATCTCTCCAAAAGCATTAACTATATCTTCTTCTTTTCCCCCCTCTCCACATAGTTCTGGACAGTGCTTCATGCAGTTCCTCCTATTTTAAGCTAATCAGGGAAGTTTGGAAACTTACTGAGCCTCCTTCACCCCCCCACCCCCCCCAACCCCCCTTCAGATAAAGATGCCACTTTAAATAGCCCAAATTCAACAGCATTCGACAAAGAAGAATTTACAACCTTCTGAACTACAAAAGGAGGAGGGGACAGAAGAGATGGCGGTCCATGAGAATCCAGCTACCTGATTTTGGCCCCAGTGTTCATGAAGAGTCCCCATTCATGCTCTCCCTGTGGTGTGAGAAGACTTTGCTGAGTGGCCAGGGCGCTGGCTCTGTATACGCAAGTGTATTGCGCTCCGCCGCACGCTCCTGACCAGAACGGAAGGCATGAGGGCTGGGGATCAGCAGGGGTAGTGCAAAGTCCAATCTACAGACTGGATGCTGCTGGTTTCCTCAGGCTGACAGTGACTAGAGAATAAACAGACACAAGCCCAGAATCTGCGGCTGTCTGAACCGGAAAGTCTAGGATCTTTTCTCAACCTCTCTTACGGATCCCCAGTAGGATCTTGGACAGTTGGCGACGAGAGGCTTGGCCAACCTTCCTCCCCACACCTGAGGCTGCCCCTCTCAGACAAGGCCAAAGAGGAAGGCAGTGTCAAAGGAGACGATCTGGTTATTAACTCCTATCTTCCCTAAGACGTAGAAATGCATGCATCATTCACTCATTCAGTAACAAAGATAGAGAACACCTTCTAAGTGTTCTAGGTGCTTAGAGAGCGAACATGTCATCCTTCTTGATGTTTAACTTGGGTTGGAGTAAAGACAAAAGGATGAAAGGGGAATCCAGGGACCAAACCCCCCCAATGACAGCGAAAGCTAATCCAGCTCCCAAGATCAGCTTTCACTAAAATTCACTGGCTAATACATAAGAATGCAAATTGCCAATGTGTTTACATTACAGCTAATGCATGATTTAGGGTTTTCCCTGAAATTATGCTTATTTGGTATTCATTACCAACAGCATGAGCAAGCAAGCCTTAACATCTGCTTCAGGTGGCTCTGGCCAGTGCGTGCAAACAGGTCTAGGGCACTGATGCCTTCCATTCTGAGGTGGCCAGTGGGATAGGGATGTTTTTTCAAGCTTCCTTCCCTCAATTACACACATAGACACACACCCTGTTGCCTAGAGACTGAACACATTCCTGATGCTTACGCTTCTTTTCATTCTCCAGCAGCAGCAGCTTTGGAAATGGGGGCCTCCAGGAAACATGCCTGGGGCAGGGGAGAGGAGGGGAACCCGGAGTGACATTTCCTCACAACAGGCCTGCCCCCTCCCCTCCCTTTCCTCCCCAGGTTGGAAAAGCCCCAGCAGGCTGGAACTGAAGGGCTCCCACAGGGAACAAGGCCCCCTTTGAAAGCCTGTGTTTACCACAGCCCAGGGCAGGGGTTGCCATGGCCACGGTCCACCTTGGCAGCCCAGAGCAGGCCTCAGCGCCAGGAACTCGCCCTGACCCCCTTCTGGGGGACACTACTCGCCCCCAACACCTCTCTCCTGAACACCTCGCCTGAGTCCCCCTCCTTCCCGCAGCTGTGGAAACGCTGATTTTCATCAAGTCCTCGGCTGAAAACATAATCCTGACGGGAATGAAAGAGGATTAAGGCTCCTCCCAGAGCAGGCCAAGCAGCCGCTGCCTCCTTCAGGGGCTGTCCAGAGAAAGGCCTGGGACTTGACCACTGGCACCGGGAGAAGACCGGCGGCCTGAGAGAAGTGGCCTGGCCGGGCCCCACCCGCCTCTAGCGCGGCCCTGCCTCCTCGGCCTGACCCTGCCAGGCAGCTAATGACGCTGACTTATTTATGTAATTCATTATCGCTGCATCCCGGAGCCAAGAAGAACGGGCCAGGCGAGACCTCAGCGGAGGAGGAAGGATGGGAGGGGCCGCCTTCTGAGCTTCAGCCCGAACCCGCGGGCCCGCAGCCACCACCGCGCAGCCCACGGACAAACGCAGAGGGCCAGGCTTGCCAGAGTCGGCCCGGGGAACTTCAGCCCTCGCGGGGCCCCACATTCTTCCCTTGTCCCTTCCCCCAGGAGGAGCCAGAGGGAGCCGAGCCTCTAAATAATTCAGCCCTCAAATTGCTCTGTGGTCAGAAGGGTTTCTTCATTTATTTTTTAACTCTCCGGGCTCTGCCGTTTCACAACGGGAAGCACTTGAATCCCAAACCTGGACCTGGTTTTAGCCTCAGAGCCCCCCAAGCTCCTAGCCCAGGACTGTAGTGCAAGAGCCACTTACACTTCTAAGTTCCTATGGCGTTCTATATACCGAAATCAACAAATTGCTGCAGCCCACGGACAGTGGCTGGGAAGCAGAGGGGGCAGTGGGGGGCGAGGCCACAGGCAGCCCAGGGGCTGTGTCTGCTTCCAGCTGCACCTCACAGCGATGGCAGAGCTGAATGAACAGGAAGACCCGAGGGCAGCCTGTTATACCGACCTGTCTGCCAGTGGAGTCTCCCCAAACTCCAGCTTCCCAACCCCCCCACCCACCCCTGTACAGCCCTCATGTTCATTCTAACTTTTAAAGGGCCAGGGCACACTGTATTACTACACAGCCGTAGGTCCCTGGAGTCAGCCAGCTTTGCCTTTTATTAATATTAGCTGATATTTTATTGAGCACTCATTCCATGTAATCCTCACAATAACCATACGAGGTAGGTACTGTGACTATCCTCATTTCACAAGTAAGGAAACCGAGACCCAAGAAGGTTAAGAAATTTCCCCAGGTCATACAGCTAGCAAGTGAAGAACAAGAATTCAGACCCAGCTGTCTAATTCGGGACTCCACGCCTTAATCCCCACATTACATGATATATGCATATGCTTCGCACACATTATCTTCAAAGAGCAGAACTAACTAAGCCCAGAGAGGTGAAGTGATGTACCCATATTCACACAGCCGGTTGAGGCGACTGGCTGGACAAGGAACAAAGTGCCATAATCTGGACTAACATACTTTCCACATCACACAGTTGGAACTACAGAAGCATCCGTATTTGCGCAGGTGAGAGCACAATCAAGGTACTCTCTCTTTTACAATGTTATGGTCTAATGGCCTATAAACTTGACCCCTGGCAATGCACCATGCTAGTCCTGTCCACTCCCTCTGGTTCCTGCTCCATGACCTTCCAACAAACAGCTCCCCTGCTTCCACCAAGACTGTTCATTGTTGTCAAGACTTTTAAATTCTCTCTCACAGTATTACAATCTCTCCTATTCCTCTTCAAGCAGTACAATCTCCAAGGCTCCTAATGAGAAATCCCATGCCACCATGCCAGCTCACATTTATGTAGTACTTCACAGTTCTCAAAGCTTTCTTACAGACATTATCCAATCGACTTGACAACCCCTGAACCAGGTAAGCATGGCACCTTTTTGAGGACTGCCTCCACCCTCATGCACAGGGAAAGGCCCCTCAAGCCATGGTGGTACTACACGACCATGTTCTCCAGGCTACAGCCAATTGGACCAATGGGAGACAGCTGACACAAATGGGCCAATCAGATTCTTTCCCCAGGAACTTGAATCAAGGTTCTGAGATACTCTTCAGTCTGGAACAAGGTGGGTCTAGTTGGAAGCTGGCAGGCCATGACATCTGGTACACATCCACAGAAGCAGTGGCACCCTGCAGTTCTAGGCACTTAGGAGGCCAACTATATCTCCTGCCCTTCATTCTACCATTCCCCTGTGGCTTCAAATAGTTCAAGCTGGCTTCTGTTACCTGCAATCAATAGAGTCTGAATGAGAAGATGGCTGAGTTATTATCCTTATAAGCTCAGCGGTGAATTGACTAAATGAATGTCACATTACTAACATGTCATAAAGGAGAGGTTAAATCCCTGCTATGTGACTTTCCTTCAGTACCATTCCATGCCTTCTTCCCCAGATAAAGTGGCAGGTGTTCCCTTCCTGTCAGTGTGAGAAAATGGTAACTGAGGATAAGTGATTCGGCCAGAAGAGCTCCAATGGACTAAAGCCTGGGACAAGAGATACAAAATCCTCTTCTTTGAAACCATGAGGACAGCCCTTTGCCCCTGTGCGTTTCCCAGCCTCCCTTGCACGTGACTAGTTCTGGCCAATGAAATGCAAATGGAAGTAACAGGTATCAGTTCCTTGCCAAGGCAGTTAAAAGCCAGGGGCTGCCTCCATCTCTCTCTTCGCTTCCTGTGGTAACCGTGAAGGCCCCATCTTCCAGATGGCTACAGCCGTATGGCTACAGATGAAGGAGGACGGCTTAACCCACATCAGACTTTCCATGAGACAAATTAAACCTAGGTTGTGTCAAGCCACTGGGATTTCAGGACTTGATTATTACCACAGCATAGCATAGCCTCCTCTGACAGACGCATACCAATTATTCAAACTGGGCCCTTCAGCATATTGCTCTGGTGTGCAGGATGCTGCATTTCTTTAACATTTATGTGTTTAACAAATATTTCTAGAGCACCAAAGACAGATGCTGTAATGGGTACAGTCAAGAGCACAGGAGTAAAAAAGACCCAATCCCTCCCTGTAAGAAGCTCTCTATCCAATGTCCTCCAGGCCCCACTTTGAGACTAAAGGGAACTGTTCTACAGTGAAAGCAGGACCTCCCACCTGGCCACTGGCTAAATTAAGCCCTGAGAAAAGGGATGCTACCAGGAAGCAAAGATAGCTTGTCCGAGTGACTCCAGGAGGGTGGCAGCCAAGAGTGAATTCATACCAGGCTTTCACACTCTGGGCTTTACTAACTCCCCTCCTGCCAGCCTTGTGGCCACACACAAGTGTTACCCTTGCCCTGGGCACAGAACAGAGGAGAGAAGGCATCAAGGAAGAGTCATCAAGAGAGCAGGTGGCTGGTAGAAAACAGAAGTAGCAAAAGCAGCAGCTCAGCTGCCCTCACCCTCCTCTGCAGCCAAAATATCTCCTCTGGGAATCACTCCCCCTGCTTAATTTATTTTAAACCAAAAAGTCCCCTATGACTGAGATTTTCTCCCCGGATCCTATGTAGTTAAGGACCAACCAGAGAAATCATCAATCTATCAGGAGCTGGTGTCTGGCTACACTCTTCCTTATGCCAAAAGCTAGATGAGAAGTCAGGCAGGCAGGGTCGCCATATACAGTTGTGTGGCCTGTTCAGTGTACAAGGTGCCCATCCAAAGGAGTGAACGGGCTGGAATCCAGCCTATGCTCTGCGTACCAAGCTGTGTACCCAAGAGAAAGGGTCCCTTCTAATTCACACCAAGGTGTTTGCTGTATGCTGTAGCCACAGGAGCACTGGAGCTGGGGCTTCTTCGTAGGAGTGAAGTTTGGTGATGGGTACATGGGAGTTTACTATCTAGTCGCTCTACATTTGTGTATATTTGAAAATTTTCACAATAAAAGGTTAAAACAAAAGATGAAAACATCATCCCACCCAGTAAGTGGCTGTGTTACTTGGACAAGTTACAGATGGTCCTTGATAACACTTTCATTATGCTCAATGTCGTTTCGTTATAACGTTGATGAGATGCTGTAGGAACTTAACTCTTGTTTATATCAGTCAGCCTATGGTAGAACTGATTTCATTATACATTGTTTCACCACAGTTCTAAGAACCTTAAGACGTTAAGTAGGGACTTACTGTACTTTGCCCCTTAGCCCTCGGCCTCAGATCCCACATCTCAAAAGACAGTAATCCCTAGCTTGTAGGGTTGGTATAGGACTCAATTAAATTAAGTGAAATGGTTGACACAGAGTAAGTCCTCTTATCCATGGGAGCGATGTGCTGCTGATGGCTGGGGACAGGAAGCAAAAAGGCAAAATGGGAGAAGGGCACTGTCGACCAAAGCAAACACTTTGGGAAATGTATGCTAAGAAGCCAGCTAGAGTCTGGAAACACAACCACCCTATTGATGTGCCTAAATTGGGCTTCCAGGGGGCTGGCTGGCTGGAGGGAGTTTTCTTGCAACCCCTCCCTCCAAGGCAGATTTCACATTCCTCTGGGGACACCAGCCTCAGCTCGGGATCTAAACTAAAAGTCCACAGAAAGGTCACAAAGAGTAGCCCAGAAAAGGATGTGCTTCCCAGCCTCCCAGCAGACTTGGAGAAGAACAGGGCCACTAGTGGGTGGGGCTGGGCGGGCAGGAAATGCTCTCTCTTGAAAGGCTTCTTACTGGTTGTTCTGGAAGAGAACCAGAGATCTCCAAAGATGTCCCAGGGGTTAAGCATTAGCACAAAAAACGGCCCCTGCCACTTTCACAGGGACGGGGTATGAGTAGCCATTCACATTCCTGAAAGTCAAAAGCTATTTTGAATTGCCTTGTTTTATGTAATGAATTTTTATGTTAATATCTTCAAAATGATCTCTGCTGTGTGTGAATTTCACCAGTGGTTTGTTATTAGAAAATGACATTTACAGCCCCTACTCATTTCCCCTTAAGGCCTATTCATGCCCCAAGACTCACGGGAGATGGAGAGGGCTGCCGATGGCAGTGACAGGAAGCTGGAAGCTCTTCCCAAAGCCCCTGGAGGGACCTCGCCCTTGGCTCAAACCACCAAGGCCCTGTGTGTCAGCCTGGCCTCGGCCCTGACAGACCAACACAGAAGGCTTCTGGTTTCAGTCAGATGCCATCTCATCACTCACTCTCTTTCTTTTTTTCTTTTCCAGGATGAAAGCTAATAGGATGATTCATTCTCTCATTAAGTCAACTCATGAGAAAAAGGGAGGTCACCCAAGTTCCCAGTCCTCTGCTGAACACAAGCCTCTCCGTGGCTCATCCCCGTATGCACTTCATAGAAATGCAATAACAGAACTTTCACTAAAAAGCCCATCCTTCACCTTCTCTGTCATGTCTTAAGAATTCACTATGCGTGGCAGTTTTCTAAGTTTCTAAAGCTGTCACAGCTGATGGCTGAGTTGGGCTTTAAAGACAGGCTTCCAAATAAAATGTGATAGGAAAGAGACACGTGGCTCTTAAATCCTCAGACAGCGCAATCCCTCACAGCAGATAGTAAAAATCCACCCAGAAAACGTCCTTCTCTGTCCCTGCCGGCTCTCTTCAGCTCTGTCCCAAACTTAGAAACAGTTGTTTCCCTGGAACTCCAAAAAAAGCTCTCATATGTTCCGTCTCCTCATTCTTTCCAACACTGTGATCTGTACACTTAATCTACCTCCAGGCTCAGTTTATCCCTCCCTCACCTCATCAAGAAGAGGAACAGTCATAGAATTAGAAGTACAACACTACAATGTCAGAAAGACCTCCTGTAAACAACACCTACAGGCTCAGCAGCCTCGCTGTCTGAGTTCAGATCCCAGCTCCTCAACTCACGGTGGCCTTAGGCAGGTTGACTTAACTCTCTGCACCTCAGTCTCCTCATATGTAAGGCATTGATAATACTATATTCATATAGGATTAACTAAATAAATTAATACTCTTAAAATGCTTAGAAACATTCCTGGCATGCAGTAAGCACACAATAAATGCCAGTTATTATTAGAAAATCACAACAATCCTGTCTATAGGAGTGATTATTACCAGCTTTATTTAACAGATGTGTTCAATCGCCACTCCTTATTGTGGGTATAATAATAGATTAGCCTCAAGAAAAGTACGAATTAGGAAGTTAAGCAATCTGCGCAGGATGACACAGTCCCTTACGTAGCAGAACTGAGGCTGGATCTCCGGTCTTGGACTCCAAATCGCACACTCACAAATTTCACACTTTAAAATGCTCCCTCCCTCAGGCATGGAAATTTGAGAAGTTCCATGGGTCAGCGTCAAGAACACATTTCAATTCTGTAACCCCAGAGAGTGGCAGTATCTCAAGAAACTGCTGCAGGATTCGCCAAACAAAATTAATTCTATTTGTTTTCCTATTCCAAGAAAATAGACGAAAGCAGCCTTCCAGGAGAGGGTACCACCCCATCGAAGGTGTCAAAAGACCCCCACAAGGCTGAGGATCACACTGGCCTCAACCATGTTTCAAACTAAAAGGGCTCCCTTGGGAGGCTCCTAGGGCTGTCAACGATTTGCAAAAAAAGGTCAGTGCAAATCATTTGGGAGTGCGTTTGTGCAGGCATGGCCTAAGACATGTGGACTTCTGCCAAGCCCATTTTTATTTAAAACATGCACTGTCTTCACCCTTGATATATAGCAGCCAGGCTACAGAAATATTTCCATTACACCCAAAAGCCTGCATGCCACCACAACTCATTGAAGTGGATATTTCCAATTTGAGAACTCCTCAACAAAAACATCTAAAAACACCCCAACCTTTCCTGCAGAGGTAACCAATCTGGCATTTAGGAAACCTCTAAACACTAGTAAATGATATTTGTGGAAACTACCATTTTGGTGAACATACAACCTCATGCCCGAGATCCAATTAGATCTAATAAAAGGATTAAGCCCATTTCTTCCAGCTCTATTATGAACATTGACTAGAAGATTTCTACACAAGCACTTTCATAAATGCTCTTCACGTATTTCAAGACTGTGATGAAATCACCTTATGACCATGCTGGAGAGGACGAGGAACAGAAAGTTTAGCATTGTCGCCCTGGCTCTACCACTAACTAGCCACGTGATTTCCTGAAATGATAATGATAATAACAACCGCAGCAGCAGCGAACATTTATTTAGGCCAAATATTGTGCTAAGGTCTTAATGAGTATTTGACCCTCATTAGCAACCACTGGGGACCATTATTACTCCCATTGCCTGGATCAGGGAGCTCAGAGAGATTGATTAACTTGCCCCAAGAACACATCAGCAACCAGCAGAGTCTGGATTCAAATGCAGGAGGTCTGACTTGGTGTTTTTAACCACATAGCACAGGTCTTTCCCAGGCGCTTAATGACCCAGGACCACAAATTCCTCTAGGAGCCGTCTGGGTGATCTTCAAAATCCTTTCCGGCTTGAAAATTCAATGAGCCTCTCTTTTAGAAATAAAATGAATTTATGGCTGTGAGAAATAAAATGCAATGATGCTCTAGCATTGCTAAGGTGGAATAAAACATCTGTGTATGCCTCACCCAGATCCAGTCAGGGGAGGAAAACTGATGATTTTCTAGGATAATGATGCCCTGTGAAGCAACCAGACTGGCCCCAAACCATCTCAGGAAAAATGACAGCTTGAGGTTTCTAGAGAATGCACCAACTTGCAAAGGTCTGCAAGTTCTCAACTATCAGCTCTCAAACCTTAATTTAACCTTTTTTTTTTTTTTTCCTTAAGGAAAGTCAAATGCAAGAAAATGCTACACAGTGGGGGCTAGTGCTCAGGATGCCAGTACAAGATGTATGAAGGCCCTGTGGCATACTTGCACTTTGCTTTCCTCTCGGGTCTACACCTGCTCATGGAAAACCCACCTAATCCTGGTAATCGGTGTTTTGTAGCTTCCCCATGCCCTCCTAGCCCGTGGCTCAGTAGTCCTGTAATTAATTGCACAGGGCTTTGTCGTGAGCACACCTGCTGAGAGCTTCATACACTCCCTCCCTCACCACCTAGCCCAGCCTCCAGACACACAGACACTCAATGGCTGCCTTCCCGGACTCCATCTCTGATTCATCTTCCAGGAGCTGAGCACAGGAGTTCCCTGCCCGCCCACCCTGCCACGAGTGGACACAGCCAATGGGGAAACTCTCTCCCATCTCACCCTCCTCTCGCTCTCCCCCAGCTCTCTCTCTCTCTCTCAGCTCCTGGTACAGCCTGAAACCGAAACTAATCTCAGACCTGAACGAAGTGAAATCATTTCCTATGTCTGATCACCCTACATGACCACAGAGAATCTTCTCCTCCAAAGAGCTCTAAATCCAGCTTGCTGGTCACCCAAAAAAAACCCAGAGCTCTGTAGGCGTCCCCCTAGAACCTAATGCTTCCTTAATGAATAGGGGATGACAGGGTTAGAGGAGGAAGCAAGAGTTCTTGCCATAGTGTTTTCTGCTGCTTCTCTTCAATTTGCACAAGTCGATTTAAATTTGCCCCAAGAACTACAGTTCACCACCTGGTATTTTAAACTCATTGTCCAGTATCAGTTCATATTTGGCTCCTTCTTAATCAGATTCTCTTTGAGCGCAAGCCTTGTTCTCTTCGGAGATCTCTGAGGCCATCTTGCTGAATGAAGCTTAAGATTGCTATACCACATGCTTTTCCTAAATTTGAAAAATGCAGCCTTTACTTTTGTGCAAGGAACAAGAAGAAGAAAACTAAAACAAGCAAAAAAAAAAAAAAAACCACACACACAAAAAACAAGTCAATATAAATGAACATAACATCAGCCCTTTATGATCTTTCAAAGAATTATAAATTTTGAGAAAGAGCGTAAGCTGTTTTGTTAATTACCCTTGGCCCCAGCACATTTTGGGACACCTTTCTCTGTTGCTGGGGGCATTATGTAATGACTCTACTGTCGGCTTAAGCAAAACAGAATTGGAAGGGTAAATGCATTGACCCAACAAGTACATGGTGAAAGGATAATAGCTTTTGGATTGTCTACTGTTTACTCTTTATCCAACAAAGTTTACTGAGGGCTCTATATATGTGCCCGAATCTCTATTAGGTGCTGGTCCAGCTGGGTGAATACGATGACCCACTAGCTCCAACTGGGCATGACATTCTCAGGAACATCTTCCAAGTAGGAGCTGATGCTTTCTCTAGTTCCAACAGCCAGACAAACAGTCAACACTTGCAGGTTTCCTGCATCCCTCTTCACAAGGCTTGGACTCCATCCTGTAGGGCTGTTGGGCACTTCCAGGAAGCATCCCCTCTGACCGGGACCAACGCAAGGCAGCAGGCAGCTGCAGGGCAGATGTGGTTTGTGTCCTGGCTCACTAATTAAAGGGTGAGCGGCTCAATGTTACTGGACATTCTTCAGTCACTTCAATGGTGAAATGAGGGGTTAGGTCAGATCTGAGCAACCTTCTAGCTCAGAAATTCCAGCTCCTTTGACCCTCCCATTACTGAGCTGACACAGGTCTCTTGGGGCCTCTACTTTATCTTCCTGTCTCCAGATGAAACCTCTTAAACCACAAAAACAAATGGAACTGGTTCCCATTTCTAAAGACCTTCGTGGGAGGCCATTCCACTGCTCTCCTATGAGTCACTTGTTCTCACATCCTATCTGGAACATTGTCCCAGTACCTAACTTGAGTCCTTCCTCCGCAGCTTACATTCACTTGCCTCTGGTTCTGCTTCTAAGGACACAGAGGCAAGAGTGAATCACTGTGTTCTGAGCAGTACTTTTACGAGATTTTTATTTCTTCTTCAGCATGTTCACTGCAGGCATTACAGGAGGTGACTATTAAAAACCACGAAGCCATCAAGGAAGCCAACCACACTTGCCAGTTCCTGCCTTACCCTGGCAAGGGTGTTGCAGGATCCAGAAAATATGACTGCCCGTTGCACTCTGAGTTCACAGAGGAGGAGAGCGATGTCACGGTTCCACGGGCAGATCAAAAACCCGCGGAGATAGCAGCCACCTTGACACTCACTCAGCTTAAGTGCCCCCTCTTCCAGGAAGCCTTCCCTGCCCCAACTCCTCTTCTGGATGGCAAAGCACCCCCTTCCTCAGTGCTTTGCCTCATCACAGCACTTGCAATGGCAACTGGTGTTCTAAGCTAACATGTTTGTCTCCTCTACTAGACTGTAGGCATCTTGCAGGCAGGGGCCATGTCTTAGGGACCTTTGTACTCAGAGACAGGCTCCAGTAGAGTATCCAGCACTTGGCCAGGGGTTCTCAGCAGACTGTGCTGGCTTGACCCTTCCAGGCATGTCCTAATAATGCTTGAGCATTGCATTGGCAGCCCTTCAGGCAGAGCATGAAACCCCACCCCGAACCCCACCCTCCCCCCAGCATCCTCACCTACTTCCACCCCCAGCTCAGTAGGGGTCTCTCTGAGAATTTCTCTAAGGATATAATCTCTACAGCCAGGCCTCTTAGGTTCAATTCCTGTCTCTGCCACTTTCTAGCGATGTGATCTCGGGCAAGTTATTTAACCTCTTTATGTCTCTGTTTCTTCCCTGAAAAATAGAGATAATATCTCAGAGGGTCTTGTGAGGAATAAATGAGTTGATCTATGAGAAACACTTGGAACAGGGTCTGACCCATAGCAAGTGCTCAGTGAGTGCTGGAATTATTATTTCCCAAACCTATTACTTCACAGAACCCCCACCTGCCTCCTGCAGCTTCCATTCTTATCTACATATTGCGCTCCCCCATTAACTGTTTCTCCAGGACCAATGTTAGCATTAACACAAAGTCATTCAATCCCTCCTCACTGATTTCGATCCTCCCTGCACCCCATCGCCACCAGCTTATAGGGCAAATTCTCCAAAGACAAGGGAGAGGAGTTGGTTCCACTCAATAGGGCTACAAATGCTGAGTCATTATGCCCCCAGCTATGCCTCTCAATCCTCACCCTTAGCATTTCAGGCTCCCCAGCTCCCCACTGTGCGATCCCCTCTGCTCATAATTTAAGAGTTCTCACCCCACCCCATCTCACCCCTCCAAAAGCCAGCCTCAGCCTCTATAGTTTTTACCAAAGATGTTCCTTAACAATAAGGAGGCTCAGAACATTAGCACCCGTGTGCAGAAATAATAATAATGGCGTCTAAAGAATGCTTACTCTTTGTCCGGCATACATGTTAGGTCACCTTGAACGCTTTGTAGAGCTGAGAAACTAAGGCACTTAGAGTCATAGAGGAAGACAGAGAGATGGGGTTCTAACTGGGGGTATATAATTTCAGACCCTATACTCTAAACTACTAAGCTATTGGAAATGGGCACCAAGTGGCCGGATTGCCTCCTGGGAGTGGAAGTTAGGCCAAGGGACCTGAAATTTTTTTATCCCACCAATCATTCCTCAATGAAAAGGGAGTTTATGTTTACAGGTATTGCTATCATATTTATCATCATGACATGTTTTAAAGATAAGAGCAGGCTGGCCGAGGGGCTCAGTTGGTCAAGAGCTCGCTCAAGAGTTTGAGCTCTGAGCAACAGCGGTTCGATGCCCGGCCCGTGCTGAGCTGCCACTGAGCTGCCAACAGGTGGCAGGATGGCTCAGCTAAAAAAATAATAATAATAAAAGTTAAAAACAAAAAGATAAGAGCAATCAATGGCTGCGTTGTGAGTCCATATATTGCTCTGACACATCAGAAGTACTTACTGGGAGCCTGGAAGCAGAAGGGATCAGAGAAGCGCTGAGTGAGCCAATACAACCAGCATCCTAAACTCACCAACCTGTGGCAGGCAGGGCAGCGGCGGACAGACAAGTCCTGGCCACTGAGGAATTTGAATCTTTACTCACTGCCACAGGACCCTTACATTCCACCAAGAAAACTTCCAAGTCTTAAGGCAGGGGCCACTGGACCACCGTGTCTCCAAGGCCCTTTATGGCTCTTACATCTCATAAGTGTAAGAGCCAACAAAACGGGTGCATCACCTCCTCCAGGCTACCTTGTATAGTCACAGGTGATCCCCATCTGACTCCCAGCTTCCTGCCCGCAAGGCTATAGAATGCTTCTGCCTATCTCGCTCATGGCCAGGATGGGAATAATCCATCAGGCTGAGTAAATGTAGGAAGCTCTACAGGAAGAAATAAGTGTGAGTGGTACTATATGCCAAACACTGTGCTTCCTAGGTAAACAAAGAAAAATCCCCGTGAGCTACCCTTGTCTGGGGGCATTTGAGTCTAAGAAGGGTTTCTTAATATCAAGGCAAAGACGTTGCAAGTGGCAGATTCTACCAAAGACTCTTCCATATCCCCAGTAAGTGTAGATGCCACAAACACCTAAGCAGCAGCCGGGCCCCAGAGAGTTTTGACTACGGAAGAAATGGCAGGCCAGGTCGCCTCAGGGATGCACTGGGGATGGTGATAATCACCTTCTGGCCCCCACTTGCCTTTTAAAGTCTAGAGGGATCTAAGAAACCTACAATACCTAGACCCTGGCCTTGGACAACTCTGCCCCAAGACATCCTCAAGAGAAAGCGAGTCTTTCACACTTCAACTCTCCACCGAAGCACCTTCTCTCACCTCAACCCCTTTCCCCCCAAGAATGAGCTGGGACTCTTAAAGTTCCTGGCTCTTCTACCCAGCTGAAACACCAGAATATCCCTCCCTTACCCTAATCCCTGTCTTTAATTCAATAGCCCTGAGGCCCTGGCCCAGTGTCCAGAGCCTTCCCACCACATAGACAGCAGAATCAGCCCCTGGAGAAAGGCCTCCATCGGCCCCGTCTGCCCCATCCTGGCTAGCTATAGGGAGCTGGAACCTGGTCCAGAGTTCACAGGTCTCCATGGCCACAAGCCCGAAGTGGCACTGGAAGGTCATGAGAAAAGACTTCTTGAGAAGCCTGCTCTTCATACCCTAGGATCACTTATTGACTGGCCACAAAGGAGAGAACCATTCTGAAGAACCTAGGCTGAACCACAGACTCTAGATTAGGGATCCCAGGGGTCCCAGTTCTAAACATAGTAGTCCACTGATACAGCATACAAAACATGTCCCTGCACACACATGCATGTTTCTGAGGAGGCAGGGGGAGAGTTTTCATCTGGTTCTCAAAGGGGCCCATGACCCCAACCTCTGGCCCCAAGTTTCCCCCCAGTCATCTTATCTCTAGGCCACCCTAGCTGTCCAAGGTCTCTCTCCTATTCAAGGATGTGCCCAGGCCTGAGGCACCACTCCGGTTGCCTTGTCTCCTGCTCCTTCCAGCTACAGAAAGTGGACGGGAGTGTCAAACCAAACCTTCCTGCCAACACCCTCCAGCTTCCTGGTGACCTGAACCAGGTTTCTCTCTTTATCTCAGAGGTGCCACCCTCCAATTCAAATTAAGGTCCTGAGGGCATCGACCCCCAACAGCAGAGAAGGCCCAATTTCACCTTTAATCCCACAGGGGCTAAATCTCATAGTGAGATGACTTCTTGCATCAGAGAATTCATTCTGTGTCCCTCACCGCCTTCAGGCACACCTAGCTAACTCTGCCCAGGCTGTAAGGAAGAGCAAGCCTGGCAAAAGGAAGAGATACAAGGTCCAGAAAAATCTCCGAGTCCTTTCTCCTGGGCCAGGGGGCTCAGGGTGCAGCAGGATAACCAACAGAGAGGCTTGTTCCCCAGGCCCCACTATCCAGCATCCTAGGTGATTGATGTTCCTGTCTAGGGGAAGGCGGGGAGTGAGATGGTCTTCTTGTATCCTTCTCAACTCCCAGTCATTACCCTCGCCCTCCACTCTCAAAAAGGAAGGAAGGGAAGGAGGGAAGAAGGGAGGGAGGAAGGAAGAAAGGAAGGAAGGAAGGAAGGAAGGAAGGAAGGAAGGAAGGAAGGAAGGAAGCAATCTAGAGGGAAGGAAGGAAGGAAGGAAGG
The DNA here is from genome assembly GCF_001890085.2 of Hipposideros armiger. NCBI lineage: Eukaryota > Metazoa > Chordata > Mammalia > Chiroptera > Hipposideridae > Hipposideros > Hipposideros armiger. Next base: position 1,858,211 of record NW_017731379.1, read on the forward strand.
AAGGAAGCAATCTAAAACCTTCCTTCCCCTAAAACAAATTCCTCTCCAGGAATTTAATTTCAGTGTACATTTCTTGGAGCTAAAACTTCTTTTAAGGGGAAAAGAAATGGGCAAGCCAGTGCTAGGTGTAAGGAAACAATGCAAAGAAAAAATGAAGAGGAAAGAATAAATTAAAGCGAACACAACCCCCCCCCAGAGCTTAGAGCCCCGGGCACAGAGAGCCGGAGGGGCGTGGGAGCAGGGGCGGGGACAGTGCGTCCTGAACTTTCCCTAACCGAGACGTCGGGAGATGCAGCTCCCAGGGGACCGGGTGGGACCAGAACAGGCTGAGGCGACCTGTGACATCGGCCGGGGCAGGAAGCGAACCTCCCCTCCTCCTAAAAGGAGCTCTGTCCGCAGCAGGCGCCCCCGCCAGCCATCGCCAACGAGCCAGCGCCCCAAGGCCCGAGCAAAGCGGGGAGGGGCGCATACACAAAAGGGGGAGCGGCAGGAGAAGGGGCTCCGGGCGGCGCGGGCTCGCGGAGGCCTCGCTGCCTTGCCCGGCACCGCCTGCCGGCGCCCACCCCTTAAACCCGCGCGGCTCTCCCAGCCCCCAGATGCCAGCACGCCCCGCGCGCCTATAGCCCGGAATGAGGTGGGGGCTCCGGAGGGAAGCGAGGCTGGGACCGGCCGCACGCGTCTGGGCGGCGCGGGCTCCGGGGAAGCCGCGGCAGCAGCACCGGGAATCAAACTCGCGCCGGCCCGGCCCTCCCGGCGGCTCCTCGGCCATCGGTGCCCGAGAAGGTGGGGCCGCCGGCCCCGGGCCGGAGCCGGGAAGGCGCGTTGGGCAGCCGACTAGCGCCGCGGTTGGGGGCGAACGGCGGAAATCTTACCGAGCAGCCGCCACGCGCGTCCGCGCCCTGCGGGCCGGTGGGGCCGGCAGGCTGGGGGAGGGGAGGCAATCCCGCGGCGGCGGCGGCGGCGGCGGCGGGCCCGGCGCGGCCGCGCAGCTGGGGAGCAGGAGGCGGAGAACGCGAGGCGAGGCCAGCTTCCTAGCGGCGGGCGGCGAGAAATGCAGCTGTCCCTGCGCGCCTGCCGGCGGGGCCACAAGTGGGGCCGCGCGGGGAGGAGCGGGCTGCGGGCGGGGCGGGGGCCCGGCGGCGGCGCCCCCAGACCCTCTCCGGATGCCCGACCCCCTTCGAGAGAAGCGGGCAGCCGGAATGGGGTCCGCAACCAACACGGTGGCAGGGGCTGAGGGACGCCGGGTGAAAATCAGGAAAATCCCCGCCGTGCCCACCCCCGCCCCCCGCACCAGCCGCAGTGACTCCCCAGCAGGCGGGCAGGAGGGCGTGAGCGAGGAGCCTCGGTCTCCAGGGCAGAGCAGGGTGCCGGGCGTTCTGCCCCTCCAGTCTCGGGGAGCGGCGCCAGGAAGGCGCACCCGCGAGAGGGTGGGGCGGGGATACCGGAGACCTCGGCTCCGAGGGGAACCGAAGAGCAGGGTTGCCCCAAGAGGGTTCCGAATGTAGACGCACATCTGGGGCCTGGGACAGCTGAGATGCCCTGGGAGGTGGGGCTCAGGGAACAAAATGCTCAGGTCAGAGGAGATGGTAGGGAGTAGGTCAGGAAATCAAAGCTATTACCCACTCACACCATTAGATACCTGCCATTTCATCTCCTCCCCAACATCCCTGGCCATTTCAGGGGCTTCTGCGACCTGAGATTTTCCATAGAAGAACTTGTTCAATAAATGAGAAATCAACTTTCGCTATTCTTTTTCTATGTGGTTTGGTTTCAAACTACACTTGGAGGGTGGTGGGTTGGTGGGGCAGGTGGTGATCATCAAGCACCCTGCTTGGAAGATGAGCTCCCTAGGGGATCTGAGGAGGGTGACGGCCAGAATATACAGTTCTAGCTCTGCCCCCAGAACCCTTGCAAAGGATCTGCGCCCTCCTGCTGGGCAAGCCTGCCTTAGAGACCCGCTTGCCCATCTGAGCAGAGACCCACTGGGAAGAGGCCCTCTTTGAGAGCTTGCAATTGCCTAGGTCTCCTAAGACAAATCAACACTCTGCAGCCACACAGGCATCTGATGGTAAAAACCACAAACCAAAGCACCCAGACACCAATGTGTTTCCATCATTTGCATGTCAAGGGTAAGCTTCCGCAGCAAATTGGGAACCTGGGAGGGGGAGAAACCTTAGAACCACACCCTCCTTGGGGAGGCCCCAAATTAGGTCAGTGTGTTGAGTGGAGCTCCAGGACTGGGTTCCCAGACCCCTCTGGGGACCTCCTCTCTCCCACCCTCCTTCTGGTGTGTGTGTGGGGGGGAGCCTTGAAACCCTAGGAGGTGATCCCCTAAACCCTAGCTTAAAGATTTTTAATCTAGAGGGACTGACCCATGCCTTCATGCTGATTCCTGGCCTGAAATTGTAACTGGTCAGGATTTATCCTATTGCCAGTCATCTAGATCATGGTATTATGTGTGTTACCTTACACTTGCCCACAGTGCACCTCATCTGCCACTTTTCTGCTTACTTGCAAGATCCCTCTGCAGTTCCTCCCTGTCACCTAGGCATTTTGGGGACCCGGCAAATGCATCTGCAGACTTGGACTTGGAGAGGTCCCTGTTTGTACTCGCCTCCAAGTGCTCATAAAAGCATTCAATACATTATTAATACAGTTATCAAGTGAAACCAGTCACTGTAATAGATGCTCTTCCTTGAAGAGCTCTTCTTGAATGTTGCTAACATACTCTTCCTTGCAGAGCTGTCTTCCTAGAAGCCTTCCTCAGGCCCATTTCCCGCCTCTCACACACCCACTCGGTAACCTCCCTCACTCCCACCATGGCCCCTGAGCTGAAAGTTCCCAGAGTCCCAGGATCCCAGGGTCCCAGGCCAGACCTCCCTCCTTTGCTCCAGCCCCTCACACACAGCTGCCTACAGAAGCTCTCCACCTGCAGTTCCCTTGGACACCTCACACACAAGAAGGCTAAAAGCAAACTTGGAGCCTTCCCTCCCCAAGCCTCCTCCTCCTCCTCTGGCTTAGCTGGAAACCTCAGTGTCCCTTCCCCTGCATCTTATCGGTAATTAGGTCCTATTCATTCCTCCTTCACTTCCCTCTGCTCCCTTATTCTCCCAGCTTCTGCTCTGGTTCAGGCCCCTATTGTCTCTGTTCATCTCAGAGGATGAGATGTCTCATTTGCTTTCAAGGCCAACCCTCCTGTTTGCTTAGAGTCAAGAGACTCTATCAGTTCTTTCTCCTCCTCTCTCTGCTTCAGACCTACAAACACTATAGGTGCCCCCTTCTAAGGAACCCTTACCCCAACCCTGCCCTGTCCTCAAGCCATTGTCCTAGTTCTGTCTTGTCCATTCATCATAGACTTCCTCTAAGAAACCACACGTACTGTCTCTGCTTCTTCATTCCCCATTTAATCCTCAGTCTCCTGCAATCCAGCTTTCTCCCCTGTCATTCCAGGGACCGCTCACAGCAGGAGGCACCAGTGGCTCCTGATCCGTTCAACCCATGGGCTTCCTCCCTACCCTGTTCCTTGGCCCCCTTGCAGCCCTGGATACACTTAACACCTCCGTGGAACGACTCTCACCCCTATGGCTGGCTTCCGACCCTCTTGGTTTTCCTACCAACTCCTTCATTTCTTCAGCTCTGCCTGCTTGGAAAATGAAATGTAAACACCTTAGAGAGGCCCTTCCCAGCCTGCCCTTAGCTTATGATCCAGCCCCTCCCCTTTCCTGTGCTCTCCCCACCTGCTTACCCCCAGGCTAGAACAGCTAAGACCACTTGCGGTTCCCACAAAGTACATGGGAAGCGGAGAAAAGCCTCTTGCTAAATCTCTAGCTACATTAAGCACAAATAGTTGGGGGCGTGTCCGCCGTCACCTCCACCATGAGGCTGAGGCTGATGGGGAGCTATAGGGCTCAGGCTTGAAAAGAGTGGGTTCCACTGGACCACAGGGAAAACAGGACATTTCCCTTTTGGGATTTCCCCCAGCCCAGGACAAATGCCCAGGCACAAATGGTGGACAAGAGCACGTGGCTGCAGCTTTGGAACCAACCACATTGTCACAGTCACCAGGAGACCCTCTCCTCCTCCTTGAACCACCAAAGGCAGCTGAACAAGGCCCAGGGTGGAAAAGGAAGTGGTGTAAACATCCAGATAATTTGGATAATCCTATTCCTTTCTCCATCTTCACCGATTTGACAGAGAAACTCAGAGGAAAGTTGGAAGGAAGTACTATCACTTGAGGTTTGAAAGAACACATAGGTGAAATGTGGAAGCAGTGACACCCCCCCCGCAGAAATGAGTAAACGACCCCCTTCTGGGACACTAAATAGATGGCTGGCTGTGGAATTAAGAATCTCAGTTTCAGCTGGTCTCTCTGTGTGTACCAGGGAGATAGGGGGTGTCTTCTGTCTCAGTGCCTGAACCTCCCAATCTAAGGCCTGGCAGGAGTGAATAAATATTTGCCAAAGGGCTGACTTCTGTCAGGTGGGTGAGATGTGCCTGGTTAGTCCTCACAAAACCATGTGTCTTCCCTTCACTGGTAATAGTTTGTGAGGCTCCAGGGGTCCTGCCCTCAGTACAGAGGCTGCCAGCTTGTCCTGTACAAGATGGTGGGTCAGAGAGAAGGCGTAGATAAATGGAATTCCCTGTAACCATTAAAATTGCTTTTAAAGAATATTTAATGCCTATAAAAATGTTACGATATGTTACGGGAAAGCGAGGCTACAAACCAGTATATGTAATATGAGCCCATTTATTTTTATTTAGTTGTAAACATAGAAAAAAATATGCCAACATGTTACCAATTGTTAGATGAGGGCTTTATAGATACCTTTGACTTTGTTATTAATATTTTCCCAGTTTCCTCTGTTGAACATACGCTCCTTTATAATTGTATGTATATGTGCTTATATTTAACCTTCAAGGTCATTATGATTGGAAGGAGGAAAGTTAAACATAACTAACTTTCTTCCATAATTATGTTTAACTTAGACTAGTTCCATACTGAGACCCCCAATAATGGATGATATGTAGCCCCCCTCACCCTCCAAGTCTGAGGGGAAGGGAGATGTGGAGCAGCTAGTGCGTAATACACGGCAGAGTGTGACACTTACTAAAATCAAGGTATACGCAGAGGACTCCGGAGCTGCAAGGGGAGGAAGTGGTTAATTCTTACTGGGGAAGGTCAGAGAGGGCACCTTTGAAGAGCTGGCTTTTGAGCTGTGCCTTGGGAGATGAAAGGAGTGTAACTGGGGATAAGGGCATTCCCATCTGGGGCCACAGAGTAAGCGAAGGCATATTTGGATGTGAGTGAATATGCACTGTGGCCAGAGTGCAGGGTGGATGGCAACAGCAGGGGCGGGTGGTGGGGGGAGGGGGTGACACAGGCAGATGAGGTTGGAAAGGTGAGAAGGATGTGATAGTAAATGGCCTGGAACACCAAACAAAGGAATCTGCAGAGAAGCAGTGTGTTTACAGGCTCAGGCCTGAATTCAAAACAGAATATTAACACTGACTTTGACTTTCCTGACACCACCAAGGGCTGAGGCCATGTGGTTCCTGGGTCCTGCACCGAACCAGTTCCTGGGGAAAGGCAGCCTGGAGTTAAGCATTTGCTACAAATAGTTCACAGAGGCTGGAGGCTCAACCCCAGCTTAGAGCAGCAGGTTCCTTCTTCCTCCCCAACTCTTTCTAAACCCATTAAGTACAGTGTGGTGGCTTCATGCCAATCAGAGCAGGGGACAAATAAATCCCTGTTGTACCTGCTTACAAGCTGGGTGAATTGCTTAACCTCTCTGAGTCTCGGTTTCCTCATCTCTAAAGTGAGGATAAGAATATCCCCTTTCTCCTCACTAGAGGACAAACAGTAATAACAGTGATAAAGTTTTTTGAACATTTGCAATGTGTCTGGCCCTGTTTTAAGCCCTTTTGCACATTTTATGTCATTTAACCTTCAGAAAAACCCTACGAGGCAGGCATGATTACCATTTCTATTTTATAAATATGGAAACCGACACACAGGGAGGTAAAAAATGTGGCCCAAGGTCAACAATAACCCAGTCCATGACTTCAGAGCCCAGACACTTCACCTGGAGACCACAATTACAATAATTATAATAGGCAAACACAAAATGCTTACTAGCCAGTTAACATTTACATTGTTAACTCATTCGCTCCTCGGTTACCTTGTGGTAGATATACTGTTTAGGCCCTGTTTACAGGTTAGGAAACTGAGGCACAGAGAGATTAAGTACCTTGTCCACGCTGCTTTGCAGAGCCACGTTTTTTTGGGGTTTTTTTGCAGGAGTTCAGGTGGTCTGGCTGCAGAGCCCGCTCTTCCTCCTCACTCTCATCCACTCTATGAAGGATGCCTGCTTTACTTATTGTCATTCTTATCATTCCAAGGAGGCCTGCCTGCAATCAATTCAGTCCAGATGTTCAGCTCTGGTTCTTCTTAGGGACGAAGATCCATAGAGGAGGGTGGGGTTGGGGCAGGATGAACGCTCCTGAGTGGGACTTGCGGAGCAAGACCACAGGTGGGGAGGCCCCTGGGTTTGAGTGTACTGGGGAGGGCTCCTTCCTGCTTGGAAGGAGGGGCCCTTTGCTGGGCCAGTAAATGGCCAGGGAAGGAAGGAGAGGAAGCTGGCATTACCTCATTGGCCCGGCCCCTGAGCGGGGCTCTGGGCACTAGTGGAAATGGCAAAAAAATGGCCTCTTCTTTGGCAGAAGAGCATTCCTGGGGTTGCAGCACAGCCAGTTCTAGGATGAGGGTGGTGGGCAGAGGACCCTAGAGGGCTGACTGATGTCTTTGAGGGAGATTTCACTTACTGGGTGTCTCTTTAAAAGGGAAAACAGAAACCCCTCTCTGAGCTGAGGCAGGACTGTGCCCGTTGGGGCAAGAGGACCCTGAAGCGGTGACATGACTAGGTTCCCAGGGTCCAGACCCTCAGCCCCAGGTCTCATACATGAGCCTGTAAGGTCTGCTTCCTTTGGAACAGGAAGAGGTAGAGCCAGGGCTCAGTTCAGCCCCATTCCCTAGTCAGGGAAGTGTCACATGATGGTGGCTGGTCCGAGTTGAGGCACAGCCAGGATAACAGCACAGAGGGGCACAGCTACTGCTGCAGGGCTGGTTCACCGAGATTTAAAGGAGCAGGAAAACACAGTAATTCACTTATTTATGTATTCATGGATTATTACTTTCCTTCAATAGCTTATAATTCATTATTATCATGATTTATTTTGATGCTTAGATTGTTCCAGATTTGGCCATTTGCCGGCTCCTGTGTTCTTTTTGATACAGTCCCATCTTTTTTGATACATTCCCACCCTTATTTTCTTGTGCAAAGACATTTCCACCATCATGGTAACGACTGCATCAGACCACCAACGGATGCTACACCTAGGGGGAAATTCTGATGAGGAGCAGGATATTTGAATGGTCTTAAAGTGTTTCCCCAGAGATGTCTAATTAGTTGCAAGGGTGGGGAAGTAATTGATTATACAATCGGGAACCTGGGCAACACCTAGACTGGGTGATCTAAATTAACATCATCTATGAGGAAGAGGGACATCGTGTGCCTCCAGATATGATATTCTGAGGACACATTGCCTCAGCAGTTTTCCAGCTGAGAATGCATAACCTCAATCTAATCACAGAGAAACATCAAACAAAATGAAGAATTTTTTTTAAGGCAGCGGTATGTAATTAAAAAAAAAAGCCATCTATGTAAATATTCCAGATTTAAGGAGACTAAAGAGACATGACAACTAAATGCAATACTAGACCATGTACTAGATGGGAGAAAATGCTATCAAGGGCATAATTAGATCAACCGATAAGATTAGAGTATGGACGGTAGATGAAATAAAAGTATTACACGAATATAAATGTATAAAGTTAATAACTGGGCTGTGGTATAAGAGCGTAACTATTTTTAAGAAATACACACAGAAGTATTTAGAGGTAAGGGCCATTATGTATGAAACCCTGACATGTTTCAGGAAAAAAATTAAAAAGATAGAGATGGAGAGCCCATATGTGATTAAGCAAGGGATAACATGTTAACAATAGGTGAGTCTGGATGGAGTCTACAGGTGTTTCTTGCACTATTTTCATTTTTGCAACTTTTTGTAAGTTCAAAATTATTTCCAAATAAAAAGCTTTTCAAAAATGTTCCAGGCTCACTTTTTTTCCCTGCCCAAACCCTGCAATCAGCTTTTTCTCCAGAGGACCCTAGTGAGCAGAAGTATTTAACCACATTCAAATAAAAAAAGTAGGTGAATGAGAAGGAAAAGTATTTCTAGCATATAGAACAGCATGATTGAAGGCAAGGAAATATGAAATATAAGTGTAGATGGTAAAAAAGACAGGTTCTGGCAAAAAGTAGGTCATCTGAGAAGCTAATCCAGCAAAGGGCATGCATCCCAGGATAAACCTTGCCTCTCCCAGGGATGCAAAATGCAGCCTCTCACAGCTTCCCACAGGCCTTCCCCATTCACCCACACAAGTGTGGCTTGGATATAGGATACAATAAACAGGACAGATTCGGCCATCCTTCAGGGGGCCAACACTGTATTCGGCGAAATGTCACCTGTGGAAAACATAGAACTGAATTTTATCTATTTACATAGAAAGTATGCAATTATTGTGCAGAGTGTAGAAAAGTGAAGCTGCATGTGAGATGGAAACTTCAGCGGGAGAATAGTAATGTTCTTTGTGAATGAGCACCTTCACCCGACCAATCAGAACACAGGAGATATCAACCAATCCCGGCTCGGCAATGCTCTAGTGGGGGCGGGGCCGACACGCCCCGAGCTGTTGGTGTGCCTCGGGTCCCCACCGGCCCAGCTCTAACTCTAGTCTACCCTGGGGGAAATCGCGGCTTGGAGGCCGGCAAAGTAGATTAAGCTAAATGGTGGCGGGCATCAGATGCTAGGCCTGGCAATCATACTAGGGTACCACAATAGGTTGACTGATCCAGCCCTGACAAAACCCACCTTTGCCAGGCGCTCTGCTGGGCCCCTGTCTCAGAGGGCAGGAGTCCAGGATGCAATCCGGAGAGCAAGTAAAGCTAAGGGCTGACTCCGGAGTGGGCAGGTCTGAGAAGGATGCCGGGCTTCTCTTCCCCATCCTGTCTGGGTAGGTGATGGCCTTTCCTGTCCTCTACAGAAGGCAGGAGGTCAGGCCTGTGCCAGGCTCGCAACAAGCGCTAAGAACTAGCTCCATCAGGACGGTGAGATTGCAGAGGGAAGCAAGCACGTCCTCTGGATGTAGCGCACGTGGGGGAATGAAGTCGGAGGGCACGACTTCTCTGAAGCAGGATGCACCATCCCCAGATAAGCACATATCATGGCACTTTTTCCAGGTCTCCCAGCTTGATTCTTCCCTGGGTCTAACCTGAACCTTCCCTGCCACATCTCTGGCCAGCTGCTTTGAGATGTGTCTTCCATCTAACGTTCTCATTCCTGAAACGAAGTTCTGTTTTCCATGCTGGAGGCCCATCCTCAAAATCTGTCTGAAGTGGGGAAGCCATGCAGGAAGGGATTTGGTTCCTTTGCAGGTTCGGAGAATTTAGTTGGTGCCTCTGAGCCGTTACTGAGATAGGAAATAGGAGGACCAGGTGGTGTGGGGGGGGTACATTAAATTTGCAGCCCCTTTCTCTATACTAGGCTCTGTGCTAAGCACTTTACATAAATTAGATCCTCAAAAACTTTCCTAGGTTGGAACTATTATCATCCTTATGTCTCAGCTGAGGAAACTGAGGCCAGAGAGGTCACATCTCTTACCCAAGGTCACACAGCTTCAAGTGGCACAGCCGGGATTTACACCCAGGCCAGTCAGATTCCAAGCCTCTGCTCTTGACTGCAATCCTGTAACACAGCACCTCCTTGCCGGCTGGCCCTTATGCCAGGTCCCACCCTGCTCTGAGTCCTCGGGGGTCCCCACTGGCCTGTTCCTGCTGTTTCTGGCCTTACAGCTTTGTTCCTTGTTGTTTTTCAGGCTTTCTAAACATTGGGACTCATCAATAAAAGGGAAAGTCAGCAAAAACCACGGGCTGCCATGGCCCAACTAATCTGGAACCAGAGATTTAAGGGATGTGGCAAAACATTTGCAACTAGTACAGTTGAATTCATGAACTAGCCTTCCTTCTGGGGTTGCTGGACTTTCCTTCACTTTGTTTGGATACTTCCCAACTCCCCGTTATACCAAGGAGGAATCAACTAACAGCCTAAAGTTAAAGGGAAAGTTTCAGAGGGAGCAAATTTTTAAATTGTACTTTGCACAATGGAGAAAAGGTGTTGGAAGGTTGCTTGAGGGGAGGCCATTCTAGGCCTGGCGAACAGCACAGAGCTTTTGTTTCCTTTCTGTCTTTCTCCAATTCCACCCTCACCCCATTCTTCTCCCTCAGAGATCCTTGACAGCCACAAAGCTTCTGGGGTTGACAAAGTGGCAGAACTTTCCTTGTGTTGGACAGGCCTCCCTGGAGGCCAGGCCTACTCTCTGGAGATGAAAGGATTCCAGGACGGATGCCCCTGTTTCTTCAGCTATTGATTTTGTCCTTTTTCTAGCTAAGAAAAACATGTCTTCTTTTCTGCCCATTGACTGAAGCTGAAAATATCACAGCTAGCTTGGACTAGCAGCAGCCTGTCTTAGAGTCCTCTGCGTATTCATGTCCAGCCCAGGGCAGATGCATGGAGAGGGAAGGATGTCAGCATGGGTGGGGGTCACACCACAGGAAGCACAAGGACATTTTCTCCAAAATCTCTTTCTCCCCTCCCTAGGCCTCTTCCCAGCTTCCAATTTCCCCTGTTCCTTCTCCCGCTCCACCCATAAACAAAGGTGATTTCTCTCTGGTTTTATCCATCATTAACAAAGCTAGAAATTTCTTGGCTCACGAGCAAGGGCCCTGGGGATCCAGGCTTCTTCAAGCCAGATCTCTGAGTGCGTTTAGGCTGACGCTGTAAGGACTGCAGCTTTGGTGGCCCGCAATTGCCCCTAAGATTGACAAAGACTTAGCTTCCTGGCCCAGTCTCCAAGGCTGCCTCCCCTCTCCATGAGCAGCCTCTAGAATTGACACATCTGCTCCCAGCGTTGGGCCTGGGCACTGAGTGCCAGACAGAGCCGCCGGACCAGTCACTAGAAGGCCTCTTCCATTCCCTTGGTCTCCTTTCCAGCTGCCATGGCAAAGGAATAGCTCTCTGGCAGAATACAACATGGTCCTCATGCCCATCTTTAGCCTAGTAATTCTTGCTCCAGGCTCTTTATAGATGTCTTTAGGGAAAAGTGACATTGAGATAACAAGGCTGATTCAGCCAAAAGCAGGTGGACCTCACTTTGAGAAAACTCCATGAACAATGTGAATTTACCAACAAACCCCAGAGAATTCTTCCTGCGTGGTTGGCAGTTACATGCATCAGAAAGGATTCATTCCAGTAAGAATAGTGATTTTAAGTTATTTTATACACTCTTCAAAGAGATATTTAGGGGGTGGAAGGGAAGTGGGATGTCAACTTAGAGAAGTTAATCAGGGATGAAGAAAATTTCTGAAATTATGATGTAAATCAGTGCTGATACAGAATCTCAAGTGTGAAAATCCATTCCTTTCCCATGACAGGGCAGTTTTTGTCAAGTGAAATATACTTGACCCTCATGGTCCAGGGCCCAGATCGGGGTCAAGTGCCTCTCTTGGTTAGGGGAAACTAACTAGCCAACTCCTGATGCGTTGGTCCAAGGAGAGGGCTAGGTCACACAAAGATCCAAAGCAAAGCCCTTGGTCCTCCCTCCATTCCTTTCTTGGGAACGAAATGAGCTTTAGATTGCCCCAAAGTAGGCAGCCCAGAGAGGCTGGAGTCCAGATCATGCACCAATTCAGTCAGTATTCAGCGCTGAACCATTACACACTGACCTACGTGCCCCCTACTTTTACAGGACAGGGGGAGATTACCCAGTAATCTGCCAGGGTCAGATTAGCTGTGGGGGAGATTTACAGGCACAAATGAGGTCAAATGGCATTTTTTCAGGCTACAGAACTCTTTAGGGAGGAAAAAGGGTGCAGGACTGGGGACCAGATTAGGGCAGGGATGGGAAAGTGATGAATACGTTGCACTGTCTTTTAGTCCAAGTCTTTGACAGGATACTATAAAAAAACCTACACTATCCCACCTTAGAACCCAGGTCTCTCCAGAGGACCAAACTGCAGGGCTCCCTGGGAGGACTGGAGACACCTGGACAGCCAGGACTGGAAAGATTATCTAGCAACTCAGTGAAATAACACTTCTGTTCCCAGACAAAAGCAACAAAAGGAACACTCTTCCTCCAGCTGTTTTCAGAGTCAATAGAGAATAAAGCAATTATCAGAGGAAGTTTGGAAAGCCTCAATTCTATATAAAACAGATGTAGGTATCCAAAACTTTTTCATTAAATGAAGTGTCATATTCATCTTGATTTGCTGTCTAGTGATACTCTCACTAGGTCTCTTAAAAGCCTCCTTAGAGGAAGCAACCATGTCTTTATCACCTTTACGTGCCCTTTAGTGCTTAACTGTGCCTGACACATTGTTGGTACTCAAGTAGACAATAAGTCTAGTTGAACACGAATGGGTGGGAGACCCAGTCTAAAGCCCTTTTCAAGTAAAGAAACTGGGTTCAAGAGCATAAGAAATGTTCTAAGCCCATCTTCTCTTTTGGATAGGACAGGGGCCTAAGCCTGTGGCCGCTGCCCCAACACCTGGCTTCCCGGGCTTCCCTCAAGCTGACTGGCAGGGATGCTCATCCTGCAGTCAATATGGAGCATCTTCCCCCTCCTCCTCCATGGTTTCTCAACACCAACCAGCCTGACATCAGCCCCCTCCCCATCTCTCCAGCCCAATACGGAGATGTGTACACCTGGAGAAGCAGTGCTTCAAAAATTCTCTATCATCATAGTGAACTGGTGAAGCTTCTGAGATATTAAGCAATCCATCATAGCATTTGTGACCGGTTAACTTTAATTTGTCAAAATAAATCTGCAGTATTTTGCATGTTAGTAATACAGTGCTGGTATTGACAGGAAAAATCATCATCTGCTTACATAGAAACCTTCATTTAGGAGCACACCTTAGGAGGGAAATGAATACACAATAAAAGGCAAATGCAGGCCAAGCAGTGAACCCTAGAGCATAACAGGCTGATGTCAGATTTGAGGATTATCTAATACAACTGTTCAGCTGCCAATCTGATAAAAGGGAAGCTCTCAATCAGGTTACAACCAGAAAGGAAAAACATCTCTGCTTTTTCGTAGAGCAGTGGCCGTTGTGCCTTCAACACTTGGTTGAATCAGTTCATCAGCATCAAAACTCAATTCCAGTTCCAAGACACAGGAGAATTTCACCACACAGCCTACTCGGCCCCCTTTCAGTGGCCCCGCCGCCACCCCCATCCTGCCAGCTCTCTCCCTCCCAAAAGAAGACACGACGTGGCTTTATTATTGCAGACAAGCTTCTTAAGTGAATAAAGAATTCATACAAAATAGCATTTAACTGAAGTCATACAATGAAGTCTCACTCCTGTTTATTATACAATGAATTGATAAAACAATCATTTCTAGTATATATCTTTTTTTTTTTTCTTAAGAACTAATACTTTCAGGGTTCTGAGGACCACACTCTAGCCTGGGGGTAGAGTCCACACCTGCCCCCACTGAGTACTGCTCCTTGGGCCACTGTGGAGGAAGCCTGGGCTGTCTGAATCATGGAGGATTGTGATTACCAGCTCAGTCAGAGATGACAGGTCCCAGCAGGCAGAGCCAGAACCTGGTCCTGGGGCTGCATGCCAGGAAATGTGGGCTTCCTCCAAATGTGGCCACCACCTGCCCAATCTAAGCCTCAGCAGGGCCATGCATGGGCCTTCCCTACACGAGTCCTTCCAGTAGTCCACACATAATGCTCTAAATATTAAAAACAAACCATCTTTGTACTGTGGATAGGAACAGTTGTAACAAAGTCATAGCTACATATTTTTCTCTACATTTTGTTTATTGAGACAAACTAATTAAAAGGCACAAACATAGGGCATGTTTACATGGACATTATAACAAACATATACATTAAAAGTGTAGGAATGTGTTGCCTTCCTGCTAAACAGAAAGTTCCTAAGCTTTTATATATACAAAAGTTGTACAATTTAATGTCCTAAAGTACAAAAGATCATTTATAAAATTATTTTACACTAAGTACTATTTATTTTTTACTATGTAGTTCAACCCCCTCGAACTGTTTTGTATAATGACACACAGATACCTGTCTCTGATGTATGTAAGAAGTTTGCCTCAGATGCAAGGTATTTTGATGCTTGAACTGACATAGTGGGGTACAGAAGTCATCCAGTTTGATAGTCAGTCCTGCAAACATTCTGCAAGATTAACACAACTAATTTCCATTTATCTTAACTGCAAGATTAAAAAAGGAAAAAAACCAAAACCATATTGTAACTTAAAAAAAAATCACAGCGTCTTGGTTTTAGTAACTATTTTTTAAAACACAATGCTTTAAAAACATTAATGTGTAGCATGATGGTGTAGAGTATCTGTTTCCCTAGCTTTTGGTTTCTACTTTATGTACAGAGATAAAATATCCTGCTAAGAAATAAAAAGCACATGTCTTAACGTGCATAATCATTGCTGGGTTTCTACAGGGAGAAGCTGTCTCCCTGAAAATACCACAAAGCTGATACAAGTGTTTTCTCAAAGAAAAAAAAGTGATGTCCATATTTACAAAGTTGAACAAATCTGCACAATACTTGATTATGAAAGGAGAAATGAGAAAAAACAACAACACTCTGCTTGTTCTGAAGGGGCATACTACCTAGTTAGTGGTTAGAATAAAAACTGTATACAATTTAATATAAGACATAAACTCTAGTGAGCAACTAACACATCTTTCCCTGTTGTAACATCAACAGGCTCTGATTGGGAGAGAGAGGGGCCTATCACATCCCAGTGCCTCCAGCGTCTTCCAATTTAAAGCAATAATTTTAAGTGTTCCAAAGTATTCCTTGGCTCCTGAACAGGAGTCCCATTAGCCTCCATTTGTCAGGAGTCTGCCTGTCCGCACACTTGACTTCTTCTCTGTCAGTTGCGGCCTTTTCTTACTAAAACACAATTTGTATATATATTTTTTAAATTTTTTTAAAAAGTCAACTACAATGCTATAGTCCATCAGGATTAATATGCTGAGCAATATTTACATCTCCAAATATCAGGTCACAATCCCTATTATATGTTGAAGTTAGAATGATAAATTATCATATGCTTTGCATATCAGAGCTGGTATCACCTTTCCCATAGGGAATGCTGCCTGAAATTAACATATTCCCAAAGGTAAAATGCATATTCTCTGAAATGCATTTTATTATGACAATGCATGTATTTACTCATAAAAACAATAAACACAGACAATTCTACACTAGCTCTCAATCTGTGGATTTAGAACTTCAGGTTAAAATCAGCCATCCACTTTGTATTGAGAGAAGAGTTCTGCTAGTGTTTAGAATAAAATGATTTCTTGGGATTAGAAACTAATGCTGTTTTTTTTTTATTTTGAA
The DNA here is from genome assembly GCF_001890085.2 of Hipposideros armiger. NCBI lineage: Eukaryota > Metazoa > Chordata > Mammalia > Chiroptera > Hipposideridae > Hipposideros > Hipposideros armiger. Next base: position 1,873,784 of record NW_017731379.1, read on the forward strand.
ATGGGTTTTGCTTTTTTTATGACTGGTTTTAATTCTGGCATTTCATCTTGCCAACTACTATCCTGTTTAAGCGGTGCTGTCAGCTAAAAGGAATTTCTGATTAAACTAAAGTGGTCCAGTGATAAGTTATACACACACCCTACTTTGAACAATCCCAGCCAAATTGGAGAAAAATGCTACTATACTATTATTAACTAATGTGATAAAATCTCCCAATTTCATGGTTTACTTTTTGCTTTAATAAACTAAAAGTAAGTTGCTGGTAAATATTTACTTTAACCCATATTTTGATTTTATAATACTGTTTACCAAGGTGGTGATGTAGGCAAAGCTTGGGGTAAGAAAGGCATGCTCTCTACAGGCCTCATTGCTATATTGAGAGGGGCAGCTAACGTCATAGGCGTGGGCAGGTTCATTGGAGACGTGATAGTGACAGGGTGTGCTATATTCACTGGAGCAGTGACAGGGGTGGGGAGGTTGACTGGGGTAGTGAGTGTTAAAGGAGAGGTCATGGATAACGGACTGGTTATAGTAACAGGGTGCCCTATGTTCATTGGGCTGGTTATGTTAACTGCACTTGAAACGTTTACTGGACTTCTCATGCTCATTGCAGCTGCCACTGTGACTGGGTTTGACATAGTCCCAGACGACACAGAGGATGTTATATTGAATGGAGTAGTGAGAGTCACAGGTGTCGTAGCAGCCGTGGAGGTTTGGCACAGGTTAGCCGCTTCTAAAATAAGAAGACAAAAGGGCCTTTAGACTCTCAGAACAGTGAACAAAATTCATAAATAGTTTCTGAATCAACTTCTTTTAATTAAAAAAAAACAAACATTTCATAAATTAAATTAGTTTTCTACCAAGTAGTTTTCAACAGGAAGGGAGGATCCTTCTGAGCACAAGACTGGGGCCAGGAATCTCAGTGTGTGCGAGTCTCTTTTCTGGTGCTGTACCTCCCTTAAGGACTCAGGCAACATGTTTAGCCCTGGCACTTCTGGTTTCAAGTTTAGATTTACTTACCTATATCACAATGATACTGGAAGATGAGTTAATTTCTGCAAGGCGCTCTGGGGGCAGAGAGATCAAGGAGGGCTAAAGTATTCTTACTACCACTTCATGCAGTTCCGCTGAGTTCTAAAGATTTGCCTGGGAAGAGCCAATCACCAGCAGGCCAGGCAGTAAGAGCTTGTTTACACAAAGCTGGCCGACCGTTACACAATAACAGATAATCAGAGAAATCTTTTCATAAGGCACATTGTCACTAGCAGATAGAGGTGTGTGTTCTCAATGCTATATGTACTCTTAAGCCTTCTAAGAGGTAAAGCCTTCTGTTAAGATTTTAAAAATCCGTAAGTAGAGACTGATAAACAAACTTTTAATATCATCTATTTATTTCAGTCTTAGAAAAATGGTTTCTGGTTATGTGTTTTAACTATGTTAAGAAAGAAAAAATATCCCTCAGTAGGTTTGTTCTCCTCCCCACTCCCATTTCTTCTTCTCTTTCTGATGCTGACATAATTGCTTACTTTATGCCTACTGTCATTTAACTGAACATATTACACACACCACCAACCATACCAAGGACTAACCAGGCAAGGAGACCTTGCTGAGAGTTGGGGAGACCCTGGTCCTTGTTAGCCAGCAAAGCCTTCTCAAAGAAAACTTCCTTCAGAGGTGACACCCCCACCCCACCTCTCAACAAAATTCAGCACCACATGCTGGTGTGTCACAAAACAGTAGTAAGAAGACAAGATGGGTGGGCTGGCTGTGACTTGGCTATCAAAATGGAAAAATGAATTCGAGACTAAAGATGAAGGTCTGCACACATTCCATATATGGGTCAAATCACCTCAGGTGGACCTTTGAGTCAATAAGCAGCCATTTCTTGATCAATATGACGTAACTATGGCATATTCTGTACTCCATATCAGGGATTAGCAAACATGACTAATGATCAAAATCATTTAGGGAGCTTTTTAAAAAATTGCTTCCCAGGAAATTCAATAGAGAGATTTAGATGGAACCTAGGAAATCTGTATTTTTTTAAAAGCTGCAAAGATGATGATCTGATTATCATCCAAGTTTGGGAACTTACATAATTTAAGCACAATATTTAACATGGACACGCTGATTCATGTTTAGGTTTTCAGGCCAGGAGTCTCCTCTCCCCCAAAATGTGACATTTACTAACATGAATACAGAAATTTCTAACATCAGTGGTCATTTCCAGAGAGATTCATGCTACGAATGGGAATACAATAACATTCTGTTTCATGAAGGTCAGAAGATGTGCTAAACAATTGAGTCTTATTATGCAAGCAAACTGAAATAGAATACCAAACAGAAGAGTGCAGAAAGAAGAGAGAGAATGAGAGAGAAAACCAACTCACTTTTGAGGTGATGGTAGCATTGCTAAGGATTTTCTCCTGTTTTCACCAAAGAAGGCGTTTTCTCTTTCCCATGTGCCATCTCTCCACCGCCTCCTCACATTTTTTTAACCTAACAGTGTCCTTTTCTATAACTTAAACACTCTTCCTTTCACTTCTTCTCTAAGTTAGACATCCTTCATAATACGCTTTCAGCCTGCTATGCAATTATCATAGCATACACACACATATACATTTTTCTACCCTCTTTCCCCCGAATCTCTACCCCTTCTCCTACCATAAAACATTTTATCAAAATAATGACAAATCTTCTTCTGGAAGATAGGAACAAGCAGCATCTGAGGAAGGGTGGAAAACCTATCTGGACTGCTGCACTCTTTTCCTCCAACGCCAGTAGATGTATGAAAAAGATGCTATTTCTTTTATCTTCATCCAAGTACAGAATGTTTAGAGGGGATCTGAAGAAGGGAATAGTCCCACCACATGAAAGCAAAGGATGGAAGAAACTATACAGCAAAGGAATTACAGAGGAGCCTACATGCAGAAGATTCCTTATGAATTTAAAACAGTAAGACACAGCAGGGGTGGGGGAAGAAAAGAAGGAATTTAGGAATCTATCCTGTAGCTGTTGGTACATTGACAAAATGATTTACCTGAAATGGCTGCACAATAGTCCGGAAGCCAAAGCTACAACTGGTTAAGTTAAAAAGCTGTGTTGAAAACTGATATTCCAACTGATTCTTCATAAGATATTTATTAGAGAAAAGCAAACCATTCTCAATTTTAGTAACAACAGTCTTTAACAAATGAAGTGCATATATATTAAGCTAATACCAGTCCCAGTGACAGACTGAATGAGATTAAGGGTGAGGCGAAAAAATATCAGCATTATAGTCTGAAACATGTAATAAAGAAAATAACACACAAAGAACATTAAACAGCAGAAAAGAGCACAGTTGTAAGAAAATGAACTTATGTACACATAAGGATATTTCATCCACCTCTAAAAGTGGGAATATTTTATATAGAAAAAAAGGGGCCATAATGCATAGAGGTTGACATAAAAATGAACATAAAAACGGAACTCTGAGCATACATAGCAAAGGACCAAATTTGTTCTAAATTTGTAACAAAAAGTAAATCAAAAGAAAGAACATGGTAAGAAATACTGAGAATTTTAATTTCCTAGTTAAAAAAACTTATCTGGAAGCTTGAAAGCTTTGTTGCCAATAACTTACACTTGCCAGCATATAGCATTTCTATGTTTCCATAAAGCTGGATTCCCTAAGCTGTGGCTTCTTTACTTTGATCACTTGGCACACTGAATGAAAATATTTCTCTAGCCATACTTTGAGCACTAGAAGCCTCATCTTACCTTTCTTTCTTGCTTTGACGGCTTCTTCCCACAGTCTCAGTGTCTCTACCTGCTTCCCTGGCCAGCTTGTCACATGTTGTTGTTGCTGCTGCTGCTGCTGCTGCTTCTGGTTGCTGGTCTCTTCATTCATGCATGCTACTCCAAAGACAAACCAGAAACACTACATTTACTTTGAAAAAGTGTGGCCATTTTTTCAAAATGTGAAACTTAGATATTTTGATTCCTCATGCCTTTATGATCTTTAATCATTCGACTTGATAGTTTTTACTACAGTGCATCTTTTTTGCTGCTCGCGTCTAAATGGGTCAAAACAGGTAAGTTAATTTAAAAACTAGAAAGCTAGAGAAAATGAATATAAAAAAACTCTTTACTATATTAAAAAACAAAAAAGCAAGTGTCTTTTAGAATGGAACGTGGGTAATGCTAGCATGGACTATAATGCTCATCAAAATATCTAACATACTTGGTCATGTGGGCCACAATGATGTACATTAAAAGTAAAAACTTGTGAAGTTAAAGAATGACATGGTAGATAATAAACTCAATGGACTTACAAAGAAGCAAAAATGGATGCAATTAAAACAGACTAAGTATTCTTTCCTACTCACTTATGTCCATCTATTTTAAGAATTTGATATTTCTGCTGCATAAAGTACATACATGTATATAACAGAATATAGAATTAGGAAAACACTTTCTTCTGGTGATTAGGAAGATCTTAAAGAAAAAGCCTGGATAAATGCAAATATTGAATTTTATCTACAAATCTCTGGACTATTCTATCTTCAACTCTGAACTTAAGGTAAGCAAAGCATTTAAACCTTAAAATAGACTTGATATTCCATTTCTACAGATTTGGGTTTGAAAAGCAAATTTATTTATTAACACTGCTTTCATCTTTGAGGTATTAATAACATGTTATTAATACAATCAGGAGTTAGGAGACACTGATGCTTGAGACTCTTCCTAACATTAAATAAAAACAATTAAAACTGCTTGGATATGATGCAACTTCCTAGTGTGGCTTCTGCTGCCACAATTCCCACACACCAGAGCTTTTTTACTCAAACCCCAAAGAAGGGGCACACTGAAAAACAGCTGTGGGGAAATTTTGCTCTTCTAACATAGGTGTTATTAGTAGATAAACACAGGATTGAAATCAAAATCAGTGCTGTTTATATACATGCATGTGAAGTTTATTTCCAATACTAATATATATATACTCTCCATTATTGTGTGTTTGCACACTTTAGTAATAGCAGGAAACATGTAAGATGAACAATAATACAGTCTTGAGAGCACAGTGAAAATACTTTCAATACATTATAAAAACATCTAGATTTCTTAATCTGAAACACAAAATAAATACAATTTGAAGTGTCACCTACTTTTACTGATGCCTTGTTTACATGTATTACAGTTGATACTTTGGCTCTGCCCATGTGTCTTTAAGTGGCTGGTGATGTATGCTGCACTCAGGAGCTTCCCACAGATGTTACACGATACCTTGCCTTCGTGGCGCACCATGTGTGTCCGCAGTCTGTCTTTGGTGGCAAAGGCAGCAGTGCACGTCTGCATGAGGGAGGAAAACTTTTTTTAAATATAGACTATCCTGTTCTACTCATTTTAAAGTACGTTATATTCTAGGCATTACCCTACCCATATCAGCAAGTAGACTGAGTTAGTTGAATTTTAATTGTATGTGTTACATAGAATCATAATCATAATAAAACACTTGGTGAATTCTAGATAGACCCTTACATTTTAGGAAGAGAAAATATGTCAACACATAGTGAGAAGATGTGAGCTTTAGAGTCAGTTAAACCTAGATTTAAATCCAGCTCTACAGTTCACTAAACAGTGTAACATTGAGCAAGTTAGTTAACCTATCTGAATTTATTTCTTCATCTGTAAAATGATAATACCTACCTCACAAAATTACCGGTGGATTAAGAGCCTGGCCCAAGGCCTCACACATAGAAGGCACTCACTCAAAATGACACTAGCTTCCTTCCTCCAACTGAATTTTTCTTAGAATCCAAATCATTTACTTAATAAAATCATTCATTAACAAATTTCACTGAAAGGAACGCAAAAAGATTTCCAGCAACAAACCAGAATTACTGATAACTAAAACAGTAATTTGATTTAGCAAGATTCTTAACCTTTTCGTTATCACAACTTATGCTAAATAAAATCATTAACATGAATAGATTTTTCAAACTAGAAAATGCTCCAATTTGACAATAGCAGACAAAAATCCAATAAGTAATAACATTTGCAAGAAAATTCATATTTTCTTCTATTACAGTTAAAACAACCTCAACCATCAACCCAGAAATTAATTTCAAGCACTTCATTCATTTATTAATTTCAATACACGACCTTTGCAAGACTATATATTGTTTCTTGTAACAATAAACACTGTTATCCAAGGAAAGGGAAATGTAGCTTAACAAACAAAAAAACACATTTACATTTTTAAATGATCTTACCCCACAGAAATAGAAGCTGTCATTCATATTTTATAAAACTAGAATTCAAATGGACCACATTTACTCAAGCCAGTGATTTTTAAGAATATTCAAGAACGGTGAGATTTGATTGGCTCAGACCTTCTGGATAATGTGCATTAAGTGCTACACTAAGGATAAGTCATTTTAACTCTTACTTGGCATTTGAAGGGTCTTTCTGTTGAATGGACATGTTTTACGTGACAGCTTAAGTGGTCAGGCCTGTGAAAGAGAGAGTTTCAACAGAAGATATAATGGAACACACATAGAGAAATGCTACTTACTGTGATGTTTACATGCTTGGCAGATTTGGGTGGGGGGCATTTTAAAGAAAGCCAGCAGAATTACCAACTCTCCCTCCCCCCAGTGCAAGCCTTCTTACCTCTCTTACCATAAATAAAAGTCCTTTATATGTTTTCTCTCCTAGTTAACATCAAATCATATTAGGTCTTGATTCTTTACAGATACAAAATTCCCGAAGTTTTAGTCCTGACACTTGCCAGAAACGGCTACTACTATGTATACTTTATATTTTAAAAGCCTTTAAAAATGATTAGTGAAATGCTAGTAACCACAGAAAAATGGAAAGCATTCTCCTAAAAGTTTTAAGAGTATCAATGGTCATCCCAACTTCCAGAAAATAACTTTGATTTGCTCAGACAGTGAACCTCATGTCTAGTCACCCAACTGAACTGGAATTTGGTGGTTTTGTAGTGATAAGAAGTATCCATGTAGCAAATGAAGACCTGAGTCCACCAAGGTCCTTCTTAAATGAAATAATAAGTTAATCACTATGTCACCACTTGTCAATCACACCAAACTGAAATTAGACTTGGAGGTACTTTATCACTTATCTCCTCTAATAACACAGGCCTGCCCACATCTATTCTCATATAAGCCTTCTAAAGCACACAAAACCAACATTGAAGTTCACTAAATACCATAATGAAAAAAAGCAAAGCAAAATGCAGTACCTCGAGAAGCCTTTCCCACAAACACTGCAAGTATACGGTTTGGTGATGCCTCCTTCATGAGACCTCACATGGTAAGTCATCCGGTCCTTCCTCTTGAAGCGCTGATTACAAATAGGACACTCAAAGGGCTTTTCGTCTGAATGAGAGAGCTTGTGCCGATTGAGGTGATATACATCTCGGAAGGCCTTCCCACACATCTCACAAGCATGGTTCTTCTTGACAGGCTTACTGGGTTTCTTGACAGACTGGGTCACAGGCATAGCTGTGGTGCTGGCACTGCTGCTGGGGTTGGTGCCCGAGGAAGATGTAGTGACTGTTGACAAGATGCCTGCAATGGTTGAGACCAGTGAAGTTCGGCTGCTCTCCCCAGCGATGGTGGAGATAAGGGGAACCACCGTGGTGGGCGTTTTCTTTGGCCGGGACACCAACTTGATCCCTGTGTGGCAGGACTCGTGGCGCCTCAGGTGATAGCTGTCCCTGAAAGCTTTACTGCAGTAAGTGCACACAAATGAAGTTTTGGGTTTTTCTTTTTTAATCCCAATGGCATCCTTTAATGTTTCTGGCGCAGCCTGAGGTTTCTGAGTTATTGGTATTGGAAGCAATGGTTTCTGATCAGGGGGCTCCACAGCAGAGCTCAGGAGGGGCAGCAAGCTGTTTTGTGCTGCCTGCTGTTGGTGATGGGAGCCTTCATGGGTCTAAAACCAAACATTTACACTTCAGAAACTCAGTCTCTCACAATGGTCTTCAAATTCAATATGTTCCAGATAATAGAGACCAGAAGAAATAATCAAAGAGCCTGTAAGCTACTTTCTACAGCAGAGATTCGGCAACCATCTAAGTTATTCTCAAGAGCTCCCAATACAAAGCATTAAAATCACTGTGTGGACGCAAACTTTCATGACTAAGTTGCTGACAGTGATCTTGCTTTCAAACAGCTGATTAAACTACACACCACCCTGGTTCATAAGGGACATACCAGATGATGAAATCAGTTTGCATTAGTCTGTCAGTGCTGAAACCAAGTTTAAATAACTTGTCAAAAAAATTACACTCCACACTTAAGTATTTAACAGTACCATACTGCAGTAAAACACACACACACACACACACACACACACACACACACACTCATCTACTTGTCTATTACCTAGAAAAAGAAAGGCATTAAGTCTTCCTTTCCATCAGAACACTCTTAGTGATTGAGGAAGGAGGCTGTTGCTAAGTGATAAAAGGAATTGAATCCTCTGAATACATATGCTATTTGTTAGGTTACTTTTAAAGTTTTCGTTTAACTCTACTAAAAGATTTGGTTGAAATGAAACCTATTAATCAACCTGGAAGACACCTGTGAAGGTAGCCCACAGCAAAACACCTGTCAGTTTTCTCAGTTCATTTAACCTTACACTAGAAGTCTGCATCCTTTAGCAACACTAGTTGTTCAAACCCTACACTCTCAAAGACAAAGAGAAAACAAACTATAAATAATCAAAATTCCTTTCATTTTCATCTCCTTCCAACAGTTGTAGGTTTTGTTAAAGTATTAGACATTTGCTGTTATAATGTCGTTCTCCACTCCAAAACCAGGCTGGACACTGTCTGGAAATTTACTTTAGCTGCCCTGAAACCAAAATTTCATCATGGGTCAGGTTCTTGGTATTTATGAGTAGTTACTCTCTAGGTTTTGATTCTTCCAAAATTCTCCAGATCTCCATACCGATAAACATTTAGGAAATGATGGGAAAAAATTCCTGAAATAGCTCTTCCTAATATGTTGTTCTTTACCAACATTATTTTTGAAACTCCTGAGTGAGCCCCAAGTCCCTGTGCTTGAGTTTTGTAATCCTAAAGGATATATGCACTCAGAGTTTATGAGTTCCAAATACTTTTAAGCATATAATGTCCTAGGAGGAGCCCATCCCATCATCTTAGACACTCTAGACACTTACCCTTCTCACTCTATAATCACTAGTCCAACAGTTAACTTTAGAAAAACAAAAGACACACACACACACTCACACAGAACTCTCCTTCTGATGGATAAGACATCTACCACACATTGCTCCATATTTACTTACTTGATGGCAGCACAACAGCCAAGCCTGGAACCAGTCTCCCCCAAATCATTAGGAAGTGTGGTATCCAGAGTTACCAGTTTCAATTTAATAATTCTGATTGAATCTCTCTTTGAGTCCTGAAGTGCTCACAGAAATTGTGTGCTTACTTATGAGTATCTTTCTAGGTTTAGTGATCATACTAAATAATAGTCCAATTTTAATTTAATTTATGGAGCTCTTAAAAATGTCAGTGTCTACCCAGATGACATCACTAGAAACTACAGAATCTGGACTCTAATCTTACCCCCTTTCCAACCTGGCTGTAGGATACCCAAGTTTCCATACAGTATACAAACGGTTAATAGCTGAAGATAGCTCAAGATATACAATTTCAAAGGCTAACAGATCAGATAATAGGGAATGCAAATCTTCTGGACAAAGTTCAGACTTATAGTGTTTAGAGGCATTTTTCAGTTCTAAACAACCATTACTTTGATGGAGTACTAAAAGCACTTACTGCCATTTTACCAATTCAGATGTCTGTGGCAACATAAAGTATTTTTACAGCATTGCTGAAGCTCACTCTCACACGAGGGTCACACCAGGTCCCTGCTTCTTGGGTGAAATGCTGTAGAATGCCTCGACCACTACGGAAATCTCTCTCTGAGGATTCCTAGGATCCCCACACTTCTACATGAAGCCTTCTAAGAGGGGAACTGGGTTTCCCCAACTTGTTCTCTGGGGAAGAGACAGAGTAAAATAACAACCATGGCCTGCCTTCAGTAAAGTGATTTAAAAATATATATATATATATATATATATATATATATATATATATATATATATATATATATATATATATATATATATATATATATATATATATAACTTCTGGGTAGACTTTTATTTGACTAGCATCATCAAACCAAAGTTTTAATTTTATCTCCCATCTTTTCCAACTGCAAGGCTTTTTAAAACCTCCCAAGTTTTCCTTTTTCTGGGGCTGGCAAAAAACAAAACAAATGTTATTTCATCACCCAGGGTGGTAGAATATGGCACCATTAAATCTACAGTGCCAGAGGGTAAAAGATTCTGTACTGAAACAAATTAGCATCAGTGAGTCATATCTTGAATGTCCTGTTAGGAGACACATCCATCAAACATTTTAACACCTATGGCTTTCACTTTCCACCAGGTTATCTGGAAAGCAAGCAGGTATTAAATAGTTTTAAAATATAAATTCAATAGGATGCTCCAGGAAACAAAACAAGATAGTTTAAGCCTCCATTTCCCCAGTAAAAATTATTTAAAACTGGAACTAAGTCTATTCATACCTTTCCATAGAAAAGACTGAAATATTCTTTACCCATTCAACTGTCCTCGGCTCTAAATTATAAGTTTTCCAATAATTTTCACTGCACACATTGCCAAGCCCAGGATCAAATATTAGCTTTCACACTTCTCCATCAGGTGGAAAAAAAGATTTTAATAGCTGAAAAAAAATTAAATAATATAAAATCTAATTAAAAAGTTGATCAATAAATGCTTGGCATTTGCTTTAGCCAGGAATAATAAAAGTATTCCAAAAGATTTTTCAACCAGTTTTCCAATAATTAGTTATAAGTTCTTCCTTTATATAAAGAACTCTCATTTGTTTCAATCTCCATTAAGTTTATAGACAGCAAGTTTAATATGGTAAATCTAATTCATTCCTCACATGAAAATCACTTCAGTGGCCCATCAATCCCGTAATTTAAAATGACCATTTGAAAGCTTTTTCTAGAGAGGGCATTTGCCACCTTTACACCAACCTGGATGCCAGCTAGTTATATATCAATTATTTTCTAATGCATTTTTAAGTTGACTTATAACAATTATCAAGCTCAACAAAGCCCGGTAAAGCGAGACTAGATCATAATGAGAACGGGGCGAAGTTTGTTGAGTTCCATAATTTTGCGTATCTTCAATTTTAAGAAGCTCAAATATATTTCAACAACTACTTAAAAAACAAATTACTCACATTTGAAAGAATCTATGTCTTAAAACAATAAACCTGCTCTACACAATAGGTAATGTTTGAATTACCCAATTCCCTATATTAAGTCCACTGGGATGGGTCCAGTGGCTGGGAGAAGTTTCTGCAAATTTTGCATCCGTTCCTGGTTAGTTTCAAAAGGTCTCACGCGCCCAAGCTAAGCGTTTGGGATTTCACTAAGTTACTCAAAGAAGGAAAATAACTCCGAGGCGGGAAGAACGCACTTAACGTGACGAGCTTCCTAACCTTCTCCGGTTCCGAAGTTTCCCCGTGAGCTCATCACTACTGACCACTAAGTGCTTCGTTTGCAAATAGAAACGAAGCACAAAAAATATAAGTTCCCAACCTATGTCTTCCAAAAAAGGGTCCCTCACCTAAAGTGGACTGGCAAGAGGATTGCCAACGTAGCGGCTAGTCACTTTCAAGTTTTCTTGCAAAAAGTGGAGACCAACACCCCGACGAATGACTCATCTGGGGGCTTTGTAAGCTGACTTTGTTTGCTCTCTCCACTTTCCGTCTCCCCCACTTGGTTGGAGGAAACGTTCGAGGTGGCACGAGAGAAAAAAGCGCTCCTGGAGTCCCGGCCCCCACCGCTCCCCCTCCCCGGCCCGGCTGGGGGATTCCCCGGGCTGAATGGGACGGCGGGAGAGCTGGACAGAGGGAGAGGGTGTCAGCTGCCAAGGCTCGGCAGAGGCTTGGGAAAGAAAAAAATGTAAATCCAGTAAAAAAGTTTGGGGAGGGAATACACACTCACAACACCCCCAACTAGGTAAATACAAAGGGGGGGGCGGCGGGAAGGGGGAGTGGCGGGGAACCCAGGGATACCCGCTATTCGCGGGGATGGGGGGGTCAGAAAGTCACCACACACAAAAAGGAGAGAAAGGTGAAAAGGAAGGAGAGCGAGCGAAAGACGGGTGCAGTGGGGGCTGGGGGAAACTTAGAGTAGGACCTGGGGACCCCCCTTACACCACCGTACTGGCCCGGGCCCGGCGCGCCGAGGCCGAGCGGCCCGCGCTATCCAGCGGCCCGGCGCCCTCCTTTCTCTGGGCCGCGGGTGGTGACAGAGACCGGCCTCCTCCCTTCCCCTTCAGGGCGGGAGGGAAGGGTGTGTGCGTGTGCGTGAGTGTGTTGGGGGGGGCCGGGGTTCACCCCGAGGCCTGCTCTCTCCCCCGCACCCCGTGAGGCCGCCTCCTTTCACCTCAGCAGCCCCGCTCCGCCGGGGCGGGCGGGCGGAAAAACAAAGGGGGATTAAGGCCGGGCCGGAGAGCGGAGCCGGGAGGGAGGGGAGGAGGAGCGCCCGCCCGCCCGCCAGCCCGGGGCCCGGCCCCCCTGTCCCCCCCCGTACCCCCCGGGGGGGCCCCCAGTACCTGGAACAGGAACGTGGTCCAGTTGGCCTCCATAGCTGCGGCGGCCGACCCCCCTCCTCCCCACTCCCCCCGCTCGGGGAGCCTCCTCAGCCGGAGGAGGCGACAACAAAGCGGCGGCGGCGGCGGCGGCAGCGGCAGCGGCGGCTCCTCAACATGGCAGCGCCGAGCGCGGCCACTTCCGGTAACCTCCGGGACGCACCACCGCCGCGGCGAGCGCGGGCGGGGGGGGAGCCCCGACCCGGCCGCCGCCGCCCCCAGTTACCCGGACCCCTTCTGGGCGTCCCCGCTGCCGGCTCGCCGCCTCGGAGCTCAGCCAGTGCCTGCCAGCGTTGGGGTCAGGGCCCCCGCGGGGGGGCTGGGGTGGGGCCGGGGGCGGGGATGGGGCGCGGCGTCCCCCCCCGCGGGGGTGTGTGGTGCTGCGGTCCGTGGCTCAGGCAGCTGGAGCAGGGGGAGCTCAGGAGAGAAGATGGAGGACGCCAGGGTCTGGCGCTGGCTCACTGGGCACCGCTGGGCCGTCTCCCGTGACTCAGACACGGTGCCCAGCCGCGTCGCGTCCCTATCAGACCCTCAACGGAAGGCACAGGCCACGGCGGTCACCTGGCACTCTAGTCCCTTATGCGCAGCACAGCTACCACTTCCAAATTGGGGGAAGCCCCTTCGATTTCGAGTCTCTCCCCTCTGGTACTTCATCCCCAGCTAGCTAAATCCTCCGCACTCCTGCTCTGATATGCATCTAACTCTGTGGCCTTCCAACTCAAGCAGGGAATCCCACTGGGGTGCAGCCTCAGATCCTCCCAGTGCCGAGGGAAACACTTCCCACGCGAAGAGATGTCATAGCTGGGTTATTCTTGGGTGAAGGGCTGAGCTTCCCCATCTTCCCCTTAACTCCAGATAGGATGTGATATTCTACCGGAACATCACCTCTCCCGCCAAAAAAAAAGAACAAGTGAGAAAGTATAGTCAAGAAATTATTTTGGTCCTTTAGTACAGTCGTCTTCCTCACTCCCCAAAACAAAAATCGAACTTCTGGTTGGACAGCGTCAGTTGTCACTGAGGTGACCCCAGCCTCTGTTTGCAGTTCCAAGTCTTCCGTGTAGGCGTCACTGCTACTAGTACATTGTATGATGATGTCCTGAACTGTTTTCTGTTATCCTTTCCTCACATAGAGGTAGCTTACTGGGAATATCAGAGACAAGCTATTATTAAAACAAGTGTCTCCAGTCCAAGAAGTCTCCTGTGGCAGGAAATGAGGGGGCAGGTTGTATCAGTGATATTTTTATAAACTCTGGTTTAAAAAACATTCCTCAGATGGTCACATTATTTCAAGACTTCAACATCTTTCATAACCAACGGTCTCTTATCTCATCCCCTCCATTTATTCCTCTCCAGACACATTTAAAAATTATTATTAAAGATTTTATTGGGGAACTGGGAGAGGGGAACAGCGTTGAGGAATCCGGGAAGGGGAACAGACAAGTTGCTGTCCTTGGGTTCTTCAGTCTAGTTGTGGACGACGTCACTTCACTGGCCCATGTTGGTATTATCATTGTGCTCTTCCCGGGTGAGGCAGATCAGTTGCCCACCACTGGACAGCTGCTCATGGTGACTCTTGGCAGCTCACGCCAGCTGCCGGCCAGCCCCACTGCAGCCTACACTGCCGCCAGCGACTCTCGGCAGCCCAGCTCCAGGTCGAGCTGTTGTTTACTATCTTAGCTGTGGAGGGTGCAGCATCACTGGCCCTCATGTGGAATCCGAACCGGGACCCTGCTGTTCAGAGCTGGCGTCCCAAGCCAACTCGTAACCAACGCGCCACTTGGCCGGCCCCAGACACATTCTAATCAAGGTCACCATCTCCAACTTCTCCCATACATACACAATAAAAATAATATGGTTGAAGAATTCTATTGGTAAAATAAACCGAAGCGGTATAGTAACTTGACAGTCAATTTCCTTTCCATCCACTACACATGTATACCCACTTCCCACTCTTTCCTTCCCTCAGTCACCAGAATGAAGGGGCTGGAAAACATTGTTCTGGTTCCTTTTAGAATTGATTCTCTATTGGATACTACCTGGAGGCCTTGGGGACCAAAGAGAAGTTCTACAGTTTGGGTCAGTAGCAGAAGCAGGTTACATATCAAGGAACTGGTCAGCCTAAGACAGGAGACAGAAAATGAACAGTTTCTGATACAGTCCTCAGCTAAACTGCTACCGTGGACCCTATGTCTCCTACAAATGTCCGTTAGTCTCCTTTGGAGAGAAAAATAATTTTTTTATTAGGTAGCCTAAGTTAGTTTATGTTTACATGCAAGAAAAGGAGGGAACTAAGAAGTAAACCTAAGGAATTAATTAGGTACACTAAAACATTTTTGCTCTGACCTTGGACATGGCATGTTCTTTCATCTTCATTCAGTGAATTCAAGTCTCTGTGTCTTTCCTGTCGTAACACATTCAGCTCATCTCTGTAATTCATCTCCTCGGTTTTCCTCCTCTCCCAATTTGTTGCCTTTCAAACTGTGTTGAAAACGAAGCTTCAGGACTATAAAAACTAGTACTTAATGAAGACTATTATTCTAATAACAATATTGCTGGACTCTCTTGAGTTTCTTATTCCAGGATTAGAAACCTTTCAGCAGCAATCTTGCTCACAGCACCTCTGGAGAGGGGTTTTCCTACTAATAGGAAGTAGAGGTCAAGTGAAAATAGTCCAGTTCTCATTATTGAAGAGCTGGGATTCAGAAGTATCCGTTTTCTTGAGCAAAATAGCTAATTTTATCTCTATCCATGAGAAGGTATCAGAATTCCTGATTGCTTCCCAAACCCTCCCTTAAAAAGGAAATTTAACAAACTTATAAATTCAGATGAAGTTTTAAATCTTAGGAACAAATATTCAAAAACAATTAGCTCCAACTGTTTTAAGGAATATAATGAAACCAATAAGATCAAAGATTCCATCCCTAGAAGGGGCATTTCTACCTTTAGAGCAGACCATATCCTTAACCACAAACAAAACAAGACCCTCCTCAAGCCAGCTTTCGCAGACCATACTGGGATCTAGCCAGAAGTCTAGGGATGTCTAAAGACAGTAAATTCATCTTGATTATTGTAAACAACTTTCAGTGAGTGAATAAATGGTATTACCTTCAGAAATGATGAATAACTGAAATGTTTGGTATCTAGGCAAAAAATACACTGCCTACAGCCACCCATATAAAACTGATTCCCCTCCCTACCTTGTTCAGGTTCCTCTTCCCCACGCCCCTGCCCCAGTTTGTATAAGCTGTCAACTTAACCTTTCAGAGCCTCAGTTTCCTTACCTGGGAAATGAGGACAAAATAAACACCTATTTCACAGGAGTGACTTGAGGATTAAATGAGAAATGTATGTAAAATGCTTAGAACATGTCCTGGGATACAACAGGTGCTAAGTAAATATTTTTATTGGTGTCATTGAGTGGTTCTCCATAACTCTGCATAACAACTCTAAGCCAGTCATTTATTCCTCTCATTTTCTCTCAAAGTGACAAGTTTCCCCTATGCCCTACCCCTCTCTCCTTAAAAGAGCCCTAAGGTAAGTGGCCAAAAGGCTAATGACACATGACAAAGGAAGATGCCTGTTAAGATAAACTTTTCTAAAGACAACTTTTAGCAAACATTGGAATGCAGTAGGATATTTCCTTCCTATTTCGCAGAGCATTTAAAAATTTTGTGAGTACATTAAGGTTTAGGATTAGATGTAGAATTCCAGGAATAGAAAGCACCTCTGCTGTTGTTACTTACCTGTCCCCCCCCCCAAGACCACTCAACCAACCAAAACCAAATCAAATCCAAAACTTTCAATAGACAATATCTAGTTACAAGAAGCTTTAAATTTGCAAGTTAATAAACGGCTCTCATGCAAAAAAGCTAACACTGAGAATTCACAAATCTAGTAAAAACTAAAACTGCAATATTTAGAAATACCAAAATATATTGGCCAGAGAGAAATGTCACCCTTTTTACCAGCCTCAATGCAATGGAGAAAAGGAAGCACACTCTACAACAGACGAAAGGGAACAATACTCGTCCCCACCCCACCCCACAACAAACAAAAACAAAAACAACTAAACCTCCCTGAGAGGAAAGCAGAAGTAATCTCCCCGCCCCCTCCACTCCACTCTACCGCAAGCTCCATAACCACACTTAAGGGTTTAAGCCAACTGCCTGTGGCCCCTGTGGTCAGAAGCTGGGTTTGTGTTTCAATTCTACCACCTAAAGTGTCATCACTAGTTATTTCTGTTTTTACTGGTAAGATGAGGAAAGGGAAACAATAAAGATTTTTTTTCTGAATACCTATTTAAGTTCCTTGACAGCTGGAAAATAGTCACAAAGAACAAAGCGACAGGGAACAAATCTACCCATTTTCCTAGTAGACATTTAGTTTTACTGGTAGTTGAGGGTTCTTAAATACTCTATTGTTTCTAAGAAGGGTCACACATCCAAGATGCCAAAAGCAAGATCAAAGCCACGTAAACACATTTATCACCTTAACTCTTCTTGAAAGAAGCTGCCAGAAATCAGTGCTAAACCTATTAATTTCATCCACAAAGCATTTGAGTAGAAATACTAACTTCCATTTTACAACTCCTGAATGGCTGACAGAGGATATCCAATAAATAGCAAGTAAAATAGCATAGGACACAAGAAGGAAAGAAACTAAGACAGGTCAAAAATACACCAAGTAAGAAATTCAATACAACTGGAAAACATACTCTAAGGCACCAACATTTCTCCTTTGGACACCTGTTCCTCCCTGCCCTCAGATGCCCCAAGCCCAGAGTGATGGCTGGACTTGAAAAAAAGTCGCTACTTAAAAGGTCATGCAAAGTTGGTGGGCCTGAACCAAATTACAAAGTTTAGCTCAGTTAAGACATCATGCTAACAGTCAAAAACATAAATTAAATCCTTATATGTTCTCATTCAGAGGTAAAGCACTTTTCAAAAGCTATAGCCTCCAACCCAAATACACTCCACTGGTTAAAAGAGGGATGTAATGACACTAAACAGTATTGTGCTACCCACCTACATTATCATAAAAACGCTATTCATTAAAAAAAAAAATTACTACTTGTTAATGCCTGTCCAAATCTTCTTGTGAAGAGCAGTGGCAGAGCAAAAACACAGGTATATCAAATGAAGACTCTAACCCAAACTCCAATAGAAACATTTATTCATCTTCATATCAGATTTGGGGATAGTTCAGAGTTCAGGAAGGGTTTTGTTTCTCAGAAGTCTCCAAAGAGTTAACGTATTAATACATGCAGATTTTATGAATTCTTCTTTCTGAGTGTATGCCTTCCTCTCCCTTTCATTGGCCTAGATTAAAAAAAAAAAAAAGCTCCATTGGGTCAATCTGATCTTCAACTGAGGACCCCTCCATTCTTGGTAGTGAAGGCAACAAGGAATAATGAAACAGGTTTTGAGGGACCTATGCAATATGTTCCCTGGGTAAGGGGTGTGAGCAGTGGTGACCTAAGACATTGATGTGATATCACAAGTTAGACGAAGCTTTTAGGAAGGCTGCTCCAATCTAGAAAACAATGCCAAGAGATGGCAACACAAGGTGAGGAGAGCATAAGATCTGGCTAAGGCTCTGGGAGAGGGAATTAGCTCCTTTAAAGATGTTTCTTGACCCTGAGAAGTCTCTGAGCTAGAAGCTGCCTAATGTTCTACTGTCATTGGGTCCTGGCATAAAAACAGTTGCAGGGACCTTGTAAGCTGGTTAAAGCTCTACATAGAGACAATAGCTGCACTCAGCACTTCCTCCTTAAGCTGTGAATAAAACATCAAGTTTACCTGCTATCTACAAATACTACTTGAAGCATTTCACCTTCGGTTGCCTGAGCAGCGGCAGCAAGCTCTTTGCTAGACCCGAAGAAGCAGAATTCCTAAAGGGCAGGATAGATTTTGACTCAATAAACAATTTACTATGGTTACACAGGGAGGACAGTCAAATTCAGAGCATCTAGTTTTTTCCTTTGAAGCAACTTTAGTCTCTTTAACAAAGCACACAAGGCTCTACTCAACTAGTTGACAGAAGTTAATTAGCTCTCTACCCCCAAGACCTGACCCTGTCCCTCTGCTAGCTTTTTGTTTTACTGACCTTATGTAAGTCCCCACCACTCCTCAGCTCCCCAGCTGTTTCCTCTTATTTTTCTAGCTTCCTCTTCCCCCGTCCCCTCCTCTCCTTTTACTTTCTCTCCCCTTTCATTCAGCAGTGAATGCTCAGAAAGCAGATGGCAAGTCATCAATCCAAGCCAGTGAAAACATTTCCTGAGCATCAGGTATAAAGCTATCCCAGAAATGCATTCTGGGAGTTGGGATCAGTCCCCTATATGTTCCATACACAAGTTTATTACGCTGAGGCAGTTACTCTGATCACTTAAGCAAAGCATATGGAAGGGTCCAAGTTGGTACTATAATCTGTGATTAACCCTCTCACCAGAGAAGAGCTGAGAAAATTGAAAGGGAAGCTTGACTAGAGGCAGGTTTGGGTTTTACTCCATAGTGATCTCCTTAAAACCAGAATTTTGGGATGAAAGTCACCTGAAAAAACAGGGAGCGGGGCAGGAAAGGGCACAAGTCCAGCATCTTCAATCAATAATGTTTACTGTAATTTAATCCTGGTGGCTCTAAGTGCCACCTGGTAAACACCCAGTCTTAGAGATATTGCATGGGTGATATCTAAAGAGAATCAGCTCAGCTGGCTGAGTGGCGCGTTGGTTAAGAGCTGGCTTGGGACACCAGCTCTGAGCAGCAGGGCCCCAGTTTGGATCCCACATGAGGGCCAGTGACACTGCCCTCTACAGCTAAGATGGTGAACAACAGCTCCACCTGGAGCTGGGCTGCCGTGAATTGCTGGCGATGG